>NC_060123.1:689317003-689623461 GCF_021461395.2 Schistocerca americana | reverse complement strand
TATAGGCTCTTTGCTGTTCCTTATCTATATAAACGATTTGGGAGACAATCTGAGGAGCCGTCTTAGGTTGTATTATGGCGAAATATGGGAGAGAGTGTCACAGAAATGATACAGGATTTGGCCTTGACATCATTTAAAGAAAGGTGTTTTCCGTTGCGGCGGAAACTTCTCACGAAATTCCAATCACCAACTTTCTCCTTCAAATGCGAAAATATTTTGTTGACACCGACCTACATAGGGAGAAACGATCACCACGATAAAATAAGGGATATCAGAGCTCGTGCGGAAAGATATAGGTGTTCTTTCTTTCTGCGCGCTATACGAGATTGGAATAATAGAGAATTGTGAAGGTGGTTCTATAAAACCTCTGCCAGACACTTAAATGTGATTTGCAGAGTATCCATGTAGATGTAGATGTAGATGCAGAATGATGGTGTGAATGGGAAGTAAGATATTAAATGGTTATTATTATGCCTATTGACGAAGTACACGTGAGCCTGAAAACTGTGATTGTACAGAAAAAGTAAATTATTGCCTCAAAGATATTTTGTAATGTACAACAAACCATGTTATGGAATTGGGAAAACAAGAAATACATTTTGAAAATTCTGTTATTTAACCCTCCGTTAGAGAGGTGGATACTATAACACCAACAGAAAGGAGGGCTGGGGGATGCATTACGTTTTTGGAAGTGTGGGAGCGCTCGGATGTGAGGAGTTTATATAGTTTGAAACGGAAATGAGGGAATGAAACCAGACGGACCAAAGTGCATGGTAAAATGGTTATCACAATGACAGCTTCGAAGTATACCATCACACTTGAGATCCATGTAAACCAGTTCAGAGTTGCATTAATTATGCGATAGTGACGATTCGGCATTGGAGTCTATTCCACAATTAAAATTTCATGGATATAAGGGAGAATATGACACAGGAAAATTAATACAAGGTGACCTACTCTCTCTTTCTTTCCAAGCATTAATAGCGACTTGCGGGGTCTGCTGTTTTGCTACATCTCCTCCATTTCTCCCTGTCGTTAACATCTTCTGCTCTTAAGTCAAAAACGTGCATGTCTCCCCTGACGTTGTCAGTCCATCTCTTTGCCGGTCATGTTCCTGCTGCCTTGATGTGGAGCGCTGTTTTTGCGACTGAGTTGTCTTGCTTCCTCATGCCACAAGCTAACCTACAACACCAGGAAAAAATATCACTTTTATTTACGGAAAGTACTGGGACTAAAGAAGTTTAGAATAAATTTTAGCATTGACAACGATTCAACGCTATAGTATCAAACCAAGAACAGGAAAAATATAAAGCATTAATTCCTTGTACACTTCATTCAATGCATTCTCCCAAAATGCAAAAACAGCATACAAAGAACACATATTGTACAAGTACAGTTTATGAGAATACAACCCTTGTACTAGCACTTTGGCCCAGGTAAGTGTAGCTATGTCATGTACAAGATGTGTAAGAAAAGTAATGAGAAGGATTTTTTTTATCATAGTTACAATTTTTTCAAACAAGAATTTTGTCCACTCGAAAGTAGTTCCCTTCAGGAGGTGCACTCCAGTGGAGTTGTTTGCAGTATTGGTATCAGACTTGAAAGACTTCAGTTGGCAGGTCCTTTAACACGTCTGTCACACTCTTTTGAATGTTCTTCAGTGATCTAAAATGATGTCGTTTTCAGATATTTTTCAGTTTCGAGAAAACAAAAGTGGCAGAGACTCATATCAGGTGAACAGTGGGGCTATGGAAGAACAGAATTACGTTTGAGGTCAAAAAATTCGTGATAGATGTGACCACTTGAAGTGGAGTGTTGTCACAATGCAGTATCCACCTGCCTATGATGTCCGGCCTCACTCGATTCACCCTTTTCCTGGCTTTTAAAGGACATCTTTGTAAAACTCTTGCTTGACGGTTTTGTCGTGGAGAAAGAATCTCACAATAGCCCACACACGTTCGATGTTCTGGTTGGATTTTGAAGTTGAAGTCTCTCTCTGAGCACAATTCTTCTTCAACGTGTTGTCGGCCTTCCTAAATCTATTTGCGACAGTAAAAACATGCGCTCTAGATAGAAATGTTTCCTAAGGACCAGTTTCTAGTGATCTAATGTCACACACGCTGATTCCCCAATGCAACATCAACCTTTATGGCATAACGTTGCTCTAGATTCCGCTGTTCCATTTTCGTAACAGACAATAAAAACGCCACATCACTGATGGCGTCTCAGAAGTTACATAATGGATATACGGAGGTGAAAACTCAGACTGAGTATCAGGAAGGGATGAAAGCACTGGTCGGCACAAGAACAACACAGCGTTACCAGATCGCTCGCATTGTTGTTCATCTCTATAATTTTCTCACACGCCTCGTGCATTTCACATATTCTCTTCTGCCCTCTCTCTTTTTACACCTCTGTCTGTCTGTCTTGTCTTGCAACCTCTCCTGGGGAGAACGAGCGTTGTACTTGCTTAACGCTGCGTGCAATACGTTTTCATACTTGGTACACCAACTTCTATGGATAACGCAACCATACTGTTACAAGTTTATATCAAAAGCTTCCGTGATTTCGAAGATGTAAATTTTTACCTAATACACAAAATATCCGTGCTGGCATTGTGAAACCGTATTACGGTTCAAATGGCACTGAGCACTATGGGACTTAACATCTGAGGTCATCAGTCCCCTAGACTTAGGTTTGTTAGGTTTAAGTAGTTCTAAGGACATCACACACATCAGTGCCCGAGGCAGGATTCGAACTTGCGACCGTAGCGGCCGCATGGTTCCGCACTGAAGCGCCTAGAACCAGTCGACCACAACGGCCGGCCCCGTATTAGGGACTGTAACGTATTCATCTGCAGTATTAATTGAAACTTCAACCAAGAGTATGGGTTCGTATAACCTAATTTTATGGAATTTCTCTAGTTTCATTACCACAGATTCCTGACGTAATTAGAAGTACGTTGGAAAATTATTATTTCATTGTATTTTGGTGGTGTGAGTGCTTTGGAGAGACAGAGAGTAAATGAAGGACATACGTAAAGTGAGAATATGACATTTTACTAAAAGTATGTAAATGCATGAGTGAGGATGTTGCTGCGCAATAGGGCAATTTGTGACGTATGTCCGAGTGAGCTTGATTTTCTATAAGGCAGCCAGAAATGGCATAGAGTATTAAATTTATTAGTAATGTGTTTTGTGGAAAGGAATCGCATTTTGTTTTCACTAAATTTTATGTAGTTTAGCAATTACGACATTTCTAGTCTAAATTACTTGTGCTAATCTGACTGGCCGGCATTAGAAATACCGCGAGTATAGAAGTGCTGGGGATGATCCGGTTGGCTGCTTAACATACTAGCCGAAAAGAGTTTAGCATTTCCCGTGCGTTTGAGTAGGATAGTAAAGGCCCTGTCTATACGTTTGCTGATGAAATGATTGCGATGATAATACTGGACAGAATTGACGTTCGTGACCGATAATAGGATTTCTCCAAGTGCAGTGTGTGCTGGAGCAGTTACGCAGTTGGGAGTTCACTCTGAGCCTTACTTAATTGTATGTGGCCAGGTTGCGTGTTCATTGGTATATTGATGACATAAATCGACTGACTGCTGATTCGTTGCTAAAGTGAGGATTGGAGGTGGATTAGGTGACTCACCAGTTCAGGAGGACACAATAGGTGATGCGAGACTATTTCATGGAAGAATTTGTTGGAAGTTTGTTAAGTGGAAGCTATTCATATGCTCCACGTAATTAATTGACGGTGTTTTTTGGGGGATGGTGGTGAGGTTGCGGCCCTGTTCGATTTTGGAAGATCAAAGCACTGTTACAGGTGACAGGAAGTCGACTTTGACAAAGAGACCAATAATGCTGAATAATATCCAGAGATCCCCGTAACAGGGAAGTCTTTCTGGAACTATTTATCAATAATTTTTTTCACACCGTACATTCTGTTATGCATTATAGGACTGCCGAGTGGTCCAACGGAGTCAGTGTAGATTATTGGGGTGTCAGTAGATTTTGCTAGCCATTGACCGAGGAGGCTGAGTTGTTGTGTGCTCATTTATAATTTCAAGTAGTTAATGTCAGGGTCCAAAGAGGTGATGGCGATCATTTTTCTTATTTTTTTATAAATGGAGTTCTGTGTAGAGAAATGTTTGGAGGACACTCGTGACAAATCTTTGGTAAGCACCCTGCAGTAGTGTTTGTTTCTATTGAATAAACCCGTTGTTACTTGTCGGAACAAAAAAAAGTTCGTATTCTAAAATTAGAGTATAGTTCCCTACCTACACATATCTTACCCATAAAATAAACCAGATAAAGAATGAAAAGTCTCAGTAAGACAAAGCACTGAAGAAACTTACGATTTAACAGGAGGAGGAAGAATTTTATATAATATCTGGAAGCTTCTTTCTATAAAAACATTAAAGGCAGAATTTTTATTTTCCTCAAAGACAGACAAATAAGTTATGTTTGCAAATGCTCTCATATTATCATTACAAAAATTGGTAGAAACAACATGAGTTCTGGATTGTATGGTGATGTCAGTTTCTGTCATATAGCATTGATAATCGTGTACTGATATGTTTCAAGTGTATGAAACTGTATCGAAATGTGATTTTTGATCACGAATAGACTGAAATATTCCGTAAATTTCATGATTTTGAAAGTAAGAGCACGCATAATGGATACCTTCCGCGGCTGATCGAGAAAGAAGGCGTGGTGCACAAAAGACCCCGGAAAAAAATTATCGATATCGCGTGTTTATCTACAGAGGCCGGGAATGTCAAAGTGTGCAAACCGGAATTTTGCAGCCTTTTTGGCATTGAAAACGAACGTGTGCGACGATTTTTGGTATTGTGTGAAAAACAATGTTGAACCCTATGACAGATAGGATGTGCTACTGCAAGCAATGCGGCACCCCAGACCTGCAGATAACTGAGAAGCATATTAATCCATCCCCTATGAATATCACGCATAACTCTACCGAAGAAGTGTGTTACTTAGATGCTGAGTTGTTTGTAAAAACTATTTGTGAAATGCTCAGAAAGCTACATTTGCACGTCATATGAAATATATTTCAGGGGTTTCACTGAGTGTTTTAATTATGCTCTGAGCAGCCACTAACCGAATTTGATGTTCTTTTGAGTCACTTGCAGCGAAAACTGAGAGGCAATCGTTCAACGATATAGCATATTCTACAGCTATGAGGAATTAATGGTACATAAAAAAGGTAGTAGGAAAATTCAGTTCAAAGATGGATGCAGTAAAGAAGATGTGTGCAGAAAATGAGCATGTGGTGTAGATTAGATTAGATTAGATTAGATTAATACTAGTTCCATGGATCATGAATACGATATTTCGTAATGATGTGGAACGAGTCGAATTTTCTAATACATGACATAATTAGGTTAATTTAACAACATACTTAAGTTAGTATAACAACTTTATTTTTTTGTGTTTTTTGTTTTTCTTTATTTTTTATTTATTTTTTTTTAATATTTTTTTTCTTTTTTTTCTTAATTTATATCTAAAAATTCCTCTATGGAGTAGAAGGAGTTGTCATTCAGAAATTCTTTTAATTTCTTCTTAAGTACTTGTTGGTTATCTGTCAGACTTTTGATACTATTTGGTAAGTGACCAAAGACTTTAGTGCCAGTATAATTCACCCCTTTCTGTGCCAAAGTTAGATTTAATCTTGAATAGTGAAGATCATCCTTCCTCCTAGTATTGTAGTTATGCACACTGCTATTACTTTTGAATTGGGTTTGGTTGTTAATAACAAATTTCATAAGAGAGTATATATATGTAATTTGTGTTTCTGTTACATGCAGTATCTGCAGATTCCTGAGCTCACAGTTCAGGAAGTATTTAATTTGCGTCGACTTAACGTTAATGCATTCTGTGTTACATACCTAAAAAGCAACAGATCAAAGCTATATCTGTACCATGAAGATACAGTTGACAAAGGACCTAACGAAATATGTTCCTTTTTGGCTGATTACATTAGGACAGTGCATAATAAATGTGTTTCTGAATAGCACGTGTTCTCTGACGTGTCCCCAGCATAATACAAGAACAACTCAGTGGTTAAGCTAATGCTTTGAAATCCCGGCAAATTCAAAGGTGTGTTCCAGCGTTTTGCTGTGCGTGGTCATGTAGTTTTGGCATGTCATCGTAAACCTGCTTGCGTGAAACGGGTGATGGGAAAACAAGACAGAATATACTCCTTGTAGGGCTATGTCGGAAAGATGGTCACTTGGTCCAAAAATCAAAATATTCAGGCATAGCTTGTTAACACAGAAGGGATTTTGGTTTACAACAAATGGTGGCCCAAATTTTATGAGCAATACTGTTTGTCTGATGACAGTTGCGTAAACTGTATGGACCAGAACTGTACAGTTTAATTCACAGGGCCCTCATTTATGAGTTTCCATCACAGTTTATGGGGGAAATTGAGTGTTACTATCATAGTGATGGTCTCAAAAAACTTCTTTGCGACTCTCGTTATAGACACAACCAAAGTTGCCTTCATAAATGGCACATAACAACATAGCCCCAATCAATGTCAAAAAGCTGAAAGACATAGGACAACTACTGCTGTACATTCCTGAAGGGCGCAAAGCCTTTTATCTGGAACTGGCTCAGTGGCCTCTGTAGACATTCCTGCTTATGATTTATAAAAAATTCTTTTGTTTAAAACAAGCTTTGTGTAGATTTTTGTCAATGTCCTTTTTAAAAAATAAACAATTGGTGTGAAGCTATCCTAGAAGTAATATTGTATATTAAATTTACATAATAAACTAATATTTTGTAACATAAAAAAAACTTTGTTATTAAAATGTTAGTATAAAATGTTCAACCTCCGATACCACATAAATTCATAAATTATTTTAGAAATGCTACATGCAACGTGTTACATTTACAGTTCATTTTTTTATTGTTAAAGTTTACATTACAGATACAGCTGATTTTTAAATGAATGCACGCATCCTACATTTCATCATATAGCTAGTATACAGTTTCTTCTTCTTTTGAAATATTTGCATTTTTGGACAAATGTTGTTTTCGCAATTACTGATTCATACTTACATTTCGTTTCGGCAGCTGAGAATACCGCACCGCTGTAAGCATAACATTCAAGTATCTCAAATAATTTTTTACTATTAGGGTGGTTGTTGTTTTATTCCCGAGTGATTAGACTTTGCTTGCTGACACAGAAATAGAAATGCTTTATTTTTTTTTACTTCCGAGTGGTACCAACAGTACACGTGAAGGACGTGTGTATTGATTTCTGACCCTTGAAAGAAAGACTGCTAACGAATCGCTAAGATTTGCATTAAATGGGTAGCAATCTTAAAGTTCAGAGAGGTAATAAGTGAACTAGTCTTTAATTTTTTTTTACTGTGAATAGAGAGCAGCTACTGTCTCATGTAACTATGTTACTGTATTCTGCTTAAAATGTACACCTAGGACAGGGTTTAATAAAAGCATAAATAACCTACATCCTGAATCGTGATATATACAGTCAGTCCATTGCGCCAATAGTCTGCTGATTTGTCTTGAGCTAGGGCTAATCCCTGCTTCTTAATATTCTGAGCTGTGTATCTTGCTGAGTGTGACAGGCTACCGAGAAACAATTCACCTGGGGCTAAAAGAATAGTTGGAGGTAACCCATTTGTCCTCTACTAAATACAAAGGTTTTGAGTGACTGTCGGAAGTAAATAGTCGCTAGTCATATGGCCTTTGCGGTTCGGGAACGCATTCACCTTAGTTGCAGTCCATCTGGACAGCAGAGGGTTTTTCCGTTTCGTCTACGGTATAGAATATGCAGCGAAACTTAGCAGCTACCAAAAAAGCTGTTTCTTTCCAGAAACAGGGTACAAACTAATCGTTCAGTACTTTTAGTGTGAGAATAGTATAGTTGTCTGTTATGAGGACATATCACAGCAGTAAGGAATAGTACAGGTGTCCTTAGACAATGTGGTCCAGGATGTACTGTTGTTTGTACATAGTAAAGTTGGTACATTCTGAGGGTGTTAGGTGACAGAAAAAACTTTTTTTGTGAAAATGATACAGAACATACATGAAGGAGAGAGTGGATCTATTCACAGTGGAACGTTCGATATATTTAAATAAAAAAAAGCATATTGGTTTGATTAGTTATAGTACTTCAAATGAGACATAGTCGATTACAGATAAGGCGTAACGAGGATGCAGCCTGATTGTACTTCATGCTGTGCCTCTGTTGTCTTCATTGCGCCTACCAACGGCGACCTATTTGTAGCCACCTCGAAAGGTTCCGGAGAATGGAGAACAAATAACGTTAAGTAATAAAACAAGAGTTATTAGTTTATCTGATTAGATGAATGTTTTTGGGATTGTTGTCAAGACAGCTATTCCTTTTCAATTGCGAATCGAGTTAAGCACTGTAGGGAGTTATTTTGCACCAAGTGATAACCCAAGCAGACTGTGACTTGTTTAAGTGTGGTTACGAGAATTTAACGCTCGTGAAGTAAAGTTCGGATATTCAAAGGAAATGCTAGATTATTTTTTAAAATGACAGAGCAGTATCCACTACTCTTAGGAGAAATTCTATAGGAGATTAAACAGTTTCGTAAGAAGACAAGGAAGATACTAAACAGTTCTGTGGGGATACAAAACAGAGTATTGAAAATTTGTCACAAGGTCAACAATGTTTCAAGGAATGAGTTAGTTAGAGCAAAACAGGACTTAAGAAGTTGTACCATAATCCTGAGTTCACAGATGTTAGTACAAAAATAGGAAATATTGAGGAAAAATTAAATGAAGCAAAAGAAGAACAGGAAACGTATACTAGTCCCTTGCTTCAGGATGTGACTGACCAGGTTAGTAGTAACCATGTTAAAGTTAATTCCGTGATTAATAAGTTAAGTACTAGTGTATAAGACTGAATAACTAAAGCACGCAGATAGGTAGTAGAGAATGTGAAAAATGCTAACCTTTTAGTATCTGAAGGCAGTTTTAACCAGAATAAAACCAGCAGTAACCGAAAACCTGATGGTGGTAATCGGACTTGCGTGTATTCCACTCCATGTAGTAGTACAGATAGTGTGCTGATAGTGGATCGAAGGAAATCGGAGAAGGATCATTAGGATTTTCACACACCTTTAGTAAAAGTAAATGTAAGTGTAGTGAGTATGATCGCTTAGTGGAACTGAGGGACAGTAGTAACCATTTTCCTACATTCGACACTATTGGTTGTGTTCATCTCTTAACATTTCTTAAAGCGTTTACAGGTATTCTTCCAGAGACATGGGGTAATAATATAAGTGTGATGTTAAATTTAAATCTATTTTCAACTGTTCATCAATTTATTAAAACTTTTAAAGCAAAGTATTCGTCATAGAGTACCCAACACAAACTAAGACTAGAGTAGTTTTGGGCCACTGAAATACAACGAGAGTTGGGGAGGCTACCGCAATTTTTATGAACTACCGTTCAAATGAAGTGAACGAATTGCATATCGTCGAGGAACTTGTTACTCGACTACCTGATGGTGTTAGAGAATGACTGATAGAGGAGAGAGGGACTCAGGTACAACACCTCTTGGAAATATTACATCAATTACATTATTTGAACTGATGTAAAGAGGAAACTGTACAGGGAGACTTCATTGGGTGTCTGTAAAGTACATATTCAAGTATGATTGGATTCATGGCCGGCCATTGCCAGGTTAAACTCGCTGTAGAATTGCGAAATTACGCGACTTTTCTATTTAACGGGCGAAATTATCAGTTTAAAATTCTACCATTTCGATTGAATTGTGTGTATCAGAGTGCATTCAATTATTAGATCTTTCCTTAGGAGATTAATTATTAAGTAAAGTATTTTTATATGTTGATGACGTATTAGTAGAATCTAGTATCTAATTTTATGAGAGTGGGAATGGAGTAAATATGAAATAGTCTGAAGAGTAAATGAAAATTGATTATTATTTAAAATGATGGAATGAGTGTATGCTACAAACGATCAGTATGTGTGAATAGAGAATATGATTTCATGTAGGATAAGTAAGAATTAGTTGTAAAGGCAATTTTCAAGATAGATAAATGAGTATAATCTGGGACAATAATGCGAAGTACGGATTCAGTGCACCAGCAAAACTGATGGGTGCATATCGGCAACAGTTTCAACCGTGCACATAATTCTAATGTCACACAGCACCAAAATGTCTTTGACGCACTGGTGCTTTAACAAGTTTTGGGCACAACTGCATTGGCATAAATTTAAAACAGGAAGGAAGGGTTATGTTATGGGACCTTTTTTCGAGAACCACTCACATAATGTATGCTCATTCATAATGCAAGTCCCATTTGATTAGAATATTTAAGTTAAACGAAAAGCAGCATTACTAGTGATTGTCAGAAACTGTGTGACGTAACTTACTATTCTTTTACTCCTAGATCTAATTTTCATTTTGCTTATCTGGTAGAAGTGAGAAAACGTTGAAAGCATTCTGAATGGTGAGGAATAACAAGGACTGCCAGGGTCAGTAGATTCAACCGCCCCATAGGCCCAATTCGTGGAGAGTTAACGATGTAGAGCCGAGTGACAGTAGCCAAATGGATCCCTGCCATCTCCTTGGTGTCGCCTTAGGATGTCCAGCCACCTCATATACGAACACCGATAACATTTCCCGTAGAGTGAACTCACGGTGAAAACATTTTACGACCTGAGAGTGGAGTGAGAGGGCTTCCTGTAAGTGGAAAATAACATTGTTCTGAAAATCTAGAAAACTAGCAGTATTTCCAGAAAATACTCAAAGCTACAGATAAGCTTCTCAATATGTGTTGGCCATCCACAGTCCTGGGCATCTGAGAAATTGTGAAGCACTGATCATTTTGTCTCATCTCTCAGTAAATATTTATGTATCACAAAATTCATCAGCAATGGCTAATGTAAATAAACTGTAAGTTAGAGACACGGGACGGTGACTGCAAGACTACCTGAATGGTCCCAGAGAGAGAGAGAGAGAGAGAGAGAGAGAGACGTGACATTTCTATAGAGAATGGTAGAACGAGTATGTAAGTTACTGTGTAACCACCTATAGGAAGGAGACTGCTATCTTGTGAGGAGCACTTCTATCAGTCACTGATCAGAAGATCCAGTGTAATGCCAACCATAATTTAATAACAAATGCAAAACCTGCTAGTGTGAGGTTTCCCTTTGATCAACATTCGATCAGAAATCACTGAATCATCGGGAGTCTCTGCCTTCCATGGTGATAACTGCTGTCAGCCTGCCATGCCATCTTGACTGACGAATAGGGGAATTAGCATATTTTTGGGCTTATCTTTACCTAGGCGCTAACGAAAGTCATTGGCTCCATCAATGATTGTCCCTGCAGCAATCTCATCAGGCCCTGGAACAGTATCTCTAGCTGCAGACAAACCTTATTCCAGTTCCGACATGGAGAATGGAAGATTGTAGTCTTCCTCATTATGCAAGAGGAAGCTGAACTTCCTCTCTGCAGTCTGATGGAACACCTGAAAAGCAGGAGCTTCTGTGGATAATATAGTGGCAGTAAAGAAGTGTTCTGCTAAAACCTGAGCCATGTCATCTGGCGTGGTCACCGAGAGCCCATTACTTGACAAGGACGTAAGGGGATGTGTACTACCACTCTTGCCCGAAATCCATCTTATTGATTCCCAACCTTGCACAGTGGAAGTGGACCGATTAATGGAAGTCGTTAATTTCCTCCAGGAAGCCCTCTTCCATTCTTTTTATCACTTGCCTCGCATGTGCTGTCGCAGATCTGCTGCACAAAGATTTTCTGTAGTTGGGCAATGTCTGAAATTCCGCAGAGCTGTTCATCTGGCGCTGATTGCCAATCGACAGTCGTCATTCCACCAAGGTGCAGGCCATCGTCTGAGGTGGTTAGTAGAGACGGATTCTGCTGCAGCCTGTTGCATCTCACAAATGATATTGGCCACTGTCTTCTGTGCCAAATGCTTTTGTTCAGAAATAGCCTGTCGGTTGTACCGCAAGCAATTTGCCCTTGGTATCACACATCTGCATGGTCTCCTGTCAGCCACCATCCTAGTCGGCAGATGGAGCCACACTGGGAAGTGGTAACTAGAATGTGTATCTGTACCCACTTCCCACTGAAATGAGTCTGCAACCTCTGGGGAACAAAAACGGAGGTCAATGGCTGAAAAAGACCCTGTAGCTACAGAAATGTGTGTCGTCTGACCTGCGTTCAGAAGGCAGATAATCTCAGAATGGACGAGTCGCTCGATCATCCTACCCCTGTAGCAAGTGGTAGTCGAGCCCCACGGTACATTGTGTGCATTGAAGTCCCCCACAAGGCGGAATGGGCATGGGTGTGCCCAAAGAGTGCTGCCAGTGCTTCTGCATTCAAAGATTCATTAGTGGTAAGGTACAAAGAACACACTGTGACATAGAAAGGTGTGAGAACTTTCTCAGCAATTGCCTGTATGGTCGTGGTAAGAGGGACAGAAGAGAAGTGTCATCTGGTACCAATGGAAACAGCCTCTCCACTTTTAGCCCTGTCTCCAGTAGTATCGTCCTTCCTATATGTGTGGTAACCCCGTAATGCTGGTGTGTAGGTGACTTTAAGATGCATTTCTTGTAAGGAGATGGGCAACAGTTTCGCTTGGACCTGGAGCTATACTTCTTCCAAATGTGAGCGATATCCATTCAGATTCCATTGCAACACGCAAGTCCCTGGGAAGCCAGTGTTTAGCGATGTTTGTTCTTTCCTTTCTCCGTCAGAGGCGGTTATTTACCGCAGAGGTCAGGGAGAACGATAGCCGGCTTTCTGGTCTCTGCTTCTTCTGACTGGAAGTTCATATCCTCAAGATCATAGTCCCCATCAGAGAGGGAGAGAGCTCGACGATCTGAAGGTTTAAGTACCGCTTTCTTGGTCTTGGAACTACTTTTTGAAGGACATATATCTTTACTGATGGGAGGAGGTGGTTACCTGGGTTGTGGAGACAGTTTAGTTGGCTTCTGATGTTGGGTAGTGGTATGTGGCCCATTGCTGATGGCTTCCGAACGACTTCAGTTTCAAGTGGAGCATTCCACCCACAGGTACAATGGCAAGTGCATGTGTTCTTACTTGAATCTGTGGTCTGAATTTGTGTGGAGACATCACACTTAAGGGCTGATGTAAAAGAAGTAGCAAAAACCGAGTGTTGCACTGCTTTGGATTTTCCTTTCCTCGTTGCAACATCACACTTTCTGCACCACACTGGGTGATCCCGAGAGCAGTTTACACATTTCGAAGTGTAGGAGAATTGCCTGATTCCTGAGCTGAGCCTCCACAATTGCCACACGTAACCCTCCAATTACACCCCACAGTGGTATTTCCAAACCTTGACATTTGTAGCATCATATTAGGTTAGAAACAAACAGGCGAACCCTAAGACGGATATAGCCTGCAAGGATTTGTTCAGGTAATTCCAGAGTACTATACGTTAGATTGGATGCTGCCGATTTTTCTAATGTGCCATAGTTTTGCACTTTCGTGGCGACCATATTTTTCCAATCTTCACTAACTGTGCGGGGTTCACCTCCATTAGATCGGAGCAGGTAACCACGCCATTACTAAAGTGAAGAGTGTTATGCAAGTCAGACTCGACTGGGTAGCCACCTAAGGCCTTACACCCCAGGAGCCTAGATATTTTGGTTGAATTAGCAGTTTCAACTAGAAGTGTTCCATTACAGAGTAGTTTGACACTTTTTAGAGACCCCGCAATATCTTCCAGTGCCTTGTGAACATAGAAACGGTTCCCTCAGTTTGCTTGATTACAATGACAGTGTTATGACACACTAATGCCCTGTTACTATGATTCTGAGACTTTTCGGGAGGACTGACCAGCCGCGCTCTGTGTGATGAGTGGGTGTAGGTACTACCTGATGGTACATCCGTCCTGCCAGTAGCAGTAACTTGATGAGACCGTTCCATAGGGATTCCACGAGATGCTAGGGAAACAACCATCAACCCAGGCAGAACCTGCGGATTCGTTGTTGTTTCACAGACAGGAAGTCTTGTGAAGTAGTTTTTTAATGCCGAGCATCTAGTTCGAGAGTCCATACGTAATGCGAGTGTTTCAAATCTTGTAGCTATGAACAAACTTGACCTTATCGACTGTCTCAGTATAGAGACAGGAGTTAGTGTTCATAATATCATATCAACGATGGTTGTCAATGTATACAAATCAATCACAAGAAGACTAGGAGAATATTTTTGATAGAAAGAGCAGATAAGCAGTTGCTAGTATCCTGGTTAAGGGTGGATTTAACAGAAAATGTAAATATTTATTTAAGAAAATCGTTACAGCCATAGTTATTAATGTACACATCTAAAATTTTGCATGTATAAAGAAAGAGCTGTATTTTAATGGAAAAATATAAAAGTCGCTACATTGGTATTTTGTCAGAAGTTTGAATTTTTAATTTTTGTTACTGTCTTTTATACAAAAAGCCATAAGTCAAATTCCAATCATGCAATGAATTTGAAAATGTTATTGTAGTGTGCTAAGACAGTTATAAGACCACGCATTACAAACATTAACTTATCGTACAAATTGTATTATTAATGATTATGAATTCTTCACATCCAACATTAAGTTTTTTATACAGAATCCTACAAAAATGAGGATGTAATCGCAGGATATCGTATATTTTCGTTCCAACGAGACACAAACATGTTTAGAACACCTTCTGAAAATTTCATAGCATTAGAGTATATACCTTTTGAGAAAAGGCTTCTAATAATGCAAAAAACGGAAAAACGAGAGAATGGGCTTGAAAAATTTTCTTCTCATACCTCTATTTGTAATAACCCTACCTCAATTTTAGTATCCTTCATACTGACACTCCACATCCTCCAGGTTTCTCTTCTTCTCCCCTTCTAGTCTGCCGTACCAAATCCCTTCAGCACATAAATTCTACCATTATTTCCGCCATTGACATCCATTTTGGGTACTTCAAGATCACAGAATGTCCTTTTGGGTATCTAATCCAAATTAAAGTACTACGGCTTTCATTTGTATTCTGTGTCGTTCCATGAAGAGACTTCCACACTAAACTAGGATTTGCAAGAATCCTGAATGTGAACTTAATTGCATTTACAAGAGGGTCTGATAATGATTTTTATCGTGAATACGTCTCATTGCTTCTGCTGTACTTACATGTTATCTTTCAGACACAGTTTATGCATTCGTGTTTGGTCAGTGGACAGTGTGTGGAAAAAAACTGCCCACACAGCACGTCTCATTACCTCTAATTCTTTCTATTTTTCCCGATTGCTCCTGCCCACGTAGAACGTTTCATTGCCTCAAATAGTTTGTGTTTTCCTGATAACTCACCCTCAAAATAGCTGAAAAGAATCAATTTCTTTAAGAGTAAACTTGCATTTTCCGGCTAGTGGTTTTCCATACGCAATCACTTCAAAACGTAAATAAAACACGTGCATGAAACATATCAGCCAAAGATATAGATGTCAGTCAAAGGAATCGAAAGAATGTAGCCTTTACAGTCACAAAAATTTCGTTGAGGCAAGCAGTTTCCCAAATGTCGGAAAAGGTGGTAGTGTCTGTCAGTGCAGAGTTAAACAGTTTAATATTTTACAGGCATTTCTAATCCTGCATTCACTATAAAATTCACACTCTGTATAGATCAGTCTTTGTAGATTAAGAAAACAATGTTTTTGAAAAATGGATTTTTGGACCAAAGTCTGTTACATCTCCCCTTGAACAAAATATGGACATAATTTATTTCCGGTATGATATACGTCAGTTTAAATTAAATAATAAAAAAAGGCGACGCAAGGAGCAGCCCGCAAGGGTGGGGAGTGGAGGGCTGAGCGAGGTAAACATACAAGGGCAGCAGCAGACACAGTCACCCACACCCACACAGAATCTCTTATTGTCTAAACTAAATAACGTTTCCATCAGAATTTATTGTCAAGTCAAGAGTTATGCCCGCATGCCATTCAACCTTGAACAGTTACATTTATCAGAATCATTAAATGATCAACAAGCATTCAAATTTCAACTGATTACAGAGCTGTAACACAAACATTAATTAATTACGCAAGACAGTCCTATTCCCCTACAATGATATCAATAATCACAACCGAAGAGTTGTATAATCACAAATTCAGAATTTTAACCAAACTCAGGTTGCAGTAATCTTACACTCAAAATGGCTTTATTAGTAATGGTCATGATTAGTTACTCAGACTTTAAACGACTGAAAATTTGAAATAAACTTCAGTTACAACACTTGACAGTGACAGTAATAAATACTTACAACCAAATGGGTCCCCTATGAACCATGGACCTTGCCGTTGGTGGGGAGGCTTGTGTGCCTCAGTGATACAGATAGCCGTACTGTAGGTTCAACCAGGGTGGAGGGGTATCTGTTGAGAGGCCAGACAAACATGTGGTTCCTGAAGAGGAGCAGCAGCCTTTTCTGTAGTTGCAGGGGCAACAATCTGCATAACTGACTGATCTGGCCTGGTAACATTAACCAAAACGGACTAGCCGTGCTGATACTGTGAACAGCTGAAAGCAACGGGAAACTACAGCCGTAATTTTTCCCGAGGGCATGCAGCTGTACTGTACGGTTAAATGATGATGGCGTCCTCTTGAGTAAAATATTTCGGAGGTGAAATGGTCTCCCATTCGAGTCTCTGGGAGGGGGCTACTCAGGAGGACGCCATTATCAGGAGAAACAAAACTGGCGTTCTACCGATCGGAGTGTGGAATGTCAGATCCCTTAATTGTGCAGGTAGGTTAGAAAATTTAGAAAGAGAAATGGATAGGTTAGAGTTACATATAGTGGGAATTAATGGAGTTCAGTGGAAGGAGGTAAAGGACTTCTGGTCAGGTGAATACAGGGTGGAAGAGGACATTGATTAAGATGAGAAGAGAGACATGGTACTGCGTGAATAATCTGACAATGCACTGAAAGACTTATTTTGAAACAAGGGCCCAGGAGTAGAGACGTTTCTGTTAGAGCTACTGATAGCCTTGGGAGAGCCGTTCATGGCAAACTCTTTCATCTGGTGAGCAAGATGTACGAGACAGGCGAAATGCCCTTAGACCTCAAGAAGAATATAATAATTCCAGTTCCAAAAAAAGCAGATGCTGACATTGTGAAAGTAAGTCACGGTTGCAAAATACTAATGCGAATTCTTTACAGAAGAATGAAAAAACTAGTAGAAGCTGGCCTTGAGGAAGATCAGGTTGGATTCAGGAGAAAGGTAGGAACAAGCAAGGCAAAACAGACCCTATGACTTATCTTAGAAGAAGGTTAAGGAATTCAAGCCTGCGTTTATAGCATTTGTAGACTTAGAGAATGCTTTTGACAATGTTGACAGGAACACTCTTTCAAATTGTATGGGTGGCAGGGTTAAAATGCCGGGAGAGAAAGTCTATTTAGAATTTGTATAGAAAGCAGATGGCAGTTAGAGTTGAGGGGCATCAAAGGGAAGCAGTGGTGGAGAAGGGGGTGAGACAGGGTTGTAGCCTATCCCCATTGTTATCAATCTGTAAATTGAGCAAGCAGTAAAGGAGAGAAAAGAAAAATTTGGAGTAGGAATTAAAATCCATGGAGAAGAAATAAAAACTTTGAGGTTTGCTGAAGAGATTGTGATTCTGCCAGACAAAGTAAAGGACTCGGAGGAGCAGTTGAACGGAATGGACAGTATCTTGAAAGGAGAATATAAGATGAACATCAACAAGAGCAAAATAAGGATAATGGGATGTAGTCTAATTAAATCGGGTGATACTGCGGGAATTAGATTAGAAAATGAGACACTTGAAGTGGTAAATGAGTTTCGCAATTGGGGAAGCAAAATAACTGATGCAGAAAGGTAAAGACGGTCGTGTGAAACCCAGCCCGCGCTATTCGTGCACGAGACTCAGACGGCCATTGACACGGGTTCACAGGTAGATGCCGTGTTTCTTGACTTCCACAAGGCGTTCGATACAGTTCCCCATAGTCGTTTAATGAAAAAAGTAAGAGCATATGGACTATCAGACCAATTGTGTGATTGGATTGAGAAGTTCCTAGATAACAGAACGCAGCATGTCATTCTCAATGGAGAGAAGTTTTCCGAAGTAAGAGTGACTTCAGGTGTGCCGCAGGGGAGTGTCATAGGACCGTTGCTATTCACAATATACATAAATGACCTGGTGGATGACATCGGAAGTTCACTGAGGCTTTTTGCAGATGATGCTGTGGTGTATCGAGAGGTTGTAACAATGGAAAATTGTACTGAAATGCAGGATGATTTGCAGCGAATTGACGCATGGTGCAGGGAATGGCAATTCAATCTCAATGTAGACAAGTGTAATGTCCTGCGAATGCATAGAAAGATAGATCCCTTATCATTTAGCTACAAAATAGGTCAGCAACTGGAAGCAGTTAATTCCATAAATTATCTGTGAGTAGGCATTAGGAGTGATTTAAAATGGAATGATCATATAAAGTTGATCGTCGGTAAGGCAGATGCCAGACTGAGATTCATTGGGAGAATCCTCCTACGTATATCTCGCGAAGAGACCATGAGGATAAAATCAGAGAGATTAGAGCCCACACAGAAGCATACCGACAATCCTTCTTTCCACGAACAATACGAGACTGGAATAGAAGGGAGAACCGATAGAGGTACTCAGGGTACCCTCCCCCACACACCGTCAGGTGGCTTGCGGAGTATGGATGTAGATGTAGATGTAGAAACAATCGAAGATATCGATTTGTATTGCATATAAATTACGTATCTTTCACCTTCGAGGTTGATGCTTCCACCATAGGTAGTATCTATGGACAAAGCATAGCTGTGATTGTCTACGTGCTGTTTGTTTTTGTGTGACACACGTGTTTTTAGCGAACTTGTTCATCATCCAGCTGCATCTTTACTTTCCATATTCATCATATTGGGTAAGTTTAGTGAATTTCAAAATATAGCTTATGCCACAGAATTATAGTTAAGTTTTGTAAGTGAAGACTATTTCATGGTTTAGCTGGACAATACGTTTTGATCATTCTTAGTTTAACTTTTGTTTGAGATAATTTCTCATCACGTCAGAGACGAAGTGTGCATTTACGGATAAACTCCGAGAAAAATATCCGAGCTTTCGTCCTGGAAGAGTTCAATGGGAAGCAGAATGTATCGTTTGTTGCCCAGGAACCTATGTATCTATAGCAAATCACGGCACCAGCGATCTGGAAGTGCACATCAAAACAGAAAAACATATGAAGTGTGTTAGAGGTGAAAGTTCGTCAGGTAAAGTGAGTAATTTTTTTACAAACCCTGTGCTGAACTGGACACCAAAGTAAGTGCTGCTGAAGGAACTTTTGCTTACCATACTGTGTTTCACCACAGTTGTTACAAATCCAGCGGACTGTTGAGAGAAATTTTCCATGACTCGTCCTTATCATCAAAAATCTCGTGTGGACGTACCAAAACTGAAGAAATAGTGAATTCAGTTCTAGCACCTCATTCACTAGAATACACAATGAAAGATATGGAGTGCATTCCTTTTGTTGGTGTCTCGACAGATGCTAGCAACCATGGAAATATTAAAATGATCCCCATTATAGTTCATTACTTTGATCACAGGAATGGAGGACTGCAAATTAAACTTCTAAAAATAGAAAGTAGACCAAATGAAACTGCAGAAACTATTTCAACATATATCACTGATATGCCTAACAAGTTTAAAATTAAGGAAAAATGTGTGGCGTTTGGTGCCGATAATTGCAATACAATGTTTGGTGACATTAAAAGAGGTGATGGAAATAATGTATTTGCTAATCTAAAGTAGGTACTTAACAAGGTATTGGTTGGAGTGGGATGTCCTACTCATGTTCTTAATAACTGCATTCAGCACGGAAATGACCTCCTTGAAATTGGCTTACAAGGATTAATAATGAAAATGTATAATCATTTTTCGATATACACTATCCGTGAAGAGTCACTAAAGAAATTTCGTGATTTTGTCGAAATAGAGTACCAACAATATCTTAGCCATAGCAAGACTCGATGGCTATCACTATTTCCAACCATTCAGAGACTTACAGAGATGTTTCCCGCTCTGAAATCCTTCTTTCTGCCACAAAACAAACCTCCAACAGCCCTAAAGATTTTTTTATGGGCCCTATCAATGAGCTATATCTATGGCATATCCAATCATTAGTTGGCATTTTCCATAATTATATTAGTATCTTAGAAAAGGAAGAAAACTCCCCTATCGATGTCATGAATCTCCTGTATTCCCTTCGTGGTGTTCTTCAGCACAGAAAAGATGAAAATTTTATATCTTTGAGTGTGAAAGAAAGATTGTTTCAAATGGAAAATGATGGTTATGCTTTGAAGGTGAAGGATTTTTAGTGCCATGTTGGTACCCTCTATGAAGGATGTTTGGAATACCTGAATATGTGAATGGGACCATTTTGTGAATTTTCTTGTTTTATGTGGCTCGATTTTTCAGATTGTTGAATAAATATATTAAAATAGACGAAGAAAAGTGCTTTGATCAGTTTTCCAGTTTAAAAAAATTCATAGCCACATATGATAGAAAATCAGAACCGGCCCATAAGAAGAAGTGGTGCAAGTATGTTGAGTCGTGTAGCAGTGAGGAACAGTTTAGCGAGTTAATTAAAACTGCATAAGTCTTCTTCGCGTTGCCAGCCCATAAGGCTTGTGTGGAGAGGTTGTTCTCCTTAATAGAGGCACAGTGGACAAAGGAGAGAAATAGATCCACTATTGACACTGTAAAGGGGATTGCAAGGGTGAAATTTAATTTTACAATTTTTTTTAAATATTTGAGTCAAGATAAGGATCTTTAAAAAAAACATTCAGTCAATTGAAAAATACGCAGGTGTGTGAGATGTGTGTAATGTTTTCATTTTTTTTTGTTATGCAATAAAATTAAGAAATAGAAAGTGTCTTCTTTTTCATCCTAAAATAGGGAAAATGTCCTCTTTTCGGCATTCCGAAATCTGGTAACCCTAATTCGGATGATATTAAATTAAATGACACTTGATTGAAAGATATTACGTAATTCACTGTAATTTACCTTTGCATGGTATGATTGAATGAATCACTGGTAAATTATGCAAACCAATACAGGTGAGCTAGTTATTTACTTCTGTCAGCGGGCCTTTTAAAGGAACTCACTGACATTTAAATCTCGCTCTTTGAGCACCACGTAATCGTAACTTCAGTAGAGGCTACGTACAGGGCACTATAGGGAAACGTGTAATTAATTTAGACTCAGCACGAACGGCCAACAAGGCACCCAAATATTCATACTAACGGCCCACAATTGAATTGCCGGAACAAACTCCGTCTCGTTTTCGTTACCCACACCGATAGCAACGCACTAAGCGGCCAGTAAGAAACACTCTGAATACGACACCGGATGAGTGAGGATACTAACGTTTATACTGCTCTGCAGCACAGTTTTTGCAACAGAGCGTCTATTTAGTGCAGTGGTTTCTGAGACCATTACCCCCTGAGAGCAATCACATATCTGCTAGTACGCATCAGCATTACCAACTACGCAAATTTTAGAATGAAACAAAATTTTCTTTGAACAGTTTTATTTTTAAAATTATAAAAAGCAATATGTAGTTTATGTAGGTGTTCCATTAAACCACAAACTATTGAGTCAATGAGATAACAGGTAGAATATTTTTTAATGGGATGGTGGAGCAGCTGCCAGAGCGTCACTATTGCTACCTAAAGTCCTTCTCAGAGAAGAAAGCTGGCTACTTGCATTGAGGGTAGTCACTTGTTACAAGACATGGTTTCTATGCACCAGTCCTCTCCCTAGCAGCACATAGCTTCACCCACACACTGCACCCCCATTTCAAATCAACTATACATACTTGTAAATCACTTCATCGCTGAACTCTTTTACTTCGGAAACGAAAGCGATTAGCAGAATTCAGGCTGACAGTGTTTAGTAATAATAATAATAATAACAGTAGAGTGTAGGTCTTACAGCAATATAATGGTCATGTCCGTAGTTATTGTTGCGTTTTCATTAGTTCGTTTAGCTGCTACCAAGTGAATAATGAAGCCTTTTATAGTTTATTGCGAAACTATCTACAACTCGGAGGTTTTTCATGCGATATTTAAGCACATTTTAAGTATATATCTCAATTTTACTCTCATAGATGAATGGTATAAAGCACAAAGTATGTGTGTAGTGGATGGACTAGCTAAGGAAAATGACATTGATCAATACTTTTCAGAAGGTGTAGCCTTCACCATATTAAGCCAAGGGCCAATGCTAGTACGTGAAAAACTATGTAATTAGTATTAAAATCTTTCTCAATAGTGTGGCAGTACTAGTTTGTCACATGTCACGAAGAGATAATACATATATATGGAAGAGCAGGGTCTGTGAATTCTAGCATTTTAGCTCCTGTTCCTCCCAGCTGCTGGAATGTGTCGAGATGTGCCACCTGCGAGTTTTACGTGTTGCAAAGACAATGGCAGAAATCCGAGAGGTTTACCACCATGAGTTCCCATGGACAACGGTCGTGTGGGTGAGCCACTGTGAGTGCCTCTTAGGCCAGAGTACTTCAAAAGATTCTTTTAAAGCAGTGCAAATCACAGGAGATCGTCAGAGAGTTTCAATAAAAGCTTACAGATTGTCCCAAAAGCGGAAGGGGACAACTGAACACCGCTATGTTTCTGTGAACGGAATAGGAAGCGAACTGCATTTACACGCCCAGACATCATGCCGCAAATCGTAAGGTGAGGGTCAGGACACTGGCTACTTTCAGTTTGTTGACAGAAAACACAACAAGTACTGGGGAAGAAAATTCTGCAAGCTTTCGCTACATGCAGCAACAAAGAGGGAGATTTTCAGTTGTCATAGTGGCAACCCTGTGATTTTTCTCTCCTCTTGCGGTAATTTGGAGAAGTACGTCAGAGCAGGTAGTCAGTAGTGCATTTTGGGGCGAGCACACATTAGCGGCGGTTCGTGTCTCGTTCGAGAGTCTCTCTGCGGCGCAATGGTGCAGCGTCACGCTCCTTTCACTGTTTCTGAGTGAGACTCGGGTTTGCGTCGTCTGTGCACTGCGTAGCTGACACTTTGCTAGTCTTTTTCGTGATTTTGTGACTGATTTCTATCGTTAGTTCTCTCTCATACTGGGATCTTAACTCGAAGCTATACACTATATGTCGCTTTTCTGAGTTGAGCAGCGTTTGGGAGGCGATTTGCATGTTATTACGCTAGTGCTTCAGAACAATCTTAACCTTCTACGCATATTGCGGTTTAAATTTTTTGATCAAAATAATTGTAGATCAATCCAACTTCAACTTGAAAAATATTGATTGAGAGAAAATAAATTAATTATTTTTGAAATGAGTTTTCCTCAGTCTAGTTATTATGAAGCGACCCTTTTAATGAAAAATATCGTCAGAGGACTATAGCTCACTGAACTGCAGTCTCAATATGACGCTGTTTCCGATATAACACAGGTGCCATTACACCTTCGTTTCTTTTAATTTGGAAAGTTAGCTGCACGCTTTCTAATTATACGAACTGAATTAATTTTTTTTTTTTTTTTTTTTTTTTTTTTTTGGGAATAACGGAACTTCACCTGCATTGGCATTTAGCAGCATTAATAATTATCAATTTAACATTTGTATTATTGTGTTGGATTCTGCCTGAGCTCAGAATCACTTGTTTCGTCGTTTGCATTTGAGTTCACGTGCGTGGCAGGCAGCTTGCAAAACGAAACCACCGCAGAACCTCAGTCGACTCGCACACAATACAGAGGTACGGCAAAGAGTCATAAACAATTCACTAGTAATAATGGACATAATATTTTAAAAATAAGTTAAATTCGTGACAAACACATTCGAACTCATTTTGCTTTCATTTCTCAGAAAATTTCATTTTGTCCCTCAAGGGTAATTACCCCCATGTTGGGAACCTTAACTAACATAAAAATCGAAAATAACTACAAAATCACACCACATTTGTCACTCTGTAGTTTCCTGAGGACCCTGGAAGGTACGAAACGGTACATCACAGAACTGTTGACTTACGATTCTGTTGTACCGTACAGATATTTAACGAATAATGTGTTCCTTTAATAACAAAAAACTGTTAGCAAATACCAGAAGACCTGACCCTTAACATAAAGACATTATATGTCTACCCTACAAAGTCGAATTTTGTCCGCTATACTTCAGGCCAATTCAATGAATTTGGAACATGATTTCAACTACATTACATAATGTACGAAATACGACACCACAGCTGTAGCTTGAGATAAAACGCCTCACACGTGATAATAAATCATCAAAAGCAATAGAACTGTTTCCCAATAAGGAAGGAACCAGTTCCAAACATGTTGCTAAATTTGAACCACAAACAGCAAGGAACATCAATACTTTCGTTTTTGAAGCAAAAGTAACTAGATTAACAAAATTATTCGTGCGTTAGAGAGACGAGTGAAGTTTAAGAATAGGCGAATCGTTTGACTGCATAAAATTGTTTAAGTGTCAGTGAAAGTATTTGTGATGATAACAACAGACAACATGAGAAATATGGGCTTCACATGCTCGAAATACACGTTTATATTCCATTGTGTTTAGTGGAGTAAGCTGCAAATATGTTCCTACTTGAACGTACATCTTCAGAAATAAGCTGTGGCTTATGTTATTGAATTAACGTAAATCGTTAGGTTTCACATGATTTTCACGATAATACATGCCTTTAGGTAATTTACTAACGTAAGGAACGCACAATTATAACAACCGTTTCGTTAATCGAATAAAAAATAATTAAAAACCATCGTTATCGTCAAGACGCACCTGGCTGTCTGCTTTCTCACCGCTTGGAGCGCTAGTGCGTCAAATGATGACAGACAGTAAAATCGTGCATCTGTAAGAAGACCGAGGAGCAAAATATACAATTACCACCATCATGTAGCGAAAGATCTTCCCGAGAACCCGAGAAAATTCTAGTCCCACGTAAAGTCTCTCTACGGGGATAAGACATCTACCCATTCACTTTGTGACCAGTCTAGTGTGGCAACGTTGCCACGTAAGTCAATGACTGTAAAGCCGAAGTTTTAAACTTAGCTTTTAAGAAATCATTCGCCCAGGAGGTTCGTACAAACATATCGTCGTCTGACCGTCGCACAAGTTCCCGTAGAGAGGACAGAGTAATAGGCTTCACTGATGTACAGAAGCAACTGAAAAGGTTGAAAACAAAGAAGTCACAAGGTCTGAAAGGAGTCCCAGTACCATTTTACAGAGAGTTCCTACGGCCTTTGCCCCTTACTTAACATGCATTTATCTCGAATTTCTCACCCAGCGCATGGTCCCAAGTGACTGGAAACAAACGGACGTGACTCCCTTATATAAGAAGGGTGAAAGAACTCACAAGATTACAAATCAATATCCACAACATCCGTTTGCTACAGGACTCTTGAACGTATTCTCAGTCGAATATAATAAAATTACTTGAAAAGTAGCGTCATCTGTTCACAAATCTGCTAGAATTTTGAAAGCATCGCAAGTGCAAAGCTCACGTTGCCCTTTTCTCACGTGATATACTGCAAACAATGGATGAGGGGCGACAGACAGATCCCATATTCGTAGATTTCCGGAAACAATTTGATACAGTGCCCCACTGCAAACTGTTAAAGGAGGTTCGAAGATACAGAGAATGCGAGAATGGCTCGAAGGCTTCGTAAATAACAGAACTGAGTCCGTTGTCCTCGACGGCGAGTGCTCATCACAGACAAGGGCACCGTTTGGAGTGCTCCAGGGAAGCGTGACAGGACCGCTGTTGTTATCCATATACATAAATGATTTGGCGGACAAGGTGGGCAGCATTCTCTGGTTGTTTGCTGATGATGCTGTGGTGTACGGTAAGCTGTCGTCGTTTAGTGACTGTATGAAGGTACAAGACGACTTAGACAAAATTTCCAGTTGGTGCCATGAATGGCAGCTTGCTCTAAATAAAGAAAAAGTAAGGAAATCCAAATGACTACATCTACATCTATATCTACATACGTACTCCGCTATCCACCATACGGTGCGTGGCGGAGGGTACCTCGTACCACAACTAGCATCTTCTCTCCCTGTTCCACTCCCAAACAGAACGAGGGAAAAATGACTGCCTATATGCCTCTGTACGAGCCCTAATCTCTCTTATCTTATCTTTGTGGTCCTTCCGCGGAATATAAACTGGCGGCAATAAAATTGTACTGCGGTCGGCCTCAAATGCTGGTTCTCTAAATTTCCTCAGTAGCGATTCACGAAAAGAATGCCTCCTTTCTTCCAGAGACTCCCAGCCGAGTTCCTGAAGCATTTCCGTAACACTCGCGTGATGATCAAACCTACCAGTAACAAATCTAGCAGCCCGCCTCTGAATTGCTTCCATGTCCTCCCTCAATCCGACCTGATAGAGATCCCAAATGTTGGAGCAGTAATCAAGAATAGGTCGTATTGGTGTTTTCTAAACGGTCTCCTTCACAGATGAACCACATCTTCCCAAAATTCTACCAATGAACCGAAGACGACTATCCGCCTTCCCCACAACTGCCAGTACATGCTTGTCCGACTTCATATCGCTCTGCAATGTTAAGCCCAAAGATTTAATCGACGGGACTGTGTCAAGCGCTACACTACTAATGGAGTATTCAAACATTACGGGATTCTTTTTCCTATTCATCCGCATTAATTTACATTTATCTATATTTAGAGTTAGCTGCCATTCTTTACACCAATCACAAATCCTGTTCAAGTAATCTTGTATCCTCTACAGGCACTCAGCGACGACACCTACCCGTACACCACAGCATCATCAGCAAAAACAGCCGCACATTGCTATCCACCCTATCCAAAAGATCATTTATGTAGATAGAAAACAACAGCGGACCTACCACACTTCCCTGGGGCACTCCAGATGATACCCTCACCTTCGGTGAACACTCACCATCGAGGACAACGTACTGGGTTCTATTACTTAAGAAATCTTCGAGCCACTCACATTTAGGAACCAATCCCATATGCTCGTACCTTAGTTAGGAGTCTGCAGTGGGGCACCGAGTCAAACGCTTTCCGGAAGTCAAGGAACATGGCATCCGTCTGATACCGTTCATCCATGATTCGAAAGATATCATGTGAAAAAAGGGCGAGTTGCGTTTCGCAGGAGCGATGCTTTCTAAAGCCGTGCTGATGCGAGGACAGCAACTTCTCTGTCTGAAGGGAACTCATTATATTCAAACTGAGAATATGTTCGCGAATCCTGCTAAAAACCGATGTTAAAGATATTGGTCGTAATTCTGAGGATCCGTCCTTCTACCCTTCTTATATACAGGCGTCACCTGCGCTTTTTTCCAGTCGTTCGGGACTTTACGTTGGGCAAGAGATTCGCGATAAATGCAAGCTAAATAAAGAGTCAATTCAGTAGAGTACTCTCTGTAAACCGGAATTGGAATCCCATCAGGACCTGGCGATTTATTTATTTTCAACCCATTCAGCTGCTTCACAACCCCAGGGATGTCTATTACTATGTCGTCCATACGGGAATCTGTACGAGACTCAAACGGCGGTATGTTTGTACGATCCTCCTGCGTGAAAGATTTCTCAAATGCTAAATTTAAAATTTCAGCTTTCGTTTTGTTATCTTCCGTTGCCAGGCCAGACTGGTCAGTGAGTGACTGGATGGAATCCTTCGACCCGCTTACCGATTTTACGTAAGACCAGAATTTCCTTGGGTTTCAGCAAGATCTTTTGCTAAGGTATGACGGTGGTAGTGGTTGTATGCTTCGCGCATCGCTCTTTTTACAGCAGCACGAATCTCTACTAACTTTTGCCAGTTCTCATTCTCCCGATCTTTCTTGTACCGCGAGTGCAACTGTCTTTGCTTCCTGAGCATTCACCGAAATGCGCTGTTAAACCACGGTGGGTCTTTTCTGTAACCCACTTTTTCGGCACATACTTCTCCAATGCGTGATTTACATTGTGTTTAAAATTTGCCCATAATTCTTCCACGTCCATCGTACCGGAAGTAAATGAAGTCGATTCTTTACTAAGTGGGATGCTAACAACTTCTTAACTGCTCTTTCTAGTTAGAATACTCTCCTAGCCTTCTTGACCGACTTTTTAACTTTCGTAACCACAGTCGTAATGACGACATCATGATCACTAATCCCTGTCTCAACACTGACACCGTCGATGAGGTCTGGTCTGTTCGTGGCTACCAGATCTAAAATATTTCCATTACGCGTTGGCTGTCGATTCAGCTGCCCAAGACAGTTTTCGTATAATGTGTTCAAAAGTAATTCACAATACGGCTTGTCTGTACCACCTGTAATGAATCCATAGACATCCAATGGAACAATACCGTAATGTTCAAATACTGCAATAGCAGTGTACTGCCTCACATAGTCGCGTCGATTAAATATCTAGGAGTAACATTGCAAATCTGAAATCGAACGAGAACGGAAGGACAATAACAGGGGAGGCTAACGATCGAAATAGGTTTGTTGGGAGGATTTTAGGAAAGAGTGGTTCACTTGTAAATGGGACCGCGTACAGAACACTAGTGCCACCCATCCTTGTGTATTGCTCAAGTGTTTGGAATTCGCAACAGGTCGGATTAGAGGAAGACATCGAAGCATTTTCGAGGCGAGCTCCTAGATTTATTACTGGTAGGTTCAATTCACTGAAGTACTTCTTGAATTCAAATGGGAAGGCGACTGAGAAAATTTAGGGAAATGGATTTTCTAACTGACTGCAGACCGATTCTACTGCCACCAACGTAAATTTCCCGTGATGCTTATAAAGACAAGATGAAGGAGGGCATGTACACAGGCATACGAGAGAGTGTCTTTTATCTCTCGCACTAGTTGGAAGTTGAATGGGAAAGGAAATGGCAAGTAGAAGTATAGAAGGTACCCTCCGCCACTCACGATATCGCGACTTGTAGAGTATTTACTGCTTGTAGATGTTCGTAGTAGGCCTAACAGAGACCCAGGGCTGTACGCGGAAATATTACGGTGCAATTAGACCCAAACCTCAACATCCAAAGTAAAAGCTTCCCTCCAGATCCAAATTGTTCTGTACAGCCCACATATTGTTTGGTAAAACGTTACACCATTTTAAGCGTTGGGTATGTGGGTGTGAGGAGATGGAGATTTTGTTAAATTAGTAGTTTTTATCAGTTTGTATTAAATATTCCGAATAGTTTAGCGCGAAATGTACCGTATACAAAAATAATCTACATTAAGTTGAGAACAAAAATGGTTCAGTGCATAATCTTGCTAAAGTGAACCGTTCGAGAGGATGTAAAAGTAGAAATGTTTCGTATTTTTTTTAAAATTTTGGATAAATATTCTTTTATGCAGGATTGTGTTTGTAAAAACAAATTGCGATTTTAGTGGCAGGTGGTATGTTAGTGATAAGCCCTTGAAGGAACGACAACCTCACCACCTTCTCAAGGGAAGCTACTTTTTAAGGGAAAAGAGGCTTCCACAGGCCTAGGCCATATAAACCTGTGGTACGGAGAAATCCATTCTGAACTTTCTCTGGACAACGCCGCATAAAGAATGAATACCTCTGCAACATAAAAGATTTTGAATTATAAAAATATTATATGTATAATAATTATGATACATAATTATATAATTTTGATTCATAATATTTTAAAACTGCAGCTTTTGGAGGCTTTTCTTCAAAAAATAAGACATATGTGGCTGTATATTGCATCATATTTTATTTAAATTTTTGAAGTTCATAAACTGAGTTCAGCAGTACTATCGAATAAAAATGTAGAATGTTAAATGCGTCCTTAAATTAATGTAAAGTATTTCATCAGTATTCAGTCCTCATCTAGATCTTGAGGTATGATATTCGTGTCCCTGTTAACACGTCCTAGGACTGAACAATTACTGCATATGCTTGAGCTGTTTAGACCCCTCCTTCTGCACTCGCAGTTACTGAAGCATACGTCTTTGCAAGAACAGTATGATTGAAATTAATTCCCAGGGAACTGCAGGGCGTGCTGTTGTAATTGGTCTGAGGTGTTCACCAGTCTTCTTCCACCCCCACTCGTGTGGATTCTTCTTCTCATTCAGCCACTGCTGCAGCTGGTGGTAGGCTCCAGGTGAATGCTGCCTGGAAGCTGCTGAAGTGGGGGGAATTGCAGCCAACTTGAACAATTAATGTATAGGCTGCATTCAGTAGCCTGCAAGTAACATTGGTAGCCAAAACGATCTAGACCTTTGGTGTTCCTGCCTCCAAATATCGCAAGAGGGAAATGCTTTTCAGTGTTAGAAACTGCACTGGGGTCAACTTTGGGGTCGTTGAAGACTAAAAGTTTCGTCTGAAGAGCATTGTTGGCTTGCACTTTCCTACATTGTGTAATTTTCCCCTTCTTGTAGATAGCTGATACAGTGTCACATCCTGCGAAGGCATACATGGCTAAGAGTACACCTTTCATATTCACAATGCCTCACTGAATGTCAGAAGTAGTGTACCCTTTTTCCTGCTGATTGCCTTTTTTTGGTACCACCATTTTCAATTTCTTCTGTGACGGTGCGTGGACAGTCAACACGTCTGTGTCATCAACAGTTAAAGAAGCTTCAACTCCTTTCTTCGCTTCATCAATCGCTGTTAAAACTATTAATAAGTCATCATCATTCGATGATTGAACTGTAAACCACATCTTTGCAAGTGCATTATAAGGAGAGAAATAAACTTTCTACCTGTATCCTTTTTTTATGTGCACTATTGTAGTTTTCAATTTCAAAATGTAGTATTACATGGTTATTGAGATATATGTTGTGTAAAGCAAGCGAATCGCCTGGCTAGATGTGAGAGGGGGCCTAACGGCCGACAGACTGCCAGATTAAATTAATGAGTGAATAAATAAATGAATTAGAAATTAAAAATATTCATTGTTTCGAAGGGATATAATCTTCCCAGTTACACAGTCGTACCATAACGTCTTAACTTGGCTCCAATACTATCTGACATTTCTTATAGACACTTTACGTCATCTAATAGGATAGACGAGATTTTGCAGATCCTAATATTAATCGCGTCCTGCTCCTAGCTTTACTGCTGTATTATCCAACCTAGGTATCTAAATTTTTTCGCGCGATTAATCTTCCCTTTACTTAAAAACTTCTATTGTGGTCCACCACTGATATTTGTAATTTATTTTATCTTCTCAAAGGAGGCCTGTAATCCTACTTTCTCAGCTATCTCTGTTAGTTGATGAATCTTCGTGATTGGTGAATTAATGTTGTTGGAAAAAATGGCTAGATCATCAGCTGTGTTTGGGTCCTAGTCTGAATCATTATTCATTCCAGTCCTCTTAGTTAATTCTCTTCCTCCATTCTCGAATGATTTTTTCCAAGATACAATTAAAAAGGAGCGGGGAAACTTCATCGAGTTGTCTGATACCAGTTTTGGTTTTGAAAGGGGTCCGAGATGTTGAAACAAAATTCACTTTTGATCCTGCATCGATCAGAATCTGTTGAATCATCTACCCCAAATACTTCCATAACATTCAACAGTGACTCACTGTCAACTGAGTCGTGCGCCTTTTTTATCAATGCATACTATCGCACGGCAGTACCTTCCAGACGTTTAATACTTGATAATATTTTTCAACTTGAAAATTTCCTCTAGGCAGAAACTTACTTTCCTGAAATTGGCCTGGTTCTTATTAGTCTATTTATAAAAATAAACGTCAATTCAGTTCTGGACTGTTTTGGAGAGCGTCTCCCATAGAACAGATACTAATACAATATCTCTTCAACTGCTGATAACCTTTCGAGCCACCATTTTTATGGAGTTGCTGGACTAGGATAGATAGGCACACAGAGGATACCCGACCACCTCTCTGTATCTCCTCAAAGAGTTCAGCTGGTATGTTCAGAATGTCTTCTTTGACCAGCTTCCGGGACTCTGCGACAATTGATTCCTTTCAAACTGCTATATTATCACTTAGGGCGTCCATGATCTGTTTAATTTCTGTCTTAGATGTGTGGATGTGCGTTTGTCGCTATTTTTTCCTTGAAGCACGTGGTTGGGGGTTGTTGTAATTTCAGATTAGACTTGAAAATTTGAATGAAATCCCTGAGATTGTTCTTTAGAATATCCTGATCAATACGTTTCATCTGTTGTTTCTAAAATAATGGCTTTGCAAGTCGGATCACAGGGGCTGCGTGCTTCCGACTTTTACAGAAGGAGTTAAAATCTTCACGTTCCTTCGGAGAGTTTCATTTTTTCAACGAATTTGTTCTGTGTGCGGAATTCTGTTCCGAGGTCTCGTTGCACCATGCGTTTGCGAAATTTCAAGCTTCTTGTATTGTCTATTGTATTGTACTGTCTGTCCAGTCCTGAGACTAAAATGTTAGTTGCTGACGGCACTCTCTCAATACTTGTTAACGGATTTTAGATGTTGCCACATTATTTCTGCATTTGTTCTTTCCAGCTGTTGGAGCCTTTCTGAGAAAAATGAAATTCATTTTAATCCTGGAGAGTTAATTATCTAAATGATACTTGGTACCTATCTGAACTTTAATATTATTAATTTCCTTCATCGCAAACCCAGAATGAGGCATGTGGACGATTTTTCATCGTTCGAGTTTCCAAGTGGTTTCCATGTCTCCTCTTTACTTAGTTTGTGTTTGATTTCAACTGAAGACTAAATGTTCGACACAGTTGGAAAAAACCAAACTCAAAATGTCTGCTCCTTCTGTACTGGTTCATAATTTACTATTATTCCACGTCAGCTTACAGTCGTCGACAAAAATCTTAATATTCTTTGTAGTTATTTTCGCCTTTTCCTTCTCTAGGAAATCCCAAAATTGTTCTTGTTTCTCTGGACTATGGCTATTGTTCTCACGCATGAGGTGGCCACATGTACACTGAACAGGGTGTAACCGCCTCCCACAGCAAAGAGTGAGTATTGAAAGTTATTTGATACGGTTGAAAAATTCACCACTGCGTTGATAAACGTGTTAATTACAGAGAAATATGTTCCAAACATTTATATACTCATGCTTATATTCACGGCTTCCTTTTTTTTCATAGATCCTATACACTACATTGTCCATAACGCTTTCCTCCTGATAATGTGTATTTTGAAAACTAGGACTGTGATACTGTGATGTTTTGGTAGTCCAACAAATTGTCAATCCTTATTGTACACCAAATTTTCGCAATGATTTCACATTTGTGGTAGCGATGTAATATTCGTTTTTCTTTTTCAACTTAGTATTTCTGCCGCAAAGCACGCATGTCCCCCGACTTCCCTAAACATGTAGTTGCACGCCAACAGGATCTCAAGATATGCTTGCACTCCTAACAGTGATGGGTTTCTGCCTGTAGTTGACACCGGGGTTAGTGGCTTCTTTTTGATGACTTTCGATTATGTCTGATTCTTAGAGAAATGTGGGGCGGATTTGTTCCTTCCCAGTAGTAGATTCAAAGTATTAAGCAATGAAGCATGGAGTTAGTGTGCTATATACACCTTTGGTATGCATGGTCCTCTTCCGCTTTAAAAGCGATTGACTTTTATCATCTATAATCCCGAAAAAGGATGCTTTCAAATTGGTGCCAGATGGGGCAGCTGGACCAACTTATTTCTTATTTTTCATTTATTATGGGGGGGGGGGGGAGGCGGTGGTTATGGGCAGGGTATAGTTTCATAGTGTTGGGCACAGATTGTGGGATTGATTGTTTATTTTAATAAAATTTTGGGATAGTAATTTGTTTGTTATAAGTAAAATCTATAATTCCTTCTGATTTAGCTAACTTATCTCCACATATTTACAGTTGTTCTTTTATGATATTTCAGGCGTTGAGAGTAAGGGTTGTAGTCGGGGCTACCCTACTAAACTAATGGCTAATGGCTTTTCTGTGACAGCAGATCTTTTACAAGCCTTTCCGACAACTTCTGGAAGGGAGCATTATTTTACTTGCTGTGAGCTGAGGGCAGGAAATAACAAGAATATGCTTACACTCTTTTCCTCTGGTTAACTGGCTGAGAACTTAGACATTTTCGTAAAACTTGTAGGAGCTCGCTAAGTCGAGGAATTGTCCAACAGCCTTCCATGGTATTGGAAGTCCTGATGGGGAAAGGTAAGTCTGCGAGTTTCGTGTACATCACATTGGTTGGTTACTGATCCATCGTGATCAGTGGAGTTACTTTAACGGACACAATACCCGTAAGAATTATTTTTTTATAAACAATGTCCAAACTTACTGCTCTATGACGATAATTTTAATTTATTCCGTTTGGCTATACATTTGTTTCGACTAAACTGCCATTAACGAGTGACCTGTTCTACAGTGTGGGTGACGTTACTCTCATTATACATTTTTTGTTGTAGTAGGACAGTTTAGTCGAAACAGAATTGTAGAGAAGGGCAATGAAATAGAAATTAATATCACACAGTAGCGAGTCTTGATACTCCTTACGAATATGTCACTTGCTGACTTATTACTACACTGCAGGCCCTATGGAACGTAAACTATAGGGATTAATAACTATGTTTCTTGTGTGGAGCTGAGAAATTCTGTTTCATCATTTTTCAGCCTTCGTCATATGTTGGGATTCTATGAGCGTGTAGTTGCTTGGTTGGAAGAGCTCACACAGAAGAGCACGGAGTAATATGGTAGCTGGTGGTGATGTTCAACAAAGGCAGTGGACTTGTGGCGAGGTCTTGTGGGTGACGACGAACTGTTTGTTTTGATGCAAACTTGATAAAATGGCATATGATTTCCTATATTGTTGTTGGGTATCACAGTCTTGTCGAATGCAGCTGTAGTTACCGACGTGTAATTAGATGTTGATTACAGAGTAGGAACACACTAATCGATGGTAGTTACTTTTATGGAGAAGTGCAGATAATTCATTAGGTTCAATGTATAAATACTTCCGATTAAATCTATGAAAAAAATACAAAGATTAACTTCGTGTGCTGCGCATGTTTCCCATCTTCATTGTCCAACTTCCTCTCCTCCATTCTCTATAGCCATTTGTATGAAAATGAGGCAACCAGTCTGAAAATACAAGTGGCTTCAGAAAATAAGGAAAGTGTATTTAAAACGTACTCCTTGTACGTGGTATCTTTTTTACGACGTAGGCACTTAATTTTGTGGAGAAAAATTTATTTCGTTTTCTAAACTAACGCACTCACGCTCGCTCGCGCGCGTATACGCACACACACACACACACACACACACACACACACACACACACACACACACATGCACATGCACACTCAAATTTATCCAAAAATTACATAAAGAGTGTAACTTGCTGCGTTTTGTAGTATTTTAAAGGGGGTTCAAAAATATGAAACACCCAGCACCATATTTATAAAAACATTACGTAAATCAGCATTTCTGCACATGCAGAGATAGAAAGAATGCTCAAATTAATTGCTTCCCACATCTAATTGCTGTCAGGCGTCACAAGGTGGACAGGAAACCAGCGGAAAACTAAGACTGATGACTCTGCATTTTACAAGTCTCAGGTGGTGTCAGGTGAGCACACACGCAGTCGACAAAATATAACATGCTTGGAGATTGCGAAAATATTGACTCACGGCCTAACAAGGGAACTATCCCAGACGTAAATAAATGGTGTTGATGATATTTGGTGGGTATGTAAACTGGCCCAAATAATGCAATACACATTTTTCCATGTTTTTGCCCATTTTCACTTATGGGTAAAAACACAACCCAAATGTAATTTGGTGCATGGTGAAGAATAAAGTGTGTGTCCACATAGAACTGTATTAACTTTCCTTAATTTTTAGGGAAATTAGGGAAACGGATTTTCTAACTGACTGCAGACCGATTCTGCTGCCGCCAACGTACATTTCCCGTAAAGTCTATAAAGACAAGATGAAGGAGGGCTTGTACACACGCATATGAGAGAGTGCCTTTTATCCCTCGCACTATTTGCGAGTTCAATGGGAAAGGAAATGGCAAGTAGAGGTATACAAGGTACCCTCTGTCACTCACGATATCGCTACTTGTAAAGTATACACCACATGTAGGTGTTCGCAGTAGGCCTAACAGAGACCCAGGGCTGTACGCGGAAACAGTACGGTGCAATTAGAGCAATACCTCAACATCCAAAGTAAAAATCTCCCTCCAGCTCCAAATTGTTCCAATCAGTCCACATATTCTTTGGAAAAAAGTTACACCATTTTAAGAGTCAGGTTTGGTGGGAGGAGTGGAGAAGTTGGTAAAGAAGTGCCATATACATAAATAATCTACATCAAAATGCGAACAAACATGGTACCATGCATAATCTTGCTAAAGTGAACAGTTTCAGAGTTATAAGGGGGGGGGGGAGGTGTAAAAGCAGAAATTTTTCCGTATTTTTTAGATTTTGTGGAATAAATACGTCATTATCACCAAGGAAACTAATTTTTCTATACAGGATAGTGTTTTATAAAAGCAAATTGCGATTTTAGTTGCCGGTGGTATGTTAGTGATAAGCCCTTGAAGGAACGACAACCTCACCACCTCCTCAAGGGGCGCTACTTTTTAAGGGACAAGAGGCTTCCACAGGCCTAGGCCATATAAACCTGTGGTACGGAGAAACCCACTCTGAACCTTCTCTGGACAATGCCGCATCAAGAATGAATGTCTTTCCAACATTTTTAATGTTTAATTTTAAATTATAAAAATATTATCTGTATAATAATTATGATATACAATTATATCATTTTTAATCATATTATCCTTAAAACTTCAAATTATGGAGGTTTTTCTTTAGAAAATAGGCATATTTGGATGGATTTTGTAACTATATTTTATTAAAATTTTCGAACTGCATAAACTGAGTTCAGTAGTAATATTGAATAAAAATGTAGGGACAACCTTCACTGCCCTCCAAACATTGGGAATGATTCCTACCGCTAAGCTAACCCTGAATAACCTGTTTCAGGAGAGGTAGAAAAAAGCCATCTGGGCCAGGTGACTTGAACGGTTGGAAATTGGATTTTATTAAAGTCCATACACTCCTTGGCCGATTCCCAGTCCTCTCTTCGAGTGCCTGAGAACCATTGTCTCTCTGGGATCACATTCTGGTCTGTGTTGTCCGGCAGAGCATATTGAGGAAAGTGAGTTTTGAGGAGCAGTTTCAGTAAGTATCATGTTCTGTCTTTGTATATTCCCCATCCTCCTTCCTCATCGTACCTCCTGGGTTGATTAGTACTCTAGCGAGGATTCTATGAAGTCTATCATGGGCAGCTGTGCTCTCCACGTCGTCACAGAATGACTTCCAGGATGTCTTCTTTGCTTGTCTGATTTCAAGGTTGTAGTTGACAAGGGCCTCACGATATATAGCCCATTGTCCTTTACATCTTGCAATGTTAAACAGTATTCGTACCTGTTTTATTTGAATTTCCGAGTTATTATTCCACCAAGGCACACTCCTATTTGTGCACTTCTTAGTGACTGTGCAGTTGTCCTGATATGAGGTCACTATGGCAGAGGTAACAGCCTCTGCTACTTCCACAAACTCTACTGCATTCCTTATAGATGTTTCAATTTCCGATAAGCCTAAGTCAAGGTCCGTCCTATATGTCTCCCAGTCTGTTTTCCTGGGATTCCTGTAGGTCATGACACTATTAGGGAAAGTAATTCCTGGGGAGCTGCAGGACGTACTGTTGTAACTGGTCTGAGGTGTTTGACAATCTTCTTTCACCCGCACTCGATCGCATTCTTCTTCTCATTCAGCCACTGCTGCCAGTAAGCTGATGAAAGGAGGGGGGAGGGGGATGCAGCCAACTCGAACAATAAATGTATAGACTGCTTTGCAACACCCTGCAAGTAACACTGGTAGTGAAAACAATCTAGATCTTCAATGTTCTTGGCTCCGAACATCGCAAAGAAGGAAATTATGTCCAGCATCAGTCACTGCACTGGAAACAGATTTGGTATCGTTTAAGACTAGGAGTTTCGTACAAAGAGCGTTGTTGGCTTGCACTTTCCACTTGTTGTAGATAGCTGATACAGTGTTACATCCTGTGATGACGTATATTGCTAAGAGTACACCTTTCATATTCCCAATGCCTCGCTAAACGTCAGAAATAGTCTACACTTTTTCCTGACGATTGCCTTTCTTTGGTACCACGATTTTCAATTTGTTCTCTAATAGTGTGTGGACAGTCAACAAGACTAGTAAGCCCATGTCATCACCAACTGAACAAGCTTCAACTCCTTTCTTCGCTTCATCAATCACTATTGAAACTGTTAATAAGTTAACATGACCCGATGCTTGATGAACTGTGTGCCGCCTCTTTGCATGTGGACTACAATGAGAGAAATAAGGACGATTTTGTTCTGTCGTTAGTTATAAATTCGCTTCAATTGATATTTACATGGATTGAGTCTTCTACTTTCACTTGAGTTTTAGTGGTAGAACGAGATCTGGGTATGTGTTCTTCATCTTTTGTGTTTTCTTGCTTGAATCTATCAAAAACAACAGTTGTTTGTCCATAACGAGAAATTATGTTTTCTGTGTATAGCTCTCAAATCTATTAGAAGATAGCCGGGCGTTGCCAGACAACAGGATAAAGGAGGTGACTCCATCAATGATGTAGGACACTTTCTCTGAATCTGGGGTGATCGATGATTCATTTCAATCTGGAACCAATACAGTCACCATTGAAGATTTGCTTTCCTTCCTCATCAAGCCAGATCCGTCGAACAAGGATGAAGGGTAAGCACATAATTAAACTTCAAATATTTCTTCAAGTCTCTCATCATTCTTTACTGTGCACATCCTCCGATGTCAGAGAGTGTTAGGGTTCACACATGCAGTGTTGTTGTTAATTGTCATGGACGTTGTTATAGAGGCTAGAAACTTAACAGCTAACGTTCTTTTCAAGTGTATCTCATTGAATGTGTTGTTCTCATTCTGTTTCAAGGCTAGTGTTCCAATTTTAAACGCATTATCACAGTTTACGTTTTCATCTGCTTCAACCCCTGCTGACAAGGATGAGAGTTAGGGTGCTTTAGAAAACAGATTGTGTTCCTCAAACCAAGAAACAAAAGTTTGCAAGTCCTTGCAGCTTCTTTTCTTCCTTGCCTCTCGTATCTCCACGTGCTGCTCTGAAGAGACGCTGCACACACCTGCGTATTCTTCCATTGCTTCACACACCTGAGAACAAACTGGCATGGAGTTGATTCAGGTTGCAATAGTTGCTGCTATTATTCCTCTGCCTCCAGTCAAGCACCAATGCTACTCAAGGATGTCATCGAAACCTGTTCAACGGTAATGTCACCCCAGACTCCAGACCAAAGCTTTTCAGAACGTCGGATGGTGAAATAACACAATTAACGAACAAATAGTTTTCTTTGCTCATTGAGTTGAGAAGTTGCAGCGAATCTTGTAGGTAAACTCTTGCACATTTAGCGTAGTTTAAGTGACCAGAGGCATGGAAAATGGGGAGCACTGTACACAGTGAAGGTAAAGGAGAAAGTCCCCACTCCTCTCAGCTCTAATATACGTTCGAACAAGTTGAACCATTTCTGTGAAGTGAATCCAAAGTCCTTGTGTTCGTTCTCATTCTTCTGAACGTTGAAGTTGGTTTCCCAAAATTTTTACTAAACTGTTCACTGCAGCTGCCTTCCTTAATTCTTCAGACGATGTATTACTATGCTTGAAAGTTGGGTAGACAACATTAAGCCAATCTTTAACCACACGAAAGAGAGCTTCAGTATTTTTCAAAAATATAGCAATTAGTGCCTCTTCGATTAGGAAGAGAGCACGAATAAACTTCGTTTCAGCTTTTACGTTCATCATTTGTTGAACACTATTTTTGGCATAGACAGGACTGTACAACTCCTCCAAATCATTTCCTGCCATGATGAATCCAATTGCTGACAAAAAGGACATTAACAAGTGAGAGCCTCCTAGTCGAATGAAAAGTCACTTCAAAAGTCTGTCACCATGTGCTGTTCCTACTATTTCACGAGCTTTGGCGTAGAAAGGCTGACCAAAAGTCATCATTGTTATTCCTTGTCCATTGCTGGTCCCTTTTGTAGCAGGTTGAAGAACAGCCGTATAAATGGTTGACGGATGTGAAGGAGCCAAGTTGATGAATGGAAGAGGGACTACAGCGGAGGTTTGGAATTCTCTCGTCGCGTATAGCATTTTCATGCAGCCACTACAATCAGGTTTACATTCTTCTGGGCCTTCCTACCAGATACCATTCCACCAAAACAAATTAAGTGTTCTGCCTTGTTTGTATGACAGGGTTTTATTTTCAGGCAAGCCATTTTTGTAGCAATTATTTTACAATCGCCAGATGTGCTTGGGGCTCTGAAAGTTTGCAAACCAAACAGGCCTCGTTTTTCAATAGCATGAGCAGTAACATACTTTCGAGGTACATTGTCCTCTACCTGAAGAGCGGTTTTAGGTGTTATGCAAGCAGTTCCCCCCACCACATGAAACGTGTCATGGCCACCCCCAGTGCGGACATTGTAGTCTCCATTATCGAAAACAAACTGCACGCATCCGTTCTCAATGTTTATATGTAGGTGTATTAGAATAACTGTACCTAATTATCTGATTTCATAGCGAACATGAACATAAAGGTTACTTATCGATAATGCACTGTCTGCAAATGCTTTTATTTCACAAAAGCCAGTGCTCATTACTCAGATTTTAGATGCTTTTGTTTCATCTCTTATTCTAACGACACAAACAGTGAACTACTAAAGTTAGTTTGTTATTGATTACATGTGACAGAATGACTTTAGTGGAATTTTTATTCTTAGTCTGGGGTATCAAAATACATGAAATTGCTTTTCTTCGAAGGTGTAGAACGACCGGTTCCATAATTACAGAATTGATACCGAAAGTTAAATTTCCTGCCTCCGGTATGATTTTTTTTTTTCCAAGGATGTTTCCTGCATTCGTATTTCTGATTTCCACACATATTTTCAATCAGAATTAGAATGGATGGTAGTAGCTACACATTTATATCGTATTTATAAATATATTTGAAATATTCATTGTATTTAATTATAATAATTTCGTAGAAAGGAAATACTTAGTATGCACTAAGCGGCAGTGCCCATTAGCAAGTGTACTGCATTTCTCTTCATTATCGGATAAGAAATGTCGTTAGGGTAAAGTAAAGACGTCACTGAAATCGCGAGGAGTTGTGTTGGATGAAGGCGATAGGCGCAGAGCAAAGCAGTCGGTGGATGTCCGTATCTTCCTTGTCGCAGGTCTGGCACAACGGCGTTGCTGCGAGATACGTGTTGTGCTGACGTTACGGTGTCGGGTACTTGTAGTTCACACGATAAGGCCATGTAGTCCGCGCCGACGTCGATAAATTGGGTACTGTATTGAAATCACAGTCAACCGTAGGAGATGTGCTTTCGACCACGATCCGTAGCTGCCGCAAGATGAGAGAGAGAGAGAGAGAGAGAGAGCCTGAACGATATTGTGAGGTGCAGCTGTCTTGCGGCGTTGTAGAATTCCGCAGGAGTAGCAAGTGGCGGAGGAGACTGTTGAAGAGTTGACCGCAGCGGCTTATACAGTGGAAGGTGGCGATTGGGAGACGCCGATGAGTGCAGCTCCCGGCAGATTCGCGACGTGGTCTACAGCCAGCACCTGTAGACTGGGCCCCGGCGGTGGTGACAAGACATGTTACTACATGATGCAGCACTTCTATATCCTACAAATAAGAGTCTTTAGAAACAGCTACTAATAACAGAAAAATGCCCTGAAATCACAATCCATGTGTCGTGAAGAGCTTGTTCCAGCCACTGTTCTCAGTGGATAATGGTTTGACCAGTAAGTACTCTAATGCAACGTCCCAGTAGACTGGAGTTCGCTATCAGTAGACACGCTGTTTGACTCTTTGTGCGATCCTTATCGTGAGACGCTACAGAGGCGCGCCACAAAGAGAACTTCACTCACACGATTCAGAGTATAGGCTTTATAGGCATTGCAGCTGGCAAATTGCTTACCTCCTTTTTATTGCTGTAAAGGAAACTAATAGAGACTTTGGACTGGGAATTTGAGGATCTCCTTTTAAAGCACTAAATGTTCTTGTGACTGCATCAAAATCTGATGAAACTACCGTCCGACCAAATCGATACATTTGACAGAGGTTTCTTCCGCAGGGTGGGAAAATATTGTATTATAGTTAGATTCCTGAGGTGATAAAAATGAAAGAACAATTTTGAGTTCTGCACGTGAGCATATGGAACTTGTTCATGTGGAGATCCCAGTACCTTGAAGCGTCGGGTAAAGCTGTTGGACTTAGATAGCTTTCGAAGTCTGAACAACTTTGTGAGAACATTTTCATACTGTATCTAATACTGCTGAATGACTATGATGTACATCTCCACTTGAGAAGCAATATTATCATGCCGAGTCACTACCACATAATCAGTTTCAAAATGGTTCAAATGGCTCTGAGTACTATGGGACTCAACTGCTGAGGTCATTAGTCCCCTAGAACTTAGAACTAGTTAAACCTAACTAACCTAAGGACATCACAAACATCAATGCCCGAGGCAGGATTCGAACCTGCGACCGTAGCGGTCTTGCGGTTCCAGACTGCAGCGCCTTTAACCGCACAGCCACTTAGGCCGGCTAATCAGTTTCATTCACCAAGGATCGCCAATGTACTGAAATATGCGTGGTACATATCATTATACCTACAAGATCGACTTCCACAGTTTGACACTCCTGCTTAATTTTGTATAATATTCGCTGCTTGTTGAGTGTATCATGTGAAGAAATTTCATTCATGTTACGTTTCTCGCGTAACGATACGTTATGTTTTATACATTTCTTTACAGATTGTCATTATTGTAATGGTTTTTTAACATAACATTTTATTTTCTGGGTACAAAATAAATGTTTGTGAAATTGCCGACTAAAAACAAAGAAATAACTGAACTTAAAACATAAAATTAGAATTTGAAACATAAAACATAGCTAATAAAAAGAAATAAACAAAATGATAATGGACGTTTTGGTTTTTCAAGTGGGTGTCTTGAAAATATTGCGACAGTGCATTATTTACAACTTATTTTCAAAAATGGCATTTCAGGGACGAGCTTCATTACATGTGAATGGATGTGGTGTGAGAGCTTCTGTACTTTATGTTGTAACGAAAGCCTTCATTTTGCAGTATTAACAAGGTATTCTTGTGGTAAGGTAATTTACAAAATTTCAAATTATAACAAAAATTGGCTATACTGGCTTGAAGAAAGTTAATTACATTTCAACAATTATATGAACACATTTCTTTTATATTTTGTGGTTTTGAAGATATTCCCTCTAATCCTAAAATGACTCTTTACCTTTTGGGTTTGTTTATACCCCTTAAAAGTGAAAATGGCCCAACACGAGACAGTAACTATATCATTATTTGCACTCTATGTATCCACCAAGTTTCATAAAAAATTTTAGAATGTACCCTTGTGAGTATTTCTGCTGCTGAAGAGAGTAAACAATGTTCTTAGTATGTCAAATCTCGTCTGACATCAGAGTCATTCTAACAGTACAGAAAACCCCCTCAGACCAATTAATTTCCACAAACTTATCAAGTATCACAACACTGTTTTCACATTTAACACATCTGGAAAAGACATTCTAGCTATGCAAAAATTACAGTCTTTATGCTGAGTATAATAATGCTTAAGTCAAATATTACTCTGTTACTTACCACACATATTCATCATACTGGTACCTAAGAAATGACAGTGAACTCTGGAGTAGACTCTTTCCATGCCTAATCACAAGTGCTATAAGAAAAATAGCATAGTAAACCTTATAAATTAGGTGTAAAAGATGTAAACTATAATATCACGATACAGTTCTAGGCATGCAGCGAAAGAAATTAGGCATTCTCGTCCTACTCTTAGTTTAACAGGATATTTTTCAGCACTATTTTAGGAGAGGTGACGATAACGTGTCTTAGGAAACATAACTCGATGGCAGTTATTGCACATGACTGGATATAGTCGGGGCTAGTTAGGAAACAAACTTTTGAAATCGGAATTATGGCTCCATAAAATGTTTGTAAGTGGGACTAAGGCTCTCTAGATGTGGAGGTATTTAATTTGAATCCAGTGTTCTTGCAAAGTGTACGAAGTCACTTTAGTCAGCTGTAGTGCCAGTAATCATAGCGTCGTCGTAACTGCCGTCTGCTTCACATATGCTGTGCAGCAAGCTACGTAAATTTAAGTATTAACTGTGTTTTTCTTACGTGTCACTTCTTTTTCCATGTGTTTCTGCTTTTAGGAAGCTTTAATTTTCGTGTACTAGTAATAGTGTTCCATAGATCCAGAGACAGTTAGTGCGTATTTTCATTGTTTCCAACAAGACGTGTCTGGTAACCACAGTTTAGTCAGCTATCAGCCGCCTTTAGTGAATCAGCAGTCTAGTTAAAAGTTGATTAACTCTCTACAGTAAGTTGTTGATTTCTTCGGATGGATAGGATGTCTGACTGCTGTATACGGACGCAGGAGGAGGTGGCCACTGTTCGCAGACAGCTAAACGTGCTGATGGCCACGGCCAGCCTTCTTTAGGATGCTGCCTCGGAATGTAGCGGCAGTGGGGAGTCTGGTGCGTCGCATGGTACACCCCAGGAGTTACATGCTTCACCCACGGTCCCTGCTGTCGAGACATCTTCGCGGGTACCGGGCGCGTTTGCTCATGTCGGCTCCAATGACTCCTGCCGTTTGGGTCGAGAGGTCATCCTCAGTTCATACAGGCGGTTGGCGGAGTTGGTGAAGGCGGAAAGCCTCGCTCGCGGGGTGGAATCTGAGCTAACAATTTGTAGTGTCGTTCCCAGAACCGATCGCGGTCGTCTGGTTTGGAGCCGAGTGGAAGGCTTAAACTAGGGGCTCAGACGATTCTGCGGAGATCTGGGGTACAAATTTCTCGACCTCCACTATCGGATGGAGAAATGTAGGGTCCCCCTGAATAGGTCAGGCGTGCACTACACGCAGGAAGCGGCTACAAGGGTAGCGGAGTACGTGTGGAGTGCACATGTGGGTTTTTTAAGTTAGAGAATTCCCTCCCTAGGCCCGACAAGACGCCTTCTGAGACGCGACAAGGTAGCAGTAGGTAAAAAGCAAGAGGGAATGACAATATTAATCTGCTAATAGTAAACCGCAGGAGCGTCTATAGAAAGGTCCCAGAACTGCTCTCATTAATGAACGGTCACAATGCCCACAAAGTACTAGGGGCGGAAAGTCGACTGAAACCAGATGTAAACAGTCATTAAATTCTAAACGCAGATTGGAATGTTTACCGCAGAGACAGGCTGGACAGTGAAGGGGGAGGCGTGTTTATAGCGTTACGAAGTGCAATAGTATCGAAGTAAATTGACGGAGATCCGAAATGTAAAATAATTTGGATGAAGGTCACGGTTAAAGCAGGCTCAAACATGGTAACTGGATGTCTGTATAGGCCCCCTGGCTCGGCAGCTGTTGTGGCAGAGCACCTGAAGGAAAATTTGGAAAATATTACGAGTAGATTTCCCGACCGTGGTATAGTTCTGGGTGGAGATTTTAATGTGTCAGCTCTAAACTGGGAGACTCAAACGTTTATAACGCGTGGCAGGGACAAAGAATCCAGTGAAATTCTTTTAAGTGCATTATCTGAAAACTACCTTGAGCAGTTAAACAGAGAACCGACTCGTGGCGATGACATATTAGACCTTCCGGTGGAAAACAAACCCGAACTATTTGAAACAGTTACCGCAGAACAGGGAATCAGCGATCATAAAGCGGTTACTGTTCGATGATTTCAGCCGTAAATAGAAATGTTGAAAAAGGTAGGAAGATTTTTCTGTTTAGCAAAAGTGACAAAAAGCAGATTTCAGAGTACCTGACGGCTCAACACAAAAGTTTTATCTCAAGTACAGATAGCATTGAGGATCAGTGGACAAAGTTCAAAACCATCGTACAATATGCGTTAGATGAGTATGTGCCAAGAAAGATCGAAAGAGATGGAAAAGAGCCACCGTGGTACAACAACCGCGCTAGAAAACTGCTGCGGAAGCAAAGGGAACTTCACAGCAAACATAAACATAGCCAAAGCCGAGCAGACAAACAAATATTACACGAAGCGAAATGTACTGTTAGGAGTGCTGTGCGTGAGGCGTTCAATGAATTCGAAAGTAAAGTTCTGTGTAGTGACTTGGCGGAAAATCGTAAAAAATTCTGGTCTCATGCCAAGCGGTAGGCGGATCAAAACAAAATGTCCAGACACTCTGTGACCAAAATGGTACTGAAACAGAGGATGACAGACTAAAGGCCGAAATACTAAATGAAGTGATAATTAAATGGACACCCTAGCTGAAGACAGGCGTTGATGTACTTCATTGGGGACATGTTGAAAATGTGTGCCCCGACCGGGACTCGAACCTGGGGTCTCCTGCTTTCATTGCAGACGCTCTATCCATCTGAGCCACCGCGGGCACAGAGGATTGTGCGTCTGCAGGGACTTATCCCTTGCATGCTCCCCGTGAGATCCACATTCCCAACATGTCCACACCGCTACATTTGTAGTGCGCCTAATAGATGTTTGCCCATCATACTCATTACTCGTGGCAGATTAATCTACCAAGTCCCGTACGAAACCGGGCATAGCGTGTGCGTCCGCACAAGAAGGTCAATGGCCGGGAAGCCATATTTTTTTTAACTGTATATGACGGTTGTATATGTTCCCGAAAGAACAGTTACCGTGGATGACCATGCAGCTTTGCTAGAGATGAAATGATAATTAAAAGGACACCCTAGCTGCAAACAGGCGTTGATGTACTTCATTGGGGACATGTTAAAAGTGTGTGCCCTGACCGGGACTCGAACCCGGGATCTCCTGCTTACATGGCAGACGCTCTATCCATCTTTCTTCTTTCTTTTTTTTTTTTTTAAGAATAGAATGAACAAAGTGTATATCATTTCTAGGCTGCCGTGGAGCAATATAAGAAATGAAATGTCTTCTTGAGGTTTTTTTTTGTTTTTTTTTTTTTTTTGAGCCAAGTAGTAAACAGAAATTTTTATGGTGCACAGAGGACTATCACTTCATAATTGAAGGAAAGTTGCTCCGCTGCTCTGCGAGAGAAGGGAAATGTGAAAACGAAAATGGGAAAGAAAAAATGCCTTCTGCATTGGTGAGCCTCTGAATAGTATCGTAAAATTCCGACAAGTACTAAAGTCCCAAGAAGCAAATGGGATTCATACATACAGGTCACTGGCAACCTCTGCTATCCGAAATATTGTATTTGAAACGTTTAACCGTTAATTATGATGTTCAGCATATTTCCAAATATCCTCCTGTAGTCACAATGTTGTCTCATTTTAAAGTGTTCAATTTCTATGTAAGAATAATAGTCGAGGAAAGTAGCATGCCTATTCCGTATAATAAACGATGCTGTGTGGCCCATGATCCACGTTGCAGGGTTGTTTTTTGCTCGTGGATATCTCAGTTTTTGTGGCTACATGATCTCTAAAAGATCTACACTCGGCTATGACGCGTGACGGTAACACGTCGCTGTGCACATTCCGCCATACTATACTCCAATGTGTATGTGGATGTTTTTCTTCGAGACGATTCCTGTGGGTTGTGGTCATGAGAAGGCCATAAAGCTTCCTGTTCGTCAGGCTTCCGTTATCGACGATGTTGTGTCGAATGTAGCTCATTTCCATGTAGTACAGTCGCACATGTTGGTAAGAAAGTGGAATGCCGGCGATATTAACGGGTGGGTCAAGGGTATGAGGCTTCCACCGCTGAATGAGGTTTGTGATGATACTGGTCCTCCGGGTACGGAACTCCTTCCTGATGCGATTTAGGAGCAGGGTGACACATTTTTTGTGTACTTTAATGAGGTTAAGGCCACCTTTGAACGAAGGTAAGGTTAAAGTATCGAATTGAACTTTGAAAATGTGCCCCCTCAAAAGAAACCAACATAACGCTTGTTGTATAATCTTGGCTAGATGGTCGGAGAGTGGGAGAATTTGCGCGAAATAATTCATCTTGCTCGTAATGGCGATCTCGATGGTCTTAACTTTCTGTAGTATGTTCAAGTCACGGTCGGAGTGAAGTATCAAAGCAGCACGTAATTTATTAAGCATGTGTGACCAGTTCTTCGTCAGGAATTTGTCTGGTTTGGCCTCAAAGGTAACACCGAGGGTTGTGTGATAATCCTTGACCTTGCACCAGGTAACATGGGATATATCTCCGATACCGCCACCGATCTGCAAAGCTGTGGTTTTAGTTCTATTGAGTATTGCTCCTGAAAGAAGCGTGAATGTTTGTAAAAGAGTTTCCGCTGACAGAAGTTGTTGCGATGATGACACAGTTACGCATACATCGTCAGCATACGCAATGCATGGGATAGTGACAGACTCGACGCTAAGTCCGATCCCGCTATGCGCCAAGTTGTTCAGTAGCGGCTCCACTGCAATGGCGTACAAAATCATTGACAGAGGACATCCTTGGCGGATGGATTGCTCAATGGAAACTTCTTTTGTAAAATGGCCGTTAATGAGAATCCGTGAAGAGGCGTTTGTAGTAAGTTTGTGAATTAATTCTATGAGATGAAGTCCAAATCCTAGTTTCTTCACGCTTTTAAAGAGGAAGTCATGACGTACACGGTCATAAGCCTTCTCAAAATCTAGAAAGATCAGAGCGCCCTGTCCTTTGGTTTCAGCATATGAACAGATGATGTCCCTCAAATGGCAGGCTGCTGAGATTGCACTTCGGCCTTGCACTGCACTGTACTGGTAACTGCCCAAAACCTTGTACATAACGGTTTGCATCCTTAGCTTAATCGATCTGGTGATGATTTTGAAATCGGCATTCAGGAGTGTGATGGGTCGCATGTTTTCGACCTTCCTGCTGTTCCCTCTTTCGCTAAGGGCAGGATGATACCTTCCGTAAATGCCTTGGGTATAACTTCCAGGTGCCAGAGTTCATTCGCTATCTCGAGGAGTGTCGGACCGAGGAGGTTCCACGCTGGTAAAACTCAGCGCTGAGACCGTCGGGTCCTGGTGACTTCCCTTTCTTTGCACTGTGGACCGCCAGTCGGATTTCGTCCTCTGTGAAAAGAGATTCCAGATTTGCATTATCCTGTTGTGACAAGCGACAGCTCAAGGTCCTAAGAAAATCGTCGCACGAGTGTTCATCAACGGCTTGCTTCTTGTAAAGTTGACTATAGTAGTCGTAGACGTGCGAGATGATGTCACGTTGCTTCGTGATGGCATTCTCAGCGTCATCAACAACGGCTTCAATCAACATGGCTTTACACCGTTTCGTCGTTCTCAGGATGTGGTACAGAGAGGCCCGTTCTTCGGCGGCAACGTCCTTGGGGTGGGCTCGCACGATGATGCCTTGCATTCGTTGGCGTTGTATCGCCGTGATTTTCGCTTTATATCGTTTGATCTTTACGTCGATATCGCGAGAAGGATTGTTAGCGCGACTGTACAGTTCTCTCAAACAGCGATAATAAAACTCAATAGTCTGTTTCTGCCAAAAGCTTTTTTTGTCGGGTGTAACTCATGAGGGTGAGGCGTAATTTAGGCTTAGCACACTGAATCCACCACTGGAGAGCGCTATCGTAACGACGTCGTTGCCGCTGGAGCTGTTGCCACGTTATGTTCACCTCCTCTTCAAGTTGGGCATCAATAAAATGCAATTATCTCGTAAACTATTAGCTGCACAAAAAAATGTTACTTGGATTTTCGAAAGAACTCTTGGAGCTCTGTTCAGAACTGTGTTCTAAACTCTTGTACCTATTTACATTTTGCGGAAATTGCCAAAGAACGTTTTCGATACGAAAATTTTTTCGAGTATTGTTGTTTTCGTCGCTAAATTCTGCAGAACTATTGAAATTTTGTACAAAGAACTCTAGAACTATGCCATATCTATCAAGAACTCTGAAAAAAATATATCTTTCTGAAAAAAGGGTGCCAACTTCACAGTAAGTGAAAAGATTTTCTCATTAAATGCAATTATCTCGTAAACTATTAGCTGCACAAAAAAACGTTACTTGGATTTTCGAAAGAACTCTTGGAGCTCTGTTCAGAACTGTGCTCAGAACTCTTGTACTTATTTACATTTTGCGGAAATTGCCAAAGAACGTTTTCGATACGAAAATTTTTTCGAATATTGTTGTTTTCTTCGCTAAATTCTGCAGAACTATTGAAATTTTGTACAAAGAACTCTAGAACTATGCCATATCTATCAAGAACTCTGAAAAAAATGTATATATCTCGAAAAAGGGGTGCTAACTTCACACGACTCCGAAAGTTGGCTAAAGTCGGAGATAAGTTCAGCTGAAATTTTAATAAAGGGCCTAACTGCGTTTAAAAAGCGGAGATTAAATTCAGTTTTAGGCGGCGCCTTTTACGCTTTTAGCAGTAGTTTATCCCGTAGCAAAGTTGAAGTAGATAGTGCCTGTGAGTTAGTATGGGTAGAGGTTACACGTAACAGCAGGGATAAATTAATAATTGGTTCCTTTTATCACTCTCGACTAGTATGAGACAGTTACTGAAGAGTTCAAAGATAACTTCAGTCTCATCACAAATAGGCACCCCGTCCATACGACAGAAGTTGATGGTGACTTGGATGTGCCCGCGATTTGTTGGCGAAAATACGTATTCACTGCCTGTGGTAGGTATAAAACATCGTCAGAAAGTTATTTTGCGTAATTGGTTCAGGAGAGCACTAGAAGTGGAAATGAAATTACAATGAAATCCAGTCCATTAGCTTCTTACAGGGGTTGATAAATGTCAACGGGGACAGTTGAGAATGTGTGCCCCGACGGGGACTCGAACCCGGGATCTCCTGCTTACACGGAAGACTCTCTATCCGATTGAGCCATCAAGGACACAGACGATAGTGCGACTGCAGGGACTTATCTCTGACGCGCTCCCCGTGAGACCCACATTTCCAACTTACTGTCCACACACTACATGTGAACTGCCCCTCCTTAATATACACATAACTCGCGGCAGGCAATCTACCGATTCCCGTGAGAGTTTGAGCAATGTGAGTGCATCCGTGCTGAAGAAAATCATTGGCCGGTAAGCCCTATCTTTATGAAGATGGTATTTGTTCTTTCAGACATTCCCGAAAGAACACATACCATCTTCATATAGAAGTTTAAATGGTTGCGAAAACATACTACACCTCTTAGGAACAAATAATCGTGAGCAAATAGGGAGCACCATGAGGTGCACTGGGATCTGTGATCACAAGATAGTTGCAACGAGTCTGATATCATCCAAATCCACTAAAAGCAAACGAAAATATATGTGTTAAAACAATCAGGCTTCAAGCCTTCCTAAGAGAAAGCCTCCATTCCTTACCAACCAACAACGTAAACTTAGATGATATACGGCTTAAATTCAAAGAAATAGTATCTGAGCCAACTGAGAGACTTACACAAAATAAATTAATATAAGATTGGCGATTTTTACTTAAGCTCCAAACTTAGCTCAGCCTTCAGTGCTTCATGTTTTAAACTGCAACGACAATAAGACTTTCTCGAAATCAGAAGATCCTAAGAGATTCTGATCGTATTTAAAGTACACCAGCAGCAACACGCAATAAATACCTTTTTTTCAGTTTCCGTATTTTGTTGGCAGAAACCAGAAACTTTATTGGCTTCCTTAAAAAGTTTATTAGTGATTCTGTCTGCAGTTGAAGTATTTATATTAGGCGACTAGTTCGAAATCTGAGTTTGGTGTGCAGTTTCAGGTCTTTCTTCATGGACATTAAAGACATTTTATAGTAATCTGGTTGCTTCAAGCATCAGTCGGGAGACTTGTATTTTAACGCCAAAGAACAGTTTCGTTCACCTCTGATCACAGGTGTGACATACCGTTCTGTCGTAGGATCTGTTTGCAATTAAAATCTTGACAGTCATTGGGCACTTCATGATTACAATTAAATCATTATTATGATATTTCCTCCCAACCCCTTTTGTCACCAGATATGCCAAGGTCTTGTTATTAATGTTGCCACAGGTTGCCATTTGTTTTGTTTATAATTGTGCGGGAATAATAACTTCGCAACAGGTTGTCATTTGTCTACCAATTATTTTATTGGAATAAATCGAGTAACTGTAATTAGCGACTCATTTAACAGCCGTAATTTTCCTTGCCATTTGCCGGCCAGTGTGGCCGTCCGGTTCTAAGCGCGTCAGTTTGGAACCGCGTGACCGCTACGGTCGCAGGTTCGAATCCTGCCTCGGGCATGGATGTGTGTGATGTCCTTAGGTTAGTTAGGTATAAGTAGTTCTAAGTTCTAGGGGACTGATGACCTCAGTAGTTAAGTCCCATAGTGCTCAGAGCCACTTGAACCATTTGAACCTTGCCATTTCATTTTGGAGGGTACCCTTGCACTCCTTTGTGACGCGTCCGTGGATTCCAGTTCACTAACCTGGAGTGTCAACACACAGATTTTAGAACGTCACCAGGCGTATTCTGGCCACACCTCCCTAGGATTCGCTGATGTGCGACCTCCTGACGCAGCTGTTAGGTTGCACAACACAAGGATACGTGTCAGTATCTTAAAAACAATTAAATTCACAAAATGTAAAGTAGTTTTGGGTGCTGGTACGTAACCATTTATGTATTTTCTCAATGATATTGTTCGGTTTGTAGTGTCTGTGTTCTCGAGAGGGAGATTTCTCGTTGAAATTTAGGAGTGGCTATTATTGTTTTGTGTGCATCTCTGCTGCATGTTAGTAGAGGAAAAAAATATTAGAGTGTATGTGATGATTGGCAAATGTAGTGTAAAAGTGATCAGGTTTGCTTTGAAAGTCAGGTACGTCTAGAATTTAATATCTTTGTTCTGGTACGCCACGGTTTGCGAGAGCGAGGGTGAAAAGTTTAGCACGTCAGGGAATAGTTAACAGTGAACTGAACGAAGTAGAGTCTCAGGATGAAACCAACACGATAAATAAAGATCACGGACAAGACAGCGATGAAATATCTGAGGGAGAAATTAGTGGAACAGAGGATCACCAAACTTGACCCGAGGCAGAAAACGAGGGAATTGCTGGCCGTGAAAAGGGCAGCACAGACTGACGCTGACTGCGAGCCCACACCACCACCACCACCACCACCACCACAACCACCTACGGTATTCGATCTGCGGACCTTCCAACACGAGCAGTTTAAACAGAGTTGAGGAAACAAATAACAAATGTAGCTAGTTATAAGAAAAGCGAAGAGAAGAATGACACACAATTCAGACAACTAGGGCAACGGCTTGAGAAGGGCTAGAATCTCTTAAAGGAGATTGAAGAGACGAGGCACGCACGATTTCATGAGAAAAGATGTTGTGGTTGGCAGGAGAGCCTGTGGTGTCACCGCCAGACACCACACTTGCTAGGTGGTAGCTTTAAATCGGCCGCGGTCCATTAGTACATGTCGGACCCGCGTGTCGCCACTGTGTGATCGCAGACCGAGCACCACCACACGGCAGGTCTAGAGAGACGTCCTGGCACTCGCCCCAGTTGTACGGACGACGTAGCTAGCGATGCACACTGACTAACCCTCGCTCATTTACAGAGCAGATAGTTAGAATAGCCTTCAGCTAAGTCAATGGCTACGACCTAGCAAGGCGCCATTAGCCTTACATTGCTTGTATCTAAAGAGTCTCACTTGTATCGTCAAGAGCGATGTACCACAAGGATGGATTAAAGTTAAGTATTCCAGGAGCTACGTACTTTTCTTTATAGCATTCATTACGTATCCTGTTTCAGACCTCACGCCCATCTGCGTGAGCTTAGCGCGTGCCTTTCGGCTACTTCCGAGTGGCGTGGCTGTCTTGTTACGCCACAACAGAGCCAACACCGGTTTACTAGAGGAAGCCGAAAGGCACGCGTTTTAGCTCACCCAGGCTGGCGTGAGGTCTGGAACAGGACAAGGAAATTAGAATTTAGAAAAAACGGACGTAGCTGGTGGAATACTTAACTTTAATCTATAAATGGTGAACGTCGCTCTTGACGGTAAATGATTCAGTATCAATAGTAACTGGTAATGGCGCCTTGCTAGGTCGTAGCAAATGACGTAGCTGAAGGCTATGCTAACTATCGTCTCGGCAAATGAGAGCGTATTTTGTCAGTGAACCATCGCTAGCAAAGTCGGTTGTACAACTGGGGCGAGTGCTAGGAAGTCTCTCTAGACCTGCCGTGTGGCGGCGCTCGGTCTGCAATCACTGATAGTGGCGACACGCGGGTCCGACGTATACTAACGGACCGCGGCCGATTTAAAGGCTACCACCTAGCAAGTGTGGTGTCTGGCGGTGACACCACAAAAGATACAAATTTTCAAATTAACTAAAAAATAGGCAAACACATAAGAGCTATAAACCAGAAATCTGATGACGACGTCAAGAAATATGGGGAGAAGGCAGAAAACCCTTGAACAAAACGACGCTCCGTCTGGAAGGTGGTAAGATTTGAAATGCAGTACATCATATTAGATACCGTTCGCAAGCCAACTTTCCCTCTTCCGCTCGGCTCACTTGAAAATGATCTGCTCAAGCATCTCTGTGGGTAGCTTCCCAGCTCTGTGCGGTCGCCCTTCTGATTTTAGTTTATATAGTAGCGGCATTTCTCATAGTGTTTCGCGGTGTACTTCAGCGTGGCGACGCATGGAAGGGTTGTCCTGGTGTGTGATAGTGAATTCCTCTCAGCCTCGCCATGGTGAGACCAATAATCGGCTCATAATACGTCACCAATTAGCTATTTCAGTACTTGTCAGCACAGACAGTAGTATCGAGATTACGTTCAATCATAACATCTAAATTTGTAATAAAATTTCAGTCCCCTTAAAAAAAAGTGTTAGATATTTCAGAAAATTACCTCTCGTCCCCCAAAGCTCAAATCGATAATTGCAAAGGCAAGGAACCTCTTGCTAGCTGCTGGGCGGGGTAGCCGCGCGGTCAGGGGCGTTTTGTCACGGTCCGCGCGCCTCCCCCTGTCGGAGGTTCGAGTCCTCCCTCGGGCATGAGTGTGTGTGTCGTCCTTAGCTTAAGTTAGTTTAATTTAGATTAATTAGTATCTAAGCCTAGGGACCGATGACCACAGCAGTTTCGTCCCCTAAGACCTTACCACCAATTTTTTCCTTGTTAGCTTTCTAAATAATGCCAAATCAACTAGCAATCCCATTTTCCCCTTTTGATAAGCCAGTAGGAATAGGGGCGTGGGCCTTAAAAAATGCTAGCGGTTATCGCCCCCGTTACTGAGTGCGTTGGTTTTGTGTACGTGTCTTGCTATCCGTTGCGTCCACTAGAGTTTTATCAATAATTTAAAATCAGGGTCGTACTCACACGAAATGTTATCACGCACATTCAACCACAGCATGCGGTACGCGAGATAAGAATACTGTGCATACTAGTGTGCGGACACCAAACGACCAAGCAGGCAAGCAACAGAGGCCAGCAACGCAAACGATAAAGACGGTCACCACGCACTTGATGCGAATGTGCAGGAAACCACAAACCGCCAGAGCAAGGAGACACTGGAGCACAACCGATAGAAATAGAGAAGATTAAGTTTTCGACAAGAGACAAGCGACAAGATAGTGTAGCGATTCAGAGCGAAGAATAACACAACAGGGAAGAGATCTAATCGAAAGGTTATGCCAAGTCAGAGAAGAGCCACGACGCTCTGAACCATCAATAACTTCCACTGTGACTGCCGATACGGTATCTTGTGGCATGGAGGAAGAGGAGCTGAGGAAGCAGTTTGTGTTAGTTCAGAAATTTTCACCGTTCGCGGACATCGCGAACCGTCTACACACGTAGTTGTGGGCCAAAGAATTCCGCGAGACGTTATCAAAATCTTGGCCGCCTGTTCTGAAAATTAGATTTCTCCGTGCTCGCTTCACATAGAAAGCGGCGACGAAAATGCGAAAGATCGCAGCACAATGTAAGACATATGAATAATTTACCCCCACATTTTTGGAATAATACTGGTGCAAGGGAAAACAAGAACAAGTGAAATTAGAAATCGTGACGACAAAACTACGTAGAATCGAGAAGGCAAGATCCAGTGCCATTTTCCAAAGGTGTGGTAGGAAGCGACATATGAACCATCCGAAATCATACAACTTTGGGTGACGAAACTTTCACGTCAGATTCAAAAAGAGGTACGAATCTCTACACGGCGTCGAAGAATTCTAGCAGCTACTGTGTGAGCTTGGATATCACAGTAGCAAGGAAAACAGGGTGTCACTAAATTTCATAGAGAGAATTTGTCATCAGTACATCAACCAGCAAACAACCAGCATTGGGGAAGGCGCCATCCACCGATAAAGTATGGAAATGAATGAGGAAGAAGGAATGACAAACCTCGTCGGAAGCCGCAGTATCGACCCTATGGTGGCATAAATAAATGGAGGAACGCAGACAAAATAAACAGTGATAACTGGAAATACGACGACAGGAGAAATAATGACTGGAGAGAAGACAGACGAAAGGAAAGAGTGGAGATCGTCCACGTTAGAAGGCCTTGAACCCCAACAGAACTCCTGGTATGAGGGAGTTGACTGGAGGGATCTGCTCAACAACGAACGGTTTGATGTAACAGAACAGCTGGAGCTTTGAATACAGATTTTGAAAAAATTAGAAATTTGTTATTGGGAGAGGAAGAGGAAGTAGGGATATGCGAGTATCCTGTTGTAAATATAGATCTTAATATTGGTTTAATCCAACCTGTGCACAAAGACTGAAATTATAGGCGATATTAGGGCTTGACTTGTTAAAAAGTACGAGATTGTTTTGCATTTGAGAGAGTTTCACCACTGTGAAATTGGCAGGGAAGACTGCCGGTTTGAATTTTGATAATTGTGTGGAAAAAGGTAGAAGGCAAAGAGTCATGGCACTCTGGTTAGTGGAAGCCCATAAGGACGAAACTCGGGCTATTTATGAAGAGGTAGGGGTGGAGCTATGAGATTTTGAATCGCATGAACTGGACTAGACATGTTTTGAAATCGTACGTGGAAGTGCTTCATATGCACCGGGGGCGAGTGGGGATCTTCTTATATAAACTGAGGGTGAAGAAACTTCGCAAGTTTTTTGTCAATCCTCACCAACTGCGAGTAATGTGAAAGCAAAATATCCAGAAAAAAGTGAAGAAAATGTCGGAAGAAGGGGTAATAGAAGAAACTGTCAGCTGGTACACAATCCACTATGGTGTATGAAGAGAAAAGACGGATCCATGAGGGTCTTGCTTAATTACCGGTAAATAAATATCGTAACAGAGCCAGCAAGGGACAGACCAGAGACAATAAAGGAAGTCTTGCTGCGCTTCCATGGAGTAAGAAGTCTTGCTGCACTTCCTTTAGCTGTTGGCAATCAGAACTTTACCCAGATTGTCGCCAGTACACAGCTTTCTTGTGGTGTGGACGTTGCTTCCAGTTTAAGAAACCTTCATTTTACCTGAACGTCTGATCATCAGCATATCTCACAGGACTATGATCTGAAATCTCAGAGACGCTGAAAGGCAAGGTTACGATGCATGTTGATATACTGATCCCAGGAAAAATGTAGGAAGAGCACTATGAAATTTCACAGCAATTACTGTAAGCTTTTGGCGATTATGGATGAGATAAAATTCAAAATTTGGACATAAGATGGCGGGCTACTTGGGATACATAATACCCACAGACAGAATCCGGTGAAGGCGTTTAGTGACTGTATGAAGGTACAAGACGACTTAGACAAAATTTCCCGTTGGTGCCATGAATGGCAGCTTGCTCTAAATATAGAAAAAATGTAAGGAAATCCAGATGACTAGGAAAACAATCTCGTAATGTTCGAATACAGCATTGGTAGTGTACTGTCTGACATAGTCGCGTCGATTAAGTATCTAGAACTACACTGCAGATCTGAAATGGAACGAGAACGGAAGGACAAAGCAAATAGGTTTGTTGGGAGGATTTTAGGAAAGAGTGGTTCACTTGTGAATGGGACCGCAGTACAGAACACTAGTGCCACCCATTCTTCAGTATTGCTCAAGTGTTTGGATTAAAGGAAGACATCGAAGTATTTTCGAGGCAAGCTGATAGATTTATTACTGGAAGGTTCGATTCACTGAAGTGCTTCTTGAACTCAAATAGGAACGCGACTGAGAAAATTTAGGGAAACGTATTTTCTAACTGACTGCAGACCATTCTACTGCCACCAACCAACATTTCCCGTAAGTCTTATAAAGACAAGATGAAGGAGGGCTTGCACACACGCATACGAGAGAGTGCCTTTTATTTCTCGCACTAATTGCAAGTTGAATGGGAAAGGAAATGGCAAGTACAGATATACAAGGTACCCTTCGCCACTCACGATATCGCGACTTACAAAGTATTTACTGCATGAAGATGTTCGTAGTAGGCCTAACAGAGACCCAGGGCTTTACGCGGAAATAGTACTGTGCAATTAGACCCAAACCTCGACATCGAAAGTAAAAGCTTCCCTCCAGGTCCAAATTGCTCTCTACAGTCCACATATTGTTTGGTAAAACGTTACACAATTTTAAGCGTCGGGTTTGGGGTGAAGGGAGGTGCAGATGTTGTTAAATTAGTAGATTATCAGTTTTGATTAAATATTTCGAGAACTATACAGATTAGCGCGTAAAGTACCATCTACAAAAATAATCTACATTAAATTGCGAAAAAAACGGCTCAGTGCATAATCTTGCTAAGAACCGTTCCAGAGGGTGTAAAAATAGAAATTTTTCGTATTTTTTTAGAATTTTTGAATAAATATGACAGAATAAATATGACATTATCACTAAGGAAACTACTCTTTTATACATGATTGCGTTTGTAAAAGCAAAAGTAAACTGCGATTTTAGTGGCCGATGGTATGTTAGTGATAAGCCCTTGAAGGAACGACAACCTCACCACCTTCTCAAGGGGCGCTACTTTTTAAGGGAAAAGAGGCTTCCACAGGCCTAGGCCATATAAACCTGTGGTACGGAGAAACCCAATCTGAACTTTCTCTGGACATTGTCGCATTAAGAATGAATACCTTTGCAACATAAATGTTTTTGAATTATAAAAATATTACCTGTATAATAATTATGATACGTAATTGTATCATTTTTATTCCTATTATTTTTAAAACTGCAGCTTTTGGGTGCTTTTCTTCAAAAAATAAGACATTTTGGATGTATATTGCATCATATTTTATATAAATTTTTGAAGTTCATAAACTGCGTTCAGCAGTAATACTGAATAAAAATGTAGAATGTTAAATGCGACCTTAAATGAATGTAAAGTTTTTCATCAGTATTGAGTCCTCACCTATATCTTGATGTATGATATTCGTGTCCCTGATAACATATCCTAGGGCTGAACAATTGCCACACGTGCAGTTTAGACCCCTCTTTCGGCACTCTCAGTTACTGAAGCATACGTCTTTGCAAGCGCACACTACGAGGGATAGTAATTCCCAGGAAGCTGCAGGACGTACTGTTGTAATTGGTCTGAAGTGTTCGCCAGTCTTCTTCCACCCCCACTCGTGTGGATTCTTCTTCTCGTTCCGCCACTGCTGCACCTTGTGGTAGGTTCTAAATGAATGCTGCCTGGAAGCTGCTAAAGTGTGGTGAACTGCAGCCAACTTGAACAATTAGTGTATAGGCTGCATGCAGTAGCATGCAAGTAACATTGGTAGCCAAAACAATCTAGACCTTTGGTGTTCTTGGCTCCAAATATCGCAAGAAGGAAATTCTTTCCAGCGGCAGTCACTGCACTGGGGTCAGCTTAGGTATCGTTGAAGACTGGAGGTTTCGTACAAAGAGCATTGTTGGCTTGCACTTTCCACTTGTTGTAGGTAGTTGTTACAGTGTTACATCCTGTGAAGACGTATATTGCTAAGAGTACACCTTTCATATTCCCAATGCCTCGCAGAACGTCAGAAATAGTCTATACTTTTTCATGCTGATTGCCTTTCTTTTGTGCCACGATTTTCAGTTTGTTCTCTGATAGTGTGTGGACAGTCAACAGGACTGGTAAGCCCATGTCATTACCAACTGAACAAGCTTCAACTCCTTTCTTCGCTTCATCAATCGCTATTGAAACTATCAATAAGTTAGCATCACCCGATGCTTGATGAACTGTGAACCACCTCTTTGCATGTGCTCTGCAAGGAGAGAAATAAGGCTGATTTTGTTCTTAGCGTTTGCTAGAAATTTGCTTTAATTAATATTTACATGGACTGAGTCTTCTACTTTCACTTCATTGTTAGTGGTGGAACGTGAACTGGGTACGTGTTCTTCATCTTTTGTGTTTTCTTGCTTGTATCCATCAAAAACAACAGTTGTTTGCCCATAACGACTAATTATGTTTTCTGTGTATAGCTCTCAAATCTATCAGAAGATAGCTGGGCGTTGCCAGACAACAGGATAAAGGAGGTGACTCCATCAATGATATAGGTCACTTTCTCTGAATCTGGGGTGATCGATGATTCATTCCAATCTGGAACCAATACAGTCACCATTGAAGATTTGCTTTCCTTCCTCATCAAGCCAGATTCGTCGAACAAGGATAAAGGATAAGCACATAATTCAACTTCAAATATTTCTTCAAGTCTCTCATCATTCTTTACTATGCACACCCTCCGATGTAAGAGAGTGTTTAGGTTCACACATGCAGTGTTGTTGTTAATTGTCATGGACGTGGTTACAGAGGCTAGAAACTTAACAGCTAACGTTCTTTTCAAGTGTATCTCATTGAATGTGTTGTTCTCAATCTGTTTCAAGGCTAGTGTACCAATTTATAACGCTTTATCACAGCTTACGTTTTCATCTGCTTCAACCCCTGCTGACAAGGAAGAGAGTTAGGGTGCTTTAGAAAACAGATTGTGTTCCTCAAACCAAGAAACAAAAGTTTACAAGTCCTTGCACCTTCTTTTCTGCCTTGCCTCTCGTATCTCCACGTGCTGCTCTGAAGAGACGCTGCACACACCTGCGTATTCTTCCATTGCTTCACACACCTGAGAACAAACTGGCATGGAGTTGATTCAAGTTGCAATAGTTGCCGCTGTTATTCTTCTGCTCCAGTCAATGCACCAATGCTACTCAAGGATGTCATCGAAACCTGTTCAACAGTAATGTCACCCCAGACTCCAGACCAAAGCATTTCAGAACGTCGGATGGTGAAATAACACAATTAACGAACAAATCGTTTTCTGGGCTCATTGAGTTGAGAAGTTCCAGCGAATCTTGTAGGTAAACTTGTGCAGATTTAGCGTAGTTTAAGTGACCGGACGCATGTAAAATGGGGAGCATTTGATGTACACAGTGAAGGTAAATAAGAAAGTCCCCACTTCTCTCAGCTCTAATATACGTTCGAACAAGTTGAACCATTTGTGTGAAGTGCATCCACAGTCTTTGTGTTCGTTCTGATTCTTCTGAACGTTGAAGTTGGTTTCCCAAAATTTTTACAAAACTGTTCACTACAGATGCCTTCGTAAATTCTTCAGAAGATGTATTACTATGGTTGCAAGTTTAGTAGACAACATTAAGCTAATCTTTAACCACACGAAAGAGAGCTTACGTAGTTTTCAAAAATATAGCAATTAGTGCCTCTTCGAGTAGGAAGAGAGCACGAATAAGCTTCGTGTCAGCTTTCACGTTCATCATTTGTCGAACACTATTTTTGGCATAGACAGGACTGTACAACTCCTCCAAATCATTTCCTGCCATGATGAATCCAATTGCTGACAAAAAGGGCATTAACAAGTGAGAACCTCCTAGTCGAATGAAAAGTGACTTCAAAAGGCTGTCTACATGTGCTGTTCCTACTATTTCACGAGCTTTGGCGTACAAAGGCTGATCAAAAGTCACCATTGTTATTCTTTATCCATTGCTGGTCCCTTTTGTGGCAGCTTGAAGAACAGCCGTATAAATTGTTGACGGATGTGAAGGAGCCAAGTTGATGAATGTAAGAGGGACTACAGCGGAAGTTTGGAACTCTCTCGTCGCATACAGCATTTCCATGCAGCCGTCACAATCAGCTTTACGTTCTTCTGGGCCTTCTAACCAGGTACCAGTCAACCAAAACAAATTAAGTATTCGGCCATATTCATATGACAGTGGTTTTACTTTCGGCGAAGCCATTTTTGCAGCAATTATTTTACAATCGCCAGATGTACTCGGGTCTCTGTAAGTTTGCAGATCAAACATGCCTCGTTTTTCAATAGCATGAGCAGTAACATACTTTCGAGGTACGTTGTCCTCTACCTGAAGAGCGGTTTTAGGTGTTATGCAAGCAGTTCCACCCACCACATGAAACGTGTCATGGCTACCGCCAGTGCGGACATTGTAGTCTCCATTATCGAAAACAAACTGCACGCATCCGTTCACAATGTTTATATGTAGGTGTATTAGAATAACTGTTCCTAATTATCTGATTTCATAGCGGACATGAACATAAAGGTTACTTATCGACAATGTACTGTCTGCAAATGCCTTTTCTTCACAAAAGTCAGTGCTCATTACTCAAACTTTAGATGCTTTTGTTTCATCTCTTGTTCTAACGAAACAGACAATGAACTACTAAAGTTAGTTTGTTATTCTTGGTTTGGAGTATCAAAACATATGAAATTGCTTTTCGTTGAAGGTGTAGAAAGGCCGGTTCCATAATTACAGAATTGATACCGAAAGTTAAATTTCCTGCCTCTGGTATGAATTTTTTTCTTCCAAGCATGTTTCCTGCATTCGTATTTCTGATTTCCACACACATTTTCAATCAGAATTAGAATGGATGGTAGTAGCTACACATTTAGATCGTATTTGTAAATATATTTGAAATATTCATTGTATTTAATTGCAATAATTTCGTAGAAAGGAAATACTTAGTATGTACTACACGGCAGTGCCCATTAGCCAGTGTACTGCATTTCTCTTCATTATCGGATAAGAAATGTCGTCAGGGTAAAGTAAAGACGTCACTGAAATCGCGAGGAGTTTTGTTGGATGAAGGCGATAGGCGCAGAGCAAAGCAGTCGGTGGATGTCCGTATCTTCCTTGTCGCAGGTCTGGCACAACGGCATTGCTGCGAGATGCGTGTTGTGCTGGCGTTACGGTGTCGGGTACTTGTAGTTCACACGATAAGGCCATGTAGTCCGCGCCGACGTCGATAAATTGGGGACTGTATTCAAATCACAGTCAACCGTAGGAGATGTGCTTTCGACCACGATCCGTAGCTGCCGCAAGATGAGAGAGAGAGAGAGAGAGAGAGAGCCTGAACGATATTGTGAGGTGCAGCTGTCTTGCGGCGTTGTAGAATTCCGCAGGAGTAGCAAGTGGCGGAGGAGACTGTTGAAGAGTTGACCGCAGCGGCTTATACAGTGGAAGGTGGCGATTGGGAGACGCCGATGAGTGCAGCTCCCGGCAGATTCGCGACGTGGTCTACAGCCAGCACCTGTAGACTGGGCCCCGGCGGTGGTGACAAGACATGTTACTACATGATGCAGCACTTCTATATCCTACAAATAGTAGTCTTTAGAAACAGCTACTAATAACAGAAAAATGCCCTGAAATCACAATCCACGTGTCGTGAAGAGCTTGTTCCAGCCACTGTTCTCAGTGGATAATGGTTTGACCAGTAAGTACTCTAATGCAACGTCCCAGTAGACTGGAGTTCGCTATCAGTAGACACGCTGTTTGACTCTTTGTGCGATCCTTATCGTGAGACGCTACAGAGGCGCGCCACAAAGAGAACTTCACTCACACGATTCAGAGTATAGGCTTTATAGGCATTGCAGCTGGCAAATTGCTTACCTCCTTTTTATTGCTGTAAAGGAAACTAATAGAGACTTTGGACTGGGAATTTGAGGATCTCCTTTTAAAGCACTAAATGTTCTTGTGACTGCATCGAAATCTGATGAAACTACCGTCCGACCAAATCGATACATTTGACAGAGGTTTCTTCCGCAGGGTGGGAGAATATTGTATTATAGTTAGATTCCTGGGGTGATAAGTATGGAAGAACAATTTTGAGTTCTGCACTTGAGTATATGGAACTTGTTCATGTGGAGATCCCAGTACCTTGATGCGCCAGGTAAAGCTGATGGACTTAGATGGCTTTCGAAGTTTGAACAACTTTGTGAGAACATTTTCATACTGTATCTAATACTGCTGAATGACTATGATGTACCTCTCCATTTGAGAAGCAATATTATCTTGCACAGTCACTACCACATAATCAGTTTCAAACACCAAGGATCGCCAATGTGGAACCTACAAGATGAACTCCACAATTTGACACTCCTGCTTAATTTTGTATAATATTCGCTGCTTGTTGAGTGAATCAGGTGAAGAAATTTCATTCATGTTACGTTTCTCGCGTAACGATACGTTATGTTTTATACATTTCTTTACAGATTGTCATTATTGTAATGGTTTTTTAACATAACATTTCATTTTCAAGTAACAAAATAAATGTTTGTGAAATTGTCGTCTATAAACAAAAAAATAAATGAACTTAAAATGTAAAATTAGAATTTGAAAAATAAAACATAAAAATAAAAAGAAATTAACAGAATGATAATGGACGTTTTGGTTTTTCAAGTGGGTGTCTTGAAAATATTTCCACAGTGCATTATTTACAACTTATTTTCAAAAATGGCATTTCAGGTACGAGCTTCATTACGTGTGGATGGATGTGGTGTGAGAGTTTCTGTACTTTATGTTGTAACGAAAGCCTTCATTTGGCAGTATTAACAAGGTATCCTTGTGGTAAGATAATTTACAAAACTTCAAATTATAAAAAAATTGGTTATACTGGCTTGAAGAATGTTAATTACATTTCAACAAATACATGAACACATTTCTTTTATATTTTGTGGTTTTGAAGATATTCCCTCTAATCCTAAAATGACTCTTTACCTTTTGGGTTCGTTTATACCCCTTAAAAGTGAAAATGGCCCGAAACGAGACAATAACTATACCATTATTTGCACTTTATGTATCCACCAAGTATCATCAAAAATCTTAGAATGTTCCCTTGTGAGTATTTCTACTGCTGAACAGAGTAAACACTGTTCTTAATATGTCAAATCTTGTCTGACATCAAAGTCATTCTAACAGTACAGAAAACCCCCTCAGACCAATTAATTTCCACATACTTGTCAAGTATCACAACACTGTTTTCACATTTAACACATCTGGAAAAGACATTCTAGCTATGCAAAAATTACAGTCTTTATGCTGAGTATAATAATGCTTAAGTAAAATAATACTCCGTTATTTACCACACATATTCATCATACTGGTACCTATAAAATGACAGTGAACTCTAGGGTATGATCTTTCCATGCCTAATCACAAGTGCTATAAGAAAAATAGCACAGTAAACCTTATAAATTAGGTGTAAAAGATGTAAACTATAATATCACGATACAGTTCTAGGCAGGCAGTGAAAGAAATTAGGCATTTTCGGCCTACTCTTGGTGTAACAGGCTATTTTTCAGCACCATTTTAGAAGAGGCGAAGATAACGTGTCTTAGGAAACATAAATCGATGGCAGTTATTGCACATGACTGGATATAGTCGGGGCTAATTATGAAACAAACTTTTGAAATCGGAATTATGGCTCCATAAAATGTTTGTAAGAGGGACTAAGGCTCTCTAGATGTGGAAGTATTTAATTTGAATCCAGTGTTCTTGCAAAGTGTACGAAGTCACTTTAGTCAGCTGTAGTGCCAGTAATCTTAGTGTCGTCGTAACTGCCGTCTGCTTCACATCTGCTGTGTAGCAAGCTACGTAAAGTAAATATTAACTGTGTTGTTCTTACGTGTCACTTCTTTTCCTGTGTGTTTCTGCTTTTAGGAAGCTTTAATTTTCGAGTACTAGTAATAGTGTTCCATAGATTTCGGGTTTGTTTTGAATACAATCCAGAGACAGTTAGTGCGTATTTTCATTGTTTCCACCAGTAAGTGTCTAGTAACCACAGTTTAGCTAGCTATTATCCGCCTTTAGTGAATTAGCAGTCTAGTTAAAAGTTGATTAACTCTCTACAGTAAATTGTTGATTTCTTCGGATGGATAGGATGTGTGACTGATGTGTACGGACGCAGGAGGAGCTGGCCACTGTTCGCGAACAGCTAAACGTGCTGATGGCCACGGCCAGCCGTCTTTAGGCTGCTGTCTCGGAATGTACCAGCAGTGGGGAGACTCGTGCGTCGCATGGTACACCCCAGGTGTTACATGCTTCACCCACGGTCCCTGCTGTCGAGACATCTTCACGTGTACCGGGCGCGGTTGCTCATGTCGGCTCCAATGACTCCTGCCGTCTGGGTTCACAGGTCATCCTCAGTTCATACAGGCGGTTGGCGGAGTTGGTGAAGGCGGAAAACCTCGCTCGCGGGGTGGAATATGAGCTAAGTATTTGTAGTATCGTTCCCAGAACCGATCGCGGTCCTCTGATTCTGCTGAGATCTGGGGTGCAAATTTCTCGACCTCCGCTATCGGGTGGAGAAATTTAGGGTCCCTCTGAATAGGTCAGGCGTGCACTACACGCAGGAAGCGGCTACAAGGGTATCGGAGTACGTGTGGAGTACACATGTGGGTTTTTTAAGTTAGAGAATTCCTTCCCTAGGCCCTACAAGACGCCTCCTGAGACACGACAAGATAGCGGTACGCAAAAAGCAACAGGGAATGACAATATTAATGTGGTAATAATAAACTGCAGGAGCGTCTGTAGAAAGGTCCCAGAACTGCTCTCATTAATAAACGGTCACAATGCCCACATAGTACTAGGGACGCAAAGTCGGCTGAAACCAGATGTAAACAGTAATGAAATTCTGAACTCAGATTGGAATGTTTACCGCAGAGATCAACTGGACAGTAAAGGGGGAGGCGTGTTTATAGCGATAAAATTGCAATAGTATCGAAGGGAGGCGTGTTTATAGCGATAAAAAGTGCACTATTATCGAAGGAAATTGACGGAGATACGAAATGTGAAATAATTTGGATGAAGGTCACGGTTAAAGCAGGCTCAAACATGGTAACTGGATGTCTCTATAGGCCCTCTGGCTCAGCAGCTGTTGTGGCAGGGCACCTGAAGGAAAATTTGGAAAATATTTCGAGTAGATTTCCCGACCGTGGTATAGTTCTGGGTGGAGATTTTAATTTGCCGGATCTAGACAGGGAGACTCAAACGTTTATAACGCGTGGCAGGGACAAAGAATCTAGTGAAATTCTTTTAAGTGCATTATCTGAAAACTACCTCGAACAGTTAAACAGAGAACCGACTCGTGACGATAACATATTAGACCTTCTGGTGAAAAACAGACCCGAACTATTTGAAACAGTTAACGCAGAACAGGGAATCAGCGATCATAAAGCGGTTACTGCATCGATGATTTCAGCCGTAAATAGAAATATTAAAAAAGGTAGGAAGATTTTTCTGTTTAGCAAAAGTGACAAAAAGCAGATTTCAGACTACTTGACAGCTCAACACAAAAGTTTTACCTCAAGTACAGATAGTGTTGAGTCAGTGGACAAAGTTCAAAACCATCGTACAATATGCATTACATGAATATGTGACGAGCAAGATCGTTAGAGATGGAAAAGAGCCACCGTGGTACAACAACAGAGTTAGAAAACTGCTACGGAAGCAAAGGGAACTTCACAGCAAACATAAACATAGCAAAAGCCAAGCAGACAACAAAAATTACACGAACCGGAATGTAGTGTGAGGAGGGCTATGCGAGAGGCGTTCAATGAATTCGAAAGTAAAGACTTGGCGGAAAATCCTAAAAAATTCTGGTCTCATGCCAAGCGGTAGGTGGATCAAAACAAAATGTCCAGACACTCTGTGACCAAAATGGTACTGAAACAAGGAATGTCAGACTAAAGGCCGAAATACTAAATGTTTTTTTCCAAAGCTGTTTCGCAGAGGAAGACTGCAATGTACTTCCTTCTCTAGATTGTCGCAGAGATGACAAAATGATAGATATCTAAATAGATGACAGAGGGATAGAAAAACAATTAAAATCTCTCAAAAGAGGAAAGGCCGCTGGACCTGATGGGAAAACAGTTCGATTTTACACAGAGTACGAGAAGGAACTTGCCCCCCTTCTTGCAGCGGTGTACTGTAGGTCTATAGAAGAGCGTAATGTTCCAAAAGATTGGAAAAGGGCATAGGTCATCCCCGTTTTCAAGAAGGGACGTCGAACAGATGTGCAGAACTATAGACCTATATCTCTAACATCGATCAGTTGTAGAATTTTGGAACACGTCTTATGTTCGAGTATAATGACTTTTCTGGAGACTAGAAATCTAGTCTGTAGATATCAGCATGGGTTTCGAAAAAGACGGTCTTGTGAAACCCAGCTCGCGCTATTCGTCCACGAGACTCAGAGGGCCATAGACACGGGTTCCCAGGTAGATGCTGTGCTTCTTGACTTCCACTAGGCGTTTGCTACTGTTCCCCACAGTCATTTAATGAACAAAGTAAGAGCATATGGACTATCAGGCCAATTGTGTGATTGGATTGAAGAGTTCCTAGATAACATAACGCAGCAAGTCATTCTCAATGGAGAGACGTCTTCCGAAGTAAGAGTGATTTCAGGTGTGCCGCAGTGGTGTGTCGTAGGACCGTTGCTATTCACAATATAAATAAATGACCTTGTGGATAACATCGGAAGTTCCCTGAGGATTTCTGCGGATGATGCTGTAGTATATCGAGAGGTTGTAACAATGGAAAATTTTACTGAAATGCAGAAAGCTCTGCAACGAATTGACGCATGGTGCAGGGAATGGCAATAGAATCTCAATGAAGACAAGTGTGAGGTGCTGCGAATACATAGAAAGAAAGATCTTCATAATCTAGCTACAATATAGCAGGTCAGCAACTGGAAGCAGTTAATTCCATAAAGTATCTGGGAGTAGGCATTAGGAGTGATTTAAAATGGAATGACGATATAAAATTAATCGTCGGTAAATCAGATGCCAGACTGAGATTCATTGGAAGGATCCAAAGGAAATGCAGTCCGAAAACAAAGGAAGTGGGTGACAGTGCACTACTTGAATACTGTCACCGGTGTCGGATCCGTACCAGATAGGGTTGATAGAATAGTTTGAGAAGATCCAACGGAGAGCAGTGCGCTTCGTGTCAGGATCATTTAGTAATCGCGAAAGCGTTACGGAGATGACAGATAAACTCCAGGGGAAGACTCTGCAAGAGAGACGCTCAGTAGCTCGGTACGAGCTTTTGTTGAAGTTTCAAGAACATACCTTCCTCGAGGAGTCAAGCAGTATATTGCTCTCTCCTACGTATATCTCGCGAAGAGACCATGAGGATAAGAGATTAGAGCCCACACAGAGGCATACCGACAATCTTTCTTTCCACGAAAAATACGAGACTGGAATAGAAGGGAGAACAGATAGAGATACTAAAGGTACCATCCGCCACACACCGTCAGGTGGCTTGCGAGGTATGGATGTAGATGTAATTGTAGAAATCTTTCATATTTTGAGGAATAATGCAATTCCATCTTGAGCTAATTGTCATAGGGATCTGGAGTTATACTTCTGACATCTCTGTCACCTACCTATGACATGTGTGCATAAACAAAGCAGTTGTTCTCCATTTTAGGTAATATATCACAGTAAAGCACCTTATACCTTCCTTCTTACATCAGCGTTTGTGTGTGTTGTGTGAATGTGGGGTGTTTTCATTACATGTTTGTGTTGATTAGAGGAAATGCTGTCTGTAAATGTGTTTCTTTGAGACATGGCCTCGACTCGGTATAATCTTTTATAATAGTCGCAATCTTCAATATGGTCTATTATCTTCACCCTTCCTAAATTGGCGTTACTCCTCAATGAGTTGGCTCAATTATACATTCAAAAATGCGTATTTGTTTTTTGTACTCAAATAGTACTTATCTTGGTTAGAATAGTTTCGATGTCGTAGGCCTAACTTAGAACGTGAACTGTCTGTTACTTTTCATAAACGACATGTATTTTTGGCGTGGAAATAGTATACTTATGATTCTTAATAATGATTTGCCAACCCATATGACAAATACGTGTGGGTAATAACAGTGTGACAATTAATTTAGACATTGTGATTCACGTTGTCAACACTGCACTTTTTCCACTGCTGGCGTGTTTTTTGCAGACATTCTATATGTGGATAAACATAATGAAATATGGAAGCATCCCAGATGTGGAAAATAATTAGTTTTATGACTTCACTATAATGTTTGACTGGCTTTGATGTCAGAAGAGATTTGGCATGGTGGTGACACTGCTTACTCTTGTCGACAAGTGCAATATAAGTTCTAGCGCCTATGTGTGTCTTGTAAAGATGCATGCATTTCATGTTGTGCTGACAGGATGTGAGAGTTGTGGATACGAGGAAGAGTAGTTCCTCAGTGGTTCAGTACTCTCGAAATATCGAAGCATATTTTACATCGTAAACTGGATAAAACTGCATGTGTTCTACTCTCAGACTAGCTGAGGCGTGTAAAATGCACAGTCATCTGTTTATTCTTGCCGCTGCTTTCCTACCCAACTTTCGAAATGTGACTGGAATTTAGATTTGGGAAGTAATTAATTTGTGCGTTAGTTCAGTCTTTGCAAATACGCAAGTGCAGCTTTAAGTAACTTTTGGGGAAAATATGGCGGAAAAAATTCAGAGCATTTCTATACATCTGAGCACCCTCGGAAGTACTATGAAATACTGCAAGTTACACATTTTGCGTAAATTTTGGATAAATATGTAGCTATCTATTATATATAATTAATACTCTCACTGCACATTCTGTAATATAAGACCTGTATTTTCATATACTTTACGCCATCACGGTTTTAAAATTTGTGTGTTTGACAACATTGTTTTCTTACTGAAACATTTCCTCCTACTGAACAATTAAATCACATACGATACGATTTCAACGGTTACCGCAAAAAAGGCTTAGAGTAAGAAACAAATGTTAAGAGGTTTAATTCCTAAACCAGCGTGCGTAATGCCTAATTTTCCAGGTATACTAAATAAATTATTCGGATCCTCACGTCAGTTGCTATATATAATCTCTGTCTCCGAACATTTATAGCGTGGTCGACGTCCACAGTTCTCACGACCTGGCAGTTTTTTGTTTTTAATTTTTACTTGCTGGCTGGCCACCTCAGCCATAAGTTAAGCCTAATGGAGGGAACCTGTGTTCACCACCTGTCTGAGAATCCTCTAAACACTGTTCTTTATAGACTGACATCTGCACTCAGCAGCGGAGTGTGCGCTGATATGAAACTTTCTGGCAGATTAAAACCGTGTGCCAGACCGAGACTCGAACTCGGGATCTTTGCCATTCACGGGTAAGTGCTCTACCATCTGAACTATCCAAGCACGACTCCAGACCCGTCCTCACAGCTTCAGTTCTGCCAGTACCTCGTCTCCTACCTTCCAAACTTCACGACGAACCTTGCAGACATAGCACACTTGGAAGAGAGGAATTGCGGGGACATGGCTTAGCCACAGCTTCGGGGATGTTTCCAAAATGAGATTTTCACATTGCAGCGGACTGTGCGCTTATATGAAATTGAAGCTGTGATAACAGGTCGTGAGTCATGCTTGGGTGGCTCAGATGATGGAGCACCTGCCCGCAAAAGACAAAAGTCCCGAGTTCGAGTCTCAGTGTGGCACACAGTCTTAATCTGCCAGGAAGTTTGACTGTACTTTACGTTTTAGTATTCCAGTTGCTTGTGTATACGTTGAGGCAGAGACTGGGGACCAGCACAGGATTCGCCTAAACGAGCATGAAGAACCGCCTAAAAACCTCACTGAGGCTGAGCAGTCAATCAAACCAACATCTGTTAGTCCAGCGTATGGCATGCATTCGTGTCTGGTCCAGCTCCCTGCCTTGCGAACTAGCTCGCCACACGTGGAAACTCTACGAGCACATCTGTAGCTCTGCTGATGTGGAGTCCACATTACACTCACGTTGATTTAGTGCAAGTACACTGTTTCAATCCGGTATTCTTACTCAGTGTCTGCTGCTACAGTTCGCTATGATTTCTTTTAGGTCAATGATACAAAAATATTAATTCAGTGTCTATCGCTGTTCTTCTTATGATGTAAACACCGCCAATAAACAACTTTAATTTTCTTTAGTATTTCACTTAATGTGACATTTAAAACGTCAACAGCTCTGTGTTGAAAAGATCGGCCTCGGTATTTTTATAACAGATCTGACACAGATTCAAGGAATCTAGATACTTAACATGTTCATCCACTGTTGGTGCAAAGTGTTTGACATTTACGAGGAAGTGGTGGTTACATGGATTTTTGTTTTGTTTTATATCACAATGCATTCACTATTTCACGTCCTTTATCGATCTTGCGTTATAGGACTGGTAACTAGACTACGATAATTACATTTCAAGATTTTTTCCTGTTTCCTCTTTTAAAAGATGGAACTCACACTACTAAACTCATTATCTATAAACCGCTACAGTTTATAAGAGGAAGTATACTAATATGTATTTGCTTACGTTATTTCATGCTATGCATTATAAATTACGTCCAACACAACAGTTACTCAGCGGAATTCAGGATGAGGCTCGCAACAGATAATTAAACCGTTTAACTGAAAGGTTTTTACTACCATTACGGAGACTAAAGTTTTCTCCTTCAAATAAAACAGTTTCAGTTGAAAATTTGAATGTGACGCAATGATTAAGTCTTTGATGTAACACCACATTGTATTTACAGTTTACTGTGCCTAGTGTATACGAATTTCTGTTTATATTATTGTTCTACTCACCACTGCTTGCGTAGCTGAAGCTTTCACAATACGTTACCTCTGCTGTTTCCGCGCTGACGGCATCTTCGTGCAGCCCTTCCATCCACCTGCAGCGGTCCTGGGGGCTTCCGAAATGCTTCAGCACCCACGCAGACACCAGCTCTTGCTTCTCCTTCGAGTATGTTTCCTGCAACGGGAAAACACAGTTAGATTAATTCAGGATTACTTTCCCCGTCAGTGAAACATATACCTAGCAAAACAAACAGTTGTCAGTATTTGTATTCCAAAAGAAAACCGATTTTCCGATCTTCTGTTATTCATCTCGTCTACACTTCCGTCCTGCAACAGATGAAGACACTGCAGTCAGTATAGGGTTAACGAAACGCTAGATCCGTTTAAATAGAAATTTCTCTCTATGCTGAGTGTTAGATCATTGTTGTAAATGGTGGTGTGAATGACGAAAGCACAGAGAATGCGAGCTTTCAAGGTGTTTGTCCGTGATGATGTTACAAAGTTTCAAGAGTGATGGAAACGGATAAATATATCAATCCGACGCATGGGACTATCGGCCAGAAACGACAGATTCTTAATTTGCAAGCGAAATTCGTTCTGATACCCCTGACAGTGGTTCACTTCTACTGGAAATTCTTTGCTTTTCATGTTTTGGGATTAGGTAGTTTGAACCAAAACAACAAAAATATCCAGTAAACAAGGGCTCTAAAATACATACCTAATGAGCTATGAGTAGTTGTTCAATACAGGATATGCGTTTCACAGTAGTAAAAGTTAACAACTGCTCATAGCTATTCAGGTATGCACTTTAGAGTCCAAACTTAATGAATTTTTTTTTTTTTATTTATCGATTCTACTTTCTTCCCAAGTATGGACAACGAAGAGCCTGCTGCAGAAAGGCGACTGTCAGGGACACCAGAATAATTTTCGCTTATAACTTTCGACTCGCTCGTTTACTGGACATGGTCCCCTACCTCACGGTGATACATTTACCCTTTTCTATCAATCCCGAGAGTTTGTAGCATCATTATGGGATCATCCTGTAGACTGTATATTATTCTCCAATTAAGACATTGCCGACAAGTACAATTTGTTCACTGCTTGGTGAAAATGTTATGTACTTTGTTTGTCATACAACACTTCAGCATCTATGCTTCTGATTGCTAATATATGAAATGTTGAATGACAAACAAAGTATGTTTATTGTAACCCATCTTCTTGCATCGGTAACTAGTCGAAATGGACAGTACTCATACACTCTTTTATTAACGTATGTTCATCTACAATGTGTGTATCAACGCATCAGGTAAAACGAGAAAGGCATGACACTTGGGAAATTTTATGTTGATTACGCCTCACTCATTATCGTTTGACGACTGTTGTGTGTGTATGAACGTACAACATAGAGGAATAAAGACAGGAATTTTTCTGATTGTATCATGGTGTGTAACATCCCAGTCCGTCGTTATGTGCAGGAAATACACTCCTGGAAATGGAAAAAAGAACACATTGACACCGGCGTGTCAGACCCACCATACTTGCTCCGGACACTGCGAGAGGGCTGTACAAGCAATGATCACACGCACGGCACAGCGGACACACCAGGAACCGCGGTGTTGGCCGTCGAATGGCGCTAGCTGCGCAGCATTTGTGCACCGCCGCCGTCAGTGTCAGCCAGTTTGCCGTGGCATACGGAGCTCCATCGCAGTCTTTAACACTGGTAGCATGCCGCGACAGCGTGGACGTGAACCGTATGTGCAGTTGATGGACTTTGAGCGAGGGCATATAGTGGGCATGCGGGAGGCCGGGTGGACGTACCGCCGAATTGCTCAACACGTGGGGCGTGAGGTCTCCACAGTACATCGATGTTGTCGCCAGTGGTCGGCGGAAGGTGCACGTGCCCGTCGACCTGGGACCGGACCGCAGCGACGCACGGATGCACGCCAAGACCGTAGGATCCTACGCAGTGCCGTAGGGGACCGCACCGCCACTTCCCAGCAAATTAGGGACACTGTTGCTCCTGGGGTATCGGCGAGGACCATTCGCAACCGTCTCCATGAAGCTGGGCTACGGTCCCGCACACCGTTAGGCCGTCTTCCGCTCACGCCCCAACATCGTGCAGCCCGCCTTCAGTGGTGTCGCGACAGGCGTGAATGGAGGGACGAATGGAGACGTGTCGTCTTCAGCGATGAGAGTCGCTTCTGCCTTGGTGCCAATGATGGTCGTATGCGTGTTTGGCGCCGTGCAGGTGAGCGCCACAATCAGAACTGCATACGACCGAGGCACACAGGGCCAACACCCGGCATCATGGTGTGGGGAGCGATCTCCTACACTGGCCGTACACCACTGGTGATCATCGAGGGGACACTGAATAGTGCACGGTACATCCAAACCGTCATCGAACCCATCGTTCTACCATTCCTAGACCGGCAAGGGAACTTGCTGTTCCAACAGGACAATGCACGTCCGCATGTATCCCGTGCCACCCAACGTGCTCTAGAAGGTGTAAGTCAACTACCCTGGCCAGCAAGATCTCCGGATCTGTCCCCCATTGAGCATGTTTGGGACTGGATGAAGCGTCGTCTCACGCGGTCTGCACGTCCAGCACGAACGCTGGTCCAACTGAGGCGCCAGGTGGAAATGGCATGGCAAGCCGTTCCACAGGACTACATCCAGCATCTCTACGATCGTCTCCATGGGAGAATAGCAGCCTGCGTTGCTGCGAAAGGTGGATATACACTGTACTAGTGCCGACATTGTGCATGCTCTGTTGCCTGTGTCTATGTGCCTGTGGTTCTGTCAGTGTGATCATGTGATGTATCTGACCCCAGGAATGTGTCAATAAAGTTTCCCCTTCCTGGGACAATGAATTCACGGTGTTCTTATTTCAATTTCCAGGAGTGTAGCAACATCTAACTCATGTCATTCTGTTCTAAAAATGTAGCATTTCTGGTTAACATATGAGAACTCACCAATTTGAATGTTACCAGCCAACAGCTAATGCAGGTAGAATTTGACCTATGTGATACCCAGCAGGCTTCGTGTTTTGGAATAACGTAGAGGTAATTGCAACAGCTAACAACCAAAACAAATCTCTGAAGACAGTGGACAGAAACAGGAAATTGTAGCCCTTTTAATTTTCATTGGCGAGGGACATGGCCCAGCTAAAAATATCAAGGGCATATTCCTAAGCCTGTGTAGCAGGACAGAGACGGTGACCTTCATGACGAGTGTTACAAGTACACAGCACAAAGTAAGAAGATCAGAAGTTAATTAATTACAAAACTAACTATCCAAGCTATCACAATTTTTTCTAAGAAAATGTCATATGTGCTAGAAATAAATTAAAATGTATTCCTATTCTCCAGTTCCAAGCAAGTATGTCGAAAAATTGACCTCAATTTCAAAGCATATTACAGTTTGAAAACCCTTCCTAAACATTTCCTGATGGGGAACCATCTGATTCACTACTAAGTCAGCTGCCATTTGACTGACAAGATCTGGACTGTAGAACCTACCTCAAACTATCCACAGTACTCTCTGTGCTAGAGAATGAAAAGTATAAAAAGATGGTAATTTCAAATTTTCACTTTGTACCATTTCCTTAATCACGGAATATCATTTCTTTTACAGGTAGAGCCAAGGTTACATCGTGACTCATAGATGACACTGCAGAGACAGACTGAGTTACTATTTACTGCTAGTCTTATTTAAATTAAACTTCGCTAGGCTTCTGTTGTGATGAGTACAATTAACCATATATTACAATTTTCCTTCAGGTCAGAAATGATGCCAAGTATTCTCTATCATTACTCACTTAACTATTAACCAAACTAATGAAGTGGCTAGTGGACAAGTAGTAACATCTTACATCTATTTACAAAGATTTTGTAAGTTCTGTAGATGTTTCTTTCAATACATACCGGGATTTTGTTGGCAGCGCTCACTTCTTTAGCAAGAGTGTCAGGTGTCGGCGCTTCTTCAGGATGAACTCTGAAATAAATTAAATATTTTTAGTTTTATTTATTCATAAATTTAAAATCGTTTTACACAAATTATTCATAAAAGGAATTACGCATGTAGCAGCCATGTAAAACTGTTATATAGTTGCAATTAATTTGTTTAAAACACATATATGATATCTGACATAAATAACCCAACTCGTTGATCCTTGAGTTACTGTTACAATTTGGAATTGGAGATTCTTCATGGGCATTCTTTGAACTTGATTGAGCAATTTCCATACAATCAGAACTCTAAAGCATGAGAACTAATACTAAAGTCCCAGCACACAGCTTCAGACAATAAATCTGGATAAGCCCAAACATCCCTCCCCCACTCTCTCCAATCCTAGAGGCCACTGTGTGAGACAGTAATTACTGATTATTCACGAATTCAGCTGTGCTACATGGTAAGTTCCAAGCTGAAGAATTCTGAACACACGGCACAACAGGCCGGACTCACCTGCTGGTCCTCCTGGACCTGCGGCCTCGTGGCAACCTAATGCAGAGGCAGCAGGCGAGCAGCAGTCGCCGCAGCAGGCCGCGGCTGGTCCCGGCCTCCCTCACCTCCTCCTCCTCCTCACCTCCCTCTGCCACAACCACATCGCGGTGCTGCTGCGGCGGCTGCTGTCGGGCTGTTTCGCCTGCACCTTGCCTCTCTTGCACCTTACCTGCTGCCACGTTTGATATTACATACGTGAGCGCGGCTCTCGGGGACGGCTCAGACTGCACATCATGGCGGTAGCAGTGGCCTGTAAAATAAAAGTTCACCATCAGTCTAAACAACATCTATCTGCAAAAGCTCACAGTCGTCCACTGCTACAGACTAGTAATGTGTCATAATTGCAGTATGTACATAGACAGCTATAATACTTATCATTACTGCTCTTGCATGTCAGAAAAGCTGAATACATCTTATAGTACTTACTGCTACCCAACGTTGTCGACACTTTTAGCAGACAAATAATAATGAAGTTAGCACCCTCTGGAAACAGAAATTTATTTGATGTGATAAATAATTATGAACTAATCTAGTGTTTAAGAAGTATGAAACACCAGTGATGACCATCACAGAGGGCTGTGTTATGCCCATTACCAGTACAGTATTTAGTGGAAATATGACTCACACTACGGTGGTTCTATATTGGAGAGCTATGAAGCTTTCCTCGCGTTTGCTGTAACTCTGTTACTGCCACATGGATTTAGTTAAAGTTCCATCGGGAGAGAGTTCACTCACTGATAGACGCAATTAATGGAATCTGTCCTTGCTACTTAGCCATCAGGCTAATGAAGAGACCATAACCAGTAAAAAATTCATACCCTTAAACGTGACCTTTCCTAGCATCACTCCTAATACAAATGATCGGTACAGTGCTTTTTGCTGCAAGACTAGCAGAACCGATCATCCTTAGCAAATATCACAGAATCTCAAGATCATGTTACGTATGAAGCAAACTACAACACAGTAACAGAGACGTTGCAACGCTACATTCATTTCGTGTTTACTATAGCAGACGCAGATGGGATATGGAAACAAGTTGCTGATATCAAACGCAACCTCTGTAACAAAGCTACTGCATCAAAACCGTTACACTACTTGAATCCTTACTACTTGTATCCTCAGCACACAAAAAGGTACTCACGGTATTTGAACAAGATCTCCACGTCTTGCTCTCGTACAGGTCGTAGAGGTGGAACGGCCCTACACTCTGCATCAGCACTCATCACCTGTAACAGATATATGGAATGCAATGAGTAATGGGCATTACGCTAAACTGCAAGACGCGGAAATTTATGAATAGCAGTAAATGTTTGTAAGACGCTCGGCAAAAACGTTTGTTCGATATGCAATACTGCAATCACTCCAATTAAGTGATATTAGGACAAAACGATATGTCATGTTGTTAATGTGAAAAAAGATAGAACACTAGCTTGTGTGGTTGTACTAAGGAGTTTCTTCAGCTGTATTTCGTAAATCATGACGATAGTTTCAATACAGGGCATGTCGGTGGAACGGAGCTACATTCGGCAGCAGTACTTACGACCTGGAACAGAGACGCAGAATGCAGTGAGTGTGGAGTATTATGCTATATCAAAAGCGACGGTATTTTCTCAATAGTAGTCAACGTATTGTAAAAATTACATCAAAATTTTGTCAACGTTCAGTTCAGTAATTTTTATAAAATGTATTTCATCACGTTTCATCATTAATAAGAACAAGATAAAGCGTGCTTGCACCTATGTGCTAAGAAAAGCTTCTAAGATTATTCCGTAAATTACGCATAAAGCAATTAAAACGAAGATTATTAGTCATATATCTAGTTATGTCCCTACCTCCTTTAAGTTTACTAAATAATATCACGGAAATGGATTTTCTGAAGTGACGCTACATATTTTATTTCTCTGCCAGCAGAGCTGAAAATTATGTATTAGTGTCCAAGGTGTAAAATAACGCAACAGGACCACAAAACTATGCAAAGAGTCACGTGTTAATTGCGCTCGAGTATTCAAAAGCGGTTTGCAAAGCCAAACGTCTAGTATGAGGCTTCTCTTTACTCGAATTATTGTACGTACCAGAAATACAAAAAAATCGAAGCACGCAATCACCTACAATCGGTTGTATGAATAAATTCTTCTGCTTTTATAACCGCGTCATTTTGTAACATTTCAATACAACGCAATTAAAGACAGAGAAGTGTTTTATTGAAAGTGAGCTACAGGTGAGGGGGCGGATCAACAAGGGAGAACCTCAGTCGCCGTGCTGTCTTTTACTATGTTGCAAATTAAATGGCGAGGACGCAAATAATATCAAATTACGTGACATACGCTGCCATTAACAATAATCGACATTTCTTCTTATCTTCGTTGAATTTTCTTGCGTTTTGATTATAAAAGTATTTCAAAATTCAAACGAAGTCAACGTTTCTAATCGAGATTGTCTACCGACACCATTTTGTGTGCCGCATCACAAAGTTTGTGAGTTTCTAGCCTATGCAACCTGAAAAGGAAAATTCTCTTGAATGAACAAGAATGGAATGGACAGTGTGTTAAAAAGAGTATATAATATAAACATCAACAAAGCAAAACGAAGATAATGGAATGTAGTCGAATTAAATCAGGTGATGCTGACGGGATTAGATTAGAAAATGAGACACTTAAAGTAGTAGATAAGTTTTTCTATTCGGCCAGTAAAATTTCTGATGATGGTCGAGATAGAGAGGATATAAAATGTAGACTGGAAATGGCAAGGAAATTGTTTCTGAAGAAGAGAAATTTGTTAACAACGGGTGTAAATTTAAGTGTCAGCACGTCTGTTCTGAAAGTATTTGCATGGAGTATAGCCATGTATGGAAGTGAAACATGGACGATAAACCGTTTAGACAGGAAGAGAATATGAGGTTTTGAAATGTGGTGCTACAGAAGAATGCTGAAGATTAGACGCGTGGATCACGTAAATAATGAGAAGGTGCTGGATAGAATTGTGGAGAAGACCAATTTAACACCGGAGGAAAGCAAGAGGGGTAATAATCGTAGAGATGAATACACTAAGCAGAGTCAGAAAAATGCAGGTTGCAGTAGTTACTCAGAGATGAAGACAGTTGCACAGGATAGAGTAGCATGGAGAGCTGCATCAAAGCAGTCTTTATACGGAACACCAGAACAACAACAACAACAACAAAAATTTTCGCTACTTGGCTTACCATTCCGTAAAACAATTTAATATACGAACAATTACAATGTGCTACTAATAAGTTGTTGTTCGCTATCTCACTGAATATAGAAGCTGCAGGCTAATAATTCATACTGACAGATATAAAATCAGATTGATTGCACCTTCTACAAAAATCTGTGGAAACTTTGTCGCAATACTGTCGCTGTTGCCAATATCAAGTCAATGTGAAAAAAAGTGTTGTGTTGAGATTTATTCTGAGAAAACAAGACACTTAAGTTGAATGCCACTGCGCTCATAAACAAGAATCATTATTCGCGTCACGATAATAGACTCAATCCCATCATCTGCTGACAAGAAAAAAAGACATAACTTAATGTGGCGGGACTTTAATACCACATAGCGGAGTCACAATAAATTATTAGTGTTAACTGTGGAGGTGCTTAGAGTTACTGTATCTTTGGTGCGGTTAACTCAATAGTAAACATGAAATTTTTGGATGCCGGTCGGGAAGATCATGAACTCGCACTACCTACCACACGCACTTTCAATCCAGACACACTGACGCAAGTAATACATCGATTTTCATCACAAGCAGAGAGGCCCACTGTAGCAAGCGCAATTCTGCGTCTTTGCTTTGCTCTTGTAATAAGTAATATCACTGCTTCCAACGCTGAACGTCACAGACAGCGTTACATCTATAGCAACTTGAACTGAGTGGTATTGTGTGCGAAACGATGCAAACTTTAGTATATCTGTAATGCCTAATACATGTAATTACTGCAGCTACGCACTTCATGTAACACTGCATGGGTCGTGTTCTTTACCTTTCCATACCGACGCTAGTGCACGTATTGCTCCTGCTTTTTCACGTCTGGAACAGCAACTGGAACACTGCTGGTTCGCTCGGCCATTGTGAACCCACCGATGAGAGGTGTTCCTGCAGCTACAAACCTAGCGATCGTCAAACGTAATCAACTGTTTTATGTTCGGGTTCGCAACTGCGAAACAATCTCGTGTATTAACATTTCTGTTTTCAACAGAAATTCGTGTTGTAATACATCGAGATGAGGAAAACTAGGGCGTCTTTATTATAACGCAAGCATCCTGGTTTCATGACGGCTCTTTTCACAACTATTGGATAGCAGTTACACGAGTTGTATTACTCTGATATACTTCATACTCGACTGTTACCTACAGTCAGGATTCTTCAGGCTAGGTGAAGTAGAACTGTACCGATAAAATTTGGAGGTTTGACAGGGACATTTTTTCATCATTTTGGTATCAGTGATCTACGAGCTCTGGTAGCTTTTCACCGAGTAATTGCATTTCGTTTGGTTTCCTACTCCCATTCCTGTTTGTACCTGTACTGCACAGAAATTATACGCGCAATATTGCAAGTGCCCACTGTACGTGTTGCGTGTCTTGTTTGGAAACAACTTTGTACCATTTATTTATCGTACTTTCTGTCGATAATTATAAGCCCGCTAGACTCTTCGTCCTCAATGTTGTATTCAGTACGGTTCAGTAATTTTATGCCTGGGTTTGGATTTGCGACAGCGTCACACTGATACACTGCAGTGCGGATAAGTTTACTGCCCGCATCTCGTGGTCGTGCGGTAGCGTTCTCGCTTCCCACGCCCGGGTTCCCGGGTTCGATTCCCGCCGGGGTCAGGGATTTTCTCTGCCTCGTGATGGCTGGGTGTTGTGTGCTGTCCTTAGGTTAGTTAGGTATAAGTAGTTCTAAGTTCTAGGGGACTTATGACCACCGCAGTTGAGTCCCATAGTGCTCAGAGCCATTTGAACCATTTGATAAGTTTACTGACGAAGAACAGGCCGACTTTCCTCTCGTGTCTGGGCTGACTCAGTGCGGTGGCAGACTGCGACAACAATTCTATGCTGACTGTTCCCGCAGCCACAGGAGACACATGACTGTATTCTAGCATTGTCTGAGAGTTTTTGCGTTACACTGTTTGGATTCGTATCTCTTGTTGATTGCATATCACAGCGTATTGACTATTGTGAAGATACTTCAAAGAAGTGTCGGTAAATGTGGTAAAAAGTTGAATAAATCATCATTATAATATTATTGTGTAACGGACGGCTGGTGACCACGAAACCCTTATACTGAAATACTCATAAACTGCCCACAAGAATTTCAGAAGTTCGGATTCGCTCCGTATTTTGGGTCTCATGTCTTTACTGCTTTACCTTGAACATAGGTAATTCAAATTGCTGCTGACAAGAAAGTAAAATATATTCACACTGTCACCTTAGACCGCATCACCTGTACGAAGGTTGCCTTGTAATTTTGTAAGTTACCTTAGTTCGTGTTGTTGAGTACAAGTGCTCGCTCCATAGGCTGACTCACACCTTAACGGTCATTATTACACACGCGATGAAAGATACTAAAATTAGTACTATGTGATACGAAATAAATAACCGGTAATGCGATAAACACGTTGACCGGCAATTCGATAAACACGTGACGTCACTTTAAACTCAGTTGGTAATTTGTGGATCTATATTAATGAAAATGTATTCGCTTACTACCCTCAAAGCTAGTTTCAGAGGTAACTCATGAACACCTGCGGTATTTCTGTTCCCGCACATTTTCTAGTCCTTCCATGTTACTACGTTGTTAAATTGTTGTGCTTTCCTTAGCAACATCAACATGTCTTGAAGGTCGACGTACAAGTTTAGGGGTATGGGACGAAGGTGTCTGCTGCAGTGATTAGTGTTTCAGCTCTAGATATATTTACGATTGAAACCGGTAAATAAATATATAAATTTAGCGACTCAGATGGTGTTTTCTATCATGATACAGCGGTTACGCTTATCCCACGACATTATGCTCTGTATTACGCAAAATATTTGTCACGAAAACGGACAACTAAAAGTAACATTAGACACTCGAACGCACAGCAAAAATTTCAATCTTTTATTAATTACGTAAAATTCGCGAATGACAATGGAGTTACAGTGGGGAAGACAGTTTCCTGGCCCAACCTGCAACATAACTGCATAGATGTAAGCGAGATAAGAATGATGGGAAAACTTCTAGGCAACAACAGAAAGCAGGAGAAGACGTACACATGTCAGATACTGGCCTTGCGAAGTTTAGGAGAAAATATTAGCTCTGTCTGAGATAAGAGAGGATAGGGTTAAGATAGAAATGAGTTTCAACTGATCATATACTATCCCGCCGATTATATCTAAATACACGATACTGAATTAAATTACTCATTAATTTTCACGTACATGAAGCCAAAAAAAATCCCATAAACATCTCAAGTAATATACACCTGTTATAAACATAGAATGAAATGGATCTTTTGTGAAGATTTTTTCCTTGTAAGTAAAACAACTGTTTTATAAAGGATTTTGACTTATTTACACAGCCTACATCATAGACGGTATAACTGTTGAGAAAGGTAATTCACGCAAACCAGACAACACCAGTTCATGTAGAACAAATACTGAAAGGAAAACGAAAATCCGAAAACAAAAGAGGCTGAACACTATTTTTTGTTATTTTCAGAAGGTGAATACGTTCCGTCACCTGACTTTAAATTTGTAGCTAAGTTTAAGACTGCTTTGCATGCTTTTCCTGTATCATAGCTGTCTGTGAATTTTCAGTTATAACGTTTCTAGGTATATAACGAAAATAATGACATTCCGAAAAAAGTATCCAGTAAGACAAAAATCGGTTTTAGATAATTCATTTTTAGAACATATGTTTCAAGTCTGTTACTTACACTAGACACATGCAGGTGGGGTATACTAAGTCCATCCCAGTGGGTATGGGGTGTGACAGGAAGGACATCTGGCCATCTGGCCATCGCCAAATATATGGTAACAAGGCCGACATCGGACTAAAGTGGGTCAAAGGCCCAAAGGAAATTAATGATGATGGATGTTGGTGATTACTTTGTTACACTATGCAAATGAAACTTTGGAGACCGCAAAAAGAAAGAACAGAGACGTGTTTGGAAATGAAGGAACATAATTAAATACTTTCAACACGAAAATCAAATGAATCGTGCAAAATCGACACAAAACCTCATGAGAATGAGAGATTCCACAGAAAATCATGAACTACAATTCGAATGGGAAAAGAGTTGTTCGAGGGCTTCGGAAAATATTGAAATGATTCTGTTTGTTAAGTTTGGAACGGCCAATAGCCTAATTCTTACAAGAAAGATGATAATGTGGTCTGTATCCATTGGCGTAACGCGTTTTTGTTTTATCGTTATTGGGTAGAGGGGATGGTGAGATCGCATTCCTGACTATGGTTACAAAGTTAATGTTAAGTTTGTGCTTATGGGTACCCAACCAATTACTTTCAGACTTGATCGTATGGCCCATTTTTGGATGTACCGTCTTCTTGAGTATCTATAAAACTGAAGTTAAGAAATACTTTTAGTGTTTCATTTATTCCTAACTCATATTTGCTGCGAACATTGTAATATTACTGATGTTAGGCAAATGATATTACAACCGGTGTCTGCTGACATAAACATAAGCAAAGATTACAAACCACACATGCAACGGTAGTTTGACGTGTGAGATGCGCAAGAAAAGGTAAAGGTGCACTTACCCCGTCTACGGCCTTTATACTGGAAGAGTTCCCGTGAAAAAAGGTGGGAAGTGAACATGGCGAATAATTAATCGGATGTGGATAAAGACCGACACTGCTTCTTCGTAACTTTCTGTGTTTCATAAACGAAGTTGATGGATATTTTCTTTAACTCGGTGAAATTTTTAGCCACATTTCGGAAATGGATATATAGCCGGAAAAAACGGGAAGAGATTGATTTTCAACTGCTACCGTGTACTATCACCAGACTGGCTACGACAAACATCAACGAATTACCAACAGCAACGTACAACGGATGAGTTGCACACGCTATAAGTTCACGTCAGTTCAACAAATTATTAATGAAACTCAAAATAGATAAAAAATGGAAGCTACAGTGATGAAATCCTTGCATTCCGAAATGTGTATCAACGATAAGGGAATTTTGCTAGTCATACATAACGTCTTTTACATTTCGTCTGTTTACGAACTGCATAGCACAAAAAACCACGCAAATCGACCCGCATTTCAAGCAAAGAAATAACGACTACACTGTGTTGCAGTATCTTTGTCTTTCATAATCAGTAATATCGTTGGATGTAACTTCCAACGTCGCTGAGTCCGTTTTAAAGTCGTTTTATGAAAGAGGAGCGGTGCACACTGCATCCGAATTCTGTAGCTTCCAATCTGTGCACTTTCCACTGCTACGGATCTTACCTGAAACCGTGTGCAACATATCACTTACCCTTCCGTACTCGTGCCACGGCACGTAGTACGGCTTCCGCTTCGCCTCGGGCACAGCGACAGGAACACTTCCGACGCGCTCCGACATCTTGAAGCAAATGAAAGGGTGCGTTTCCTCGGATATGATCTTAGCGATCGTCAACTGTCATTCATTGTTGCGTGTGCCGTCTCTTCTGCAATATCGATCGATGTTATTGTTTCTGGAGGATTAAAGACGAGCCGTCAAGCGGACTGCATGCCCACGAATAGCGCCTGTAATCATTTCAGAGTGTTAAACCGGAGTGGAGATTCTCGCACGTGACATGCTAAATCCTCATACTTCCACTCAGGAAGTATTTAAGGCTTCTTTTACGCTGTTTGTCTGAGTAGTTTATGGGAATAACTAACCACATCCGTTAGCAAAATGTGAGCTTTGTCGTTAATTGACAACTAAATATAATGTGTGTGTCGAAAAATGAATGTACCTTTGAAGTAAATAGGTTCGATCTAAAATCGTTACCGCTATCCGAGGAATTATTAGTTGTCTTCTTGCCGACGCGTTAAACAGCATGTAATATTTAATAGAACCATATATATAAGTGGCTTTCTATCCGATATTTACATTTAATGAAGATAGTTTCTGATAATTGAAACTGCTCATTCGAAAACTTATTTTTTTGGTTGCAACCACGTATTTTATCTCACTTATTTGATGTTTTCCCTTTGAGAATGCTATATGTCTACATCATCACCTAGAAAGAGGCGTCACGGCTTACGAATAGTTTGAGGTAAAGCCATGAAACTTAGTTTTTGAAATGATTTTCACTCAAAACAGTAAGTGACCAGAAAGAGGCATCAAATAAATTTTATATGTAACTCAAGTACTGAGTAAAAAGTAACGAAAATTTCACTTTTCCTTTCACATGGGAAACGTACCGTACTCTAAAATTTCTACTAATCATTCTACAAACGACGACCTAAAGGTGAAGATAATAAGTACAACCATTCCCGTTAGAATATCCAATTCGGATATTAAGCTGAATGGTTGTAATGCACAACAGAGTCGGTTAAAGGTGGTTGTATTGCTAATGTAAGCACAGATTTTTGACTATACAAAGGCAAATCACTGCTGCTGCCAGGCAAAACACCAAGTGCAAAGTTTTCATAACAAATTGTGCTGTCGCCCAGCAGGAGAAGAAGTGGAAATACGAATGAAACGGTAATCCTTTGTGATTGGTGTTTAATGTCGCACCACTCGCGTAAAAGTTTTTTGAGTACTGCGTGTGCGGAGTTATGGAAAATTGTCTTGTTTAAGTAATAACCTTCCCACAAGTTTCGTACCAGATTAGTATCCAGAAAAGTGTTGGTAAACGTACAGCGCCGCTCCTTGTTGATGCAACACTTTTAAATTACAGGTGGACTGTAGCTGTGATAACATTGTCGGCCAGTCAGTCAGTCAGTTTCTGTTACTGAATGCGCAACCTGTGCATTTGTCCACGTGATTAGAGGTTTTCATAACTACCAAGATATGTCTTACATTCTACCAATTCACGTCTTTCACATATTTATCGTTAGATCTACAGTGATTATGCAAATCTGGGTAAGGAAAATAAACTGGAGTGACTCAGATTGTTTTTCATTCTGGTGCCAATTTCTTACTATACGCTGTAGGCGTTCAGGACAATTTTTTATATAAATTCTCTAGGAACGTCATCATTTACATTGAAGGTATCGCTACGTGTTTTCTGTTGTTATCTTCGCCAGTTGCCCGATTAACTGAACCACCATGCTTTGCAAGAGCAATTCTATGAAAAAAAAAATAAGAATGGCCATGAGGCATAGCGCATCATAACGCGCCTATATTAAGTAAGATACGGGAGCGGGCAGCAGCTTTCAACAGCGAGTCATGGTTATCGTTACGTCTGTGGTCGAAAGGCATCAGCTTCTTACGGACTATGAAGTTATCTGGTAGTTAAAACATAATTTTGAAACAAAACTGTGGTTATTATGCTTTTTACGACTGTCATTAATTATTGCTGATTTGTTTAATAATTTTAAACCACTCAGCATGCAAGATCTGGGCAATCATAGAGGGTGGGTTTATTGGAAATTGGGAGCTCCAACGTTATGCGCATTATGGGGCCCCTTAGGGACTTCGTGTGCATACCGGGTGGAGTCATTCCAGGTGCGGAAATGGTCCTCCCGGATGCCATGAGAGGCACAGGATGCAGCCAACTGCAGGTGATTGCTCACGTCGGTACCAATGATGTGTGTCATTTTTGATCATAAAAGATTCTCTCTGGTTTCGAGCGGCTAACAGAAGTGGTAAAGGCTGCTAGTCTTGCTTGCAAGATGAAAGCGGAACTGACCATTTGCAGAATAGTCGACAGGACCGTTCGCGGAATGTGGTACATCCTCTTATCGACCTCCCAATTTAGATGATACAGTGGCTGAAAGGTTCAAAGAAAACTTGAGTTTGATTTCAAACACGCAACCAAGTGATACGGTAACAGTTGGTGATGACTTTAATTTACCCTCAATATGTTGGCGAGATTGCGGAGGTGCACATAAAATATCATCCGAAATTGTGCTAAACGCATTCTCTGAAAATTATTTCGAACAGTTAGCTCATGAGCCCACGCGAATAGTAAACGGTTGTCAAAACACACTTGTCCTCTTAGCAACAAGTAATTCTGAGTTAACAACGAGCATCAAATCCGATACAGGGATTAGGAACACAGGGTTGCCATAGCAAGATTGAATATTGTAATCGGTTAATCCAAAAAAAAAAAAAGCGAAAACTATACCTATTCAAAAAAGCAGATAATAATTCACTTGACGCCTTCCTGAGAGACAATTTCTACTCATTCCAAATTAATAATATAAGTGTAGACCAGACGTGGCTTGAATTTAAAGGAATAGTATTGGTTGCAATTGAGAGGTTTATACCATATAAATTAACAAACGACAGAGCTAATCCTCCTTGGTACACAAAAAAGGTTAGAACACTGTTGCAGAAACAACGCAACAAACATGCTAAATTAAACAGTTGCAAATTACCCAAGATTGGCGATCTTTTACAGAAGCTCGAAATTTAGCACGAATTTCAATGCGAGATTCTTATAACAGTTTCCACAAAGAACCTTTGTCTCGAAACCTGGTAGAATATCCAAAGAGATTCTGGTCTTATGTGAAATATGTTAGCGGCAAGAAACAATCAATGCCTTCTCTGCACGATAGCAATGGAGATACTATTGAAGACAGTGCTGCCAAAGCAGAGTTACTAAACCCAGCCTTCCGAAATGGCTCAAATGGCTCTGAGCACTATGGGACTTAACTGCTGAGGCCATTAGTCCCCTAGAACTTAGAACTAGTTAAACCTAACTAACCTAAGGACATCACAAACATCCATGCCCGAGGCAGGATTCGAACCTGCGACCGTAGCGGTCTTGCGGTTCCAGACTGCAGCGCCTTTAACCGCACGGCCACTTCGGCCGGCTTTCCGAAATGCCTTCACAAAAGAAGACGAAGTAAATATTCCAGGATTCGAATCGAGATCAGCTGTCAACATGAATTACGTAGAAATAAAGATCCTCGGAGTAGTGAAGCAATTTAAATCAATTAATAAAAGCAAGTCTTCTCGTCCAGTCTGTATACCAGTGAGGTTCCTATCGGAGTATTCTGATGCAATAGCTCCATACTTAACAATCATATACAACCGTTCGCTCGACGAAAGATCCGTACCCAAATACTACAAAGTTGCACAGGTCACACCATTAATCAAGAAAGGTAGTATGAGTAATCCACTAAATTACAGGCCCATATCGTTAACGTCCATATGCAGCAGGATTTAGGATCATATAGTGTGTTCAAACATGATGAATTACATCGAAAAGAACTGTCTGTTGATACACAGTCAACGTGGGTTTAGAAAACATCGTTCCTGTGAAACACAACTAGCTCTTTTTCACATAAAGTGCTACTAACAAGGGACTTCACATCGATTCCGTATTTTTGGATTTCCGGAAGGCTTTTGACACTGTACCACACAAGCGGCTTGTAGTGAAATTTGGTGCTTATGGAATATCGTCTCAGTTATGTGACTGGATTTGTGATTTCCTGCCAGAATGGTCACAGTTCGTAGTAACTGACAGAAAGTCACCGACTACAACAGAAGTGATTTCTGGCGATCCCCAAGGTACTGTTATAGGCTCTTTGCTGTTCCTTATCTATATAAACGATTTGGGAGACAATCTGAGGAGCCGTCTTAGGTTGTATTATGGCGAAATATGGGAGAGAGTGTCACAGAAATGATACAGGATTTGGCCTTGACATCATTTAAAGAAAGGTGTTTTCCGTTGCGGCGGAAACTTCTCACGAAATTCCAATCACCAACTTTCTCCTTCAAATGCGAAAATATTTTGTTGACACCGACCTACATAGGGAGAAACGATCACCACGATAAAATAAGGGATATCAGAGCTCGTGCGGAAAGATATAGGTGTTCTTTCTTTCTGCGCGCTATACGAGATTGGAATAATAGAGAATTGTGAAGGTGGTTCTATAAAACCTCTGCCAGACACTTAAATGTGATTTTCAGAGTATCCATGTAGATGTAGATGTAGATGCAGAATGATGGTGTGAATGGGAAGTAAGATATTAAATGGTTATTATTATGCCTATTGACGAAGTACACGTGAGCCTGAAAACTGTGATTGTACAGAAAAAGTAAATTATTGCCTCAAAGATATTTTGTAATGTACAACAAACCATGTTATGGAATTGGGAAAACAAGAAATACATTTTGAAAATTCTGTTATTTAACCCTCCGTTAGAGAGGTGGATACTATAACACCAACAGAAAGGAGGGCTGGGGGATGCATTACGTTTTTGGAAGTGTGGGAGCGCTCGGATGTGAGGAGTTTATATAGTTTGAAACGGAAATGAGGGAATGAAACCAGACGGACCAAAGTGCATGTAAAATGGTTATCACAATGACAGCTTCGAAGTATACCATCACACTTGAGATCCATGTAAACCAGTTCAGAGTTGCATTAATTAAGCGATAGTGACGATTCGGCATTGGAGTCTATTCCACAATTAAAATTTCATGGATATAAGGGAGAATATGACACAGGAAAATTAATACAAGGTGACCTACTCTCTCTTTCTTTCCAAGCATTAATAGCGACTTGCGGGGTCTGCTGTTTTGCTACATCTCCTCCATTTCTCCCTGTCGTTGACATCTTCTGGTCTTAAGTCAACAACGTGCATGTCTCCCCTGACGTTGTCAGTCCATCTCTTTGCCGGTCTTGTTCCTGCTGCCTTGATGTGGAGCGCTGTTTTTGCGACTGAGTTGTCTTGCTTCCTCATGCCACAAGCTAACCTACAACACCAGGAAAAAATATCACTTTTGTTTACGGAAAGTACTGGGACTAAAGAAGTTTAGAATAAATTTTAGCATTGACAACGATTCAACGCTATAGTATCACACCAAGAACAGGAAAAATATAAAGCATTAATTCCTTGTACACTTCATTCAATGCATTCTCCCAAAATGCAAAAACAGCATACAAAGAACACATATTGTACAAGTACAGTTTATGAGAATACAACCCTTGTACTAGCACTTTGGCCCAGGTAAGTGTAGCTATGTCATGTACAAGATGTGTAAGAAAAGTAATGAGAAGGATTTTTTTTATCATAGTTACAATTTTTTCAAACAAGAATTTTGTCCACTCGAAAGTAGTTCCCTTCAGGAGGTGCACTCCAGTGGAGTTGTTTGCAGTATTGGTATCAGACTTGAAAGACTTCAGTTGGCAGGTCCTTTAACACGTCTGTCACACTCTTTTGAATGTTCTTCAGTGATCTAAAATGATGTCGTTTTCAGATATTTTTCAGTTTCGAGAAAAAAAGTGGCAGAGACTCAAATCAGGTGAATATTGGGGCTATGGAACAACAGAATTCCGTTTGAGGGCAATAAATTCGTGATGGATGTGACCACTTGAAGTGGAGTGTTGTCACAATGCAGTATCCACCTGCCTGTATTCCCGGCCTCAGTCGATTCACCCTTTTCCTGGCTTTTAAAGGACATCTTTGTAACACTCTTGCTTGACGGTTTTGTCGCGGAGGAAGAATCTCACAACAGCCCACACACGTTCGATGTTCTGGTTGGATTTTGAAGTTGAAGTCTCTCTCTGAGCACAATTCTTCTTCAACGTGTTGTCGGCCTTCCTAAATCTATTTGCGACAGTAAAAACATGCGCTCTTGATTGATATGTTTCCTAAGGACCAGTTTCTAGTGATCTAAGGTCACACACGCTGATTCCCCAATGCAACATCAACCTTTACGGCATAACGTTGCTCTAGATTCCGCTGTTCCATTTTCGTAACAGACAATAAAAACGCCACATCACTGATGGCGTCTCAGAAGTTACATAATGGATATACGGAGGTGAAAACTCAGACTGAGTATCAGGAAGGGATGAAAGAACTGGTCGGCAGAAGAACAACACAGCGTTACCAGATCGCTCGCATTGTTGTTCATCTCTATAATTTTCTCACACGCCTCGTGCATTTCACATATTCTCTTCTGCCCTCTCTCTTTTTACACCTCTGTCTGTCTGTCTTGTCTTGCAACCTCTCCTGGGGAGAACGAGCGTTGTACTTGCTTAACGCTGCGTGCAATACGTTTTCATACTTGGTACACCAACTTCTATGGATAACGCAACCATACTGTTACAAGTTTATATCAAAAGCTTCCGTGATTTCGAAGATGTAAATTTTTACCTAATACACAAAATATCCGTGCTGGCATTGTGAAACCGTATTACGGTTCAAATGGCACTGAGCACTATGGGACTTAACATCTGAGGTCATCAGTCACCTAGACTTAGGTTAGTTAGGTTTAAGTAGTTCTAAGGACATCACACACATCAGTGCCCGAGGCAGGATTCGAACTTGCGACCGTAGCGGCCGCATGGTTCCGCACTGAAGCGCCTAGAACCAGTCGACCACAACGGCCGGCCCCGTATTAGGGACTGTAACGTATTCATCTGCAGTATTAATTGAAACTTCAACCAAGAGTATGGGTTCGTATAACCTAATTTTATGGAATTTCTCTAGTTTCATTACCACAGATTCCTGACGTAATTAGGAGTACGTTGGAAAATTATTATTTCATTGTATTTTGGTGGTGTGAGTGCTTTGGAGAGACAGAGAGTAAATGAAGGACATACGTAAAGTGAGAATGTGACATTTTACTAAAAGTATGTAAATGCATGAGTGAGGATGTTGCTGCGCAATAGGGCAATTTGTGACGTATGTCCGAGTGAGCTTGATTTTCTATAAGGCAGCCAGAAATGGCATAGAGTACTAAATTTATTAGTAATGTGTTTTGTGGAAAGGAATCGCATTTTGTTTTCACTAAATTTTATGTAGTTTTGCAATTACGACATTTCTAGTCTAAATTACTTGTGCTAATCTGACTGGCGGACATTAGAAATACCGCGAGTATAGAAGTGCTGGGGATGATCCGGTTGGCTGCTTAACATACTAGCCGAAAAGTGTTTAGCATTTCCCGCGCGTTTGAGTAGGATAGTAAAGGCCCTGTCTATACGTTTGCTGATGAAATGATTGCGATGATAATACTGGACAGAATTGACGTTCGTGACCGATAATAGGATTTCTCCAAGTGCAGTGTGTGCTGGAGCAGTTACGCAGTTGGGAGTTCACTCTGAGCCTTACTTAATTGTATGTGGCCAGGTTGCGTGTTCATTGGTATATTGATGACATAAATCGACTGACTGCTGATTCGTTGCTAAAGTCAGGATTGTAGGTGGGTTAGGTGACTCACCAGTTCAGGAGGACACAATAGGTGATGCGAGACTATTTCATGGAAGAATTTGTTGGAAGTTTGTTAAGTGGAAGCTATTCATATGCTCCACGTAATTAATTGACGGTGTTTTTTGGGGGATGGTGGTGAGGTTGCGGCCCTGTTCGATTTTAGAAGACCAAAGCACTGTTACAGGTGACAGGAAGTCGACTTTGACAAAGAGACCAATAATGCTGAATAATATCCAGAGATCCCCGTAACAAGGAAGTCTTTCTGGAACTATTTATCAATAATTTTTTTCACACCGTACATTCTGTTATGCATTTTAGGACTGCCGAGTGGTCCAACGGAGTCAGTGTAGATTATTGGGGTGTCAGTAGATTTTGCTAGCCATTGCCTGAGGAGGTTGAGTTGTTGTGTGCTCATTTATAATTTCAAGTAGTTAATGTCAGGGTCCAAAGAGGTGATGGCGATCATTTTTCTTATTTTTTTATAAATGGAGTTCTGTGTAGAGAAATGTTTGGAGGACACTCGTGACAAATCTTTGGTAAGCACCCTGCAGTAGTGTTTGTTTCTATTGAATAAACCCGTTGTTACTTGTCGGAACAAAAAAAAGTTCGTATTCTAAAATTAGAGTATAGTTCCCTACCTACGCATATCTTACCCATAAAATAAACCAGATAAAGAATGAAAAGTCTCAGTAAGACAAAGCACTGAAGAAACTTACGATTTAACAGGAGGAGGAAGAGTTTTATAAAATATCTGGAAGCTTCTTTCTATAAAAACATTAAAGGCAGAATTTTTATTTTCCTCAAAGACAGACAAATAAGTTATGTTTGCAAATGCTCTCATATTATCATTACAAAAATTGGTAGAAACAACATGAGTTCTGGATTGTATGGTGATGTCAGTTTCTGTCATATAGCATTGATAATCGTGTACTGATATGTTTCAAGTGTATGAAACTGTATCGAAATGTGATTTCTGATCACGAATAGATTGAAATATTCCGTAAATTTCATGATTTTGAAAGTAAGAGCACGCATAATGGATACCTTCCGCGGCTGATCGAGAAAGAAGGCGTGGTGCACAAAAGACCCCGGAAAAAAATTATCGATATCGCGTGTTTATCTACAGAGGCCGGGAATGTCAAAGTGTGCAAACCGGAATTTTGCAGCCTTTTTGGCATTGAAAATGAACGTGTGCGACGATTTTTGGTATTGTGTGAAAAACAATGTTGAACCCTATGACAGATAGGATGTGCTACTGCAAGCAATGCGGCACCCCAGACCTGCAGATAACTGAGAAGCATATTAAGCCATCCCCTATGAATATCACGCATAACTCTACCGAAGAAGTGTGTTACTTAGATGCTGAGTTGTTTGTAAAAACTATTTGTGAAATGCTCAGAAAGCTACATTTGCGCGTCATATGAAATATATTTCAGGGGTTTCACTGAGTGTTTTAATTATGCTCTGAGCAGCCACTAACCGAATTTGATGTTCTTTTGAGTCACTTGCAGCGAAAACTGAGAGGCAATCGTTCAACGATATAGCATATTCTACAGCTATGAGGAATTAATGGTACATAAAAAAGGTAGTAGGAAAATTCAGTTCAAAGATGGATGCAGTAAAGAAGATGTGTGCAGAAAATGAGCATGTAGTGTAGATTAGATTAGATTAATACTAGTTCCATGGATCATGAATACGATATTTCGTAATGATGTGGAACGAGTCGAATTTTCTAATACATGACATAATTAGGTTAATTTAACAACATACTTAAGTTAATATAACAACTTTATTTTTTTGTGTTTTTTGTTTTTCTTTATTTTTTATTTTTATTTTTTTTTATTTTTTAAATATTTTTTCCTTTTTTTTCTTAATTTATATCTAAAAATTCCCCTATGGAGTAGAAGGAGTTGTCATTCAGAAATTCTTTTATTTTCTTCTTAAGTACTTGTTGGTTATCTGTCAGACTTTTGATACTATTTGGTAAGTGACCAAAGACTTTAGTGCCAGTATAATTCACCACTTTCTGTGCCAAAGTTAGATTTAATCTTGAATAGTGAAGATCATCCTTCCTCCTAGTATTGTAGTTATGCACACTGCTATTACTTTTGAATTGGGTTTGGTTGTTAATAACAAATTTCATAAGAGAGTATATATATGAAATTTGTGTTTCTGTTACATGCAGTATCTGCAGATTCCTGAGCTCACAGTGCAGGAAGTATTTAATTTGCGTCGACTTAACGTTAATGCATTCTGTGTTACATACCTAAAAAGCAACAGATCAAAGCTATATCTGTACCATGAAGATACAGCTGACAAAGGACCTAACGAAATATGTTCCTTTTTGGCTGATTACATTAGGACAGTGCATAATAAATGTGTTTCTGAATAGCACGTGTTCTCTGACGTGTCCCCAGCATAATACAAGAACAACTCAGTGGTTAAGCTAATGCTTTGAAATCCCGGCAAATTCAAAGGTGTGTTCCAGCGTTTTGCTGTGCGTGGTCATGTAGTTTTGGCATGTCATCGTAAACCTGCTTGCGTGAAACGGGTGATGGGAAAACAAGACAGAATATACTCCTTGTAGGGCTATGTCGGAAAGATGGTCACTTGGTCCAAAAATCAAAATATTCAAGCATAGCTTGTTAACACAGAAGGGATTTTGGTTTACAACAAATCGTGGCCCAAATTTTATGAGCAATACTGTTTGTCTGATGACAGTTGCGTAAACTGTATGGACCAGAACTGTACAGTTTAATTCACAGGGCCCTCATTTACGAGCTTCCATCACAGTTTATGGGGGAAATTGAGTGTTACTATCATAGTGATGGTCTCAAAAAACTTCTTTGCGACTCTCGTTATAGGCACAACCAAAGTTGCCTTCATAAATGGCACATAACAACATAGCCCCAGACCGCATCTCGTGGTCGTGAGGTAGCGTTCTCGCTTCCCACGCCCGGGTTCCCGGGTTCGATTCCCGGCGGGGTCGGGGATTTTCTCTGCCTCGTGATGGCTGGGTGTTGTGTGCTGTCCTTAGGTTAGTTAGGTTTAAGTAGTTCTAAGTTCTAGGGGACTTATGACCACAACAGTTGAGTCCCATAGTGCTCAGAGCCATTTGAACATAGCCCCAATCAATGTCAAAAAGCTGAAAGACATAGGACAACTACTGCTGTACATTCCTGAAGGGCGCAAAGCCTTTTATCTGGAACTGGCTCAGTGGCGTCTGTAGACATTCCTGCTTATGATTTATAAAAAATTCTGTTGTTTAAAACAAGCTTTGTGTAGATTTTTGTCAATGTCCTTTTTAAAAAATAAACAATTGGTGTGAAGCTATCCTAGAAGTAATATTGTATATTAAATTTACATAATAAACTAATATTTTGTAACATAAAAAAAACTTTGTTATTAAAATGTTAGTATAAAATGTTCAACCTCCGTTACCACATAAAATCGTAAATTATTTTAGAAATGCAACATGCAACGTGGTACATTTACAGTTCATTATTTTATTGTTAAAGTTTACATTACAGATACAGCTGACTTTTAAATGAACGCACGCATCCTACATTTCATCATATAGCTAGTATACAGTTTCTTCTTCTTTTGAAAAATTTGCATTTTTGGACAAATGTTGTTTTCGCAATTACTGATTCATACTTACATTTCGTTTCGGCAGCTGAGAACACCGCACCGCTGTAAGCATAACATTCAAGTATCTCAAATAATTTTTTACTATTAGGGTGGTTGTTGTTTTATTCCCGAGTGATTAGACTTTGCTTACTGACACAGAAATAGAAATGCTTTATTTTTTTTAACTTCCGAGTGGTACCAACAGTACACGTGAAGGACCCTTGAAAGAAAGACTGCTAACGAATCGCTAAGATTTGCATTAAATGGGTAGCAATCTTAAAGTTCAGAGAGGTAATAAGTGAACTAGTCTTTAATTTTTTTTTTTTTTTTTACTGTGAATAGAGAGCAGCTACTGTCTCATGTAACTATGTTACTGTATTCTGCTTAAAATGTACACCTAGGACAGGGTTTAATAAAAGCATAAATAACCTACATCCTGAATCGTGATATATACAGTCAGTCCATTGCGCGAATAGTCTGCGGATTTGTCTTGAGCTAGGGCTAATCCCTGCTTCTTAATATTCTGAGCTGTGTATCTTGCTGAGTGTGACAGGCTACCGAGAAACAATTCACCTGGGGCTAAAAGAATAGTTGGAGGTAACCCATTTGTCCTCTACTAAATACAAAGGTTTTGAGTGACTGTTGGAAGTAAATAGTCGCTAGTTATATGGCCTTTGCGGTTCGGGAACGCATTCACCTTAGTTGCAGTCCATCTGGACAGCAGAGGGTTTTTCCGTTTCGTCTACGGTATAGAATATGCAGCGAAACTTAGCAGCTACCAAAAAAGCTGTTTCTTTCCAGAAACAGGGTACAAACTAATCGTTCAGTACTTTTATTGTGAGAATAGTATAGTTGTCTGTTATGAGGACATATCACAGCACTAAGGAATAGTACAGGTGTCCTTAGACAATGTGGTCCAGGATGTACTGTTGTTTGTACATAGTAAAGTTGGTACATTCTGAGGGTGTTAGGTGACAGAAAAAACTTTTTTTGTGAAAATGATACAGAACATACATGAAGGAGAGAGTGGATCTATTCACAGTGGAACGTTCGATATAATTAAATAAAAAAAAGCATATTGGTTTGATTAGTTATAGTACTTCAAATGAGACATAGTCGATTACAGATAAGGCGTAACGAGGATGCAGCCTGATTGTACTTCATGCTGTGCCTCTGCTGTCTTCATTGCGCCTACCAACGGCGACCTATTTGTAGCCACCTCGAAAGGTTCCGGAGAATGGAGAACAAATAACGTTAAGTAATAAAACAAGAGTTACTAGTTTATCTGATTAGATAAATGTTTTTGGGATTGTTGTCAAGACAGCTATTCCTTTTCAATTGCGAATCGAGTTAAGCACTGTAGGGAGTTATTTTGCACCAAGTGATAACCCAAGCAGACTGTGACTTGTTTAAGTGTGGTTACGAGAATTTAACGCTCGTGAAGTAAAGTTCGGATATTCAAAGGAAATGCTAGAGTATTTTTTAAAATGACAGAGCAGTATCCACTACTCTTAGGAGAAATTCTATAGGAGATTAAACAGTTTCGTAAGAAGACAAGGAAGATACTAAACAGTTCTGTGGGGATACAAAACAGAGTATTGAAAATTTGTCACAAGGTCAACAATGTTTCAAGGAATGAGTTAGTTAGAGCAAAACAGGACTTAAGAAGTTGTACCATAATCCTGAGTTCACAGATGTTAGTACAAAAATAGGAAATATTGAGGAAAAATTAAATGAAGCAAAAGAAGAACAGGAAACGTATACTAGTCCCTCGCTTCAGGATGTGACTGACCAGGTTAGTAGTAACCATGTTAAAGTTAATTCCGTGATTAATTAGTTAAGTACTAGTGTATAAGACTGAATAACTAAAGCACGCAGATAGGTAGTAGAGAATGTGAAAAATGCTAACCTTTTAGTATCTGAAGGCAGTTTTAACCAGAATAAAATCAGCAGTAACCGAAAACCTGATGGTGGTAATCGGACTTGCGTGTATTCCACTCCATGTAGTAGTACAGATAGTGTGCTGATAGTGGATCGAAGGAAATCGGAGAAGGATCATTAGGATTTTCACACACCTTTAGTAAAAGTAAATGTAAGTGTAGTGAGTATGATCGCTTAGTGGAACTGAGAGACAGTAGTAACCATTTTCCTACATTCGACACTATTGGTTGTGTTCATCTCTTAACATTTCTTAAAGCGTTTACAGGTATTCTTCCAGAGACATGGGGTAATAATATAAGTGTGATGTTAAATTTAAATCTATTTTCAACTGTTCATCAATTTATTAAAACTTTTAAAGCAAAGTATTCGTCATAGAGTACCCAACACAAACTAAGACTAGAGTAGTTTTGGCCCACTGAAATACAACGAGAGTTGGGGAGGCTACCGCAATTTTTATGAACTACCGTTCAAATGAAGTGAACGAATTGCATATCGTCGAGGAACTTGTTACTCGACTACCTGATGGTGTTAGAGAATGACTGATAGAGGAGAGAGGGACTCAGGTACAACCCCTCTTGGAAATATTACATCAATTACATTATTTGAACTGATGTAAAGAGGAAACTGTACAGGGAGACTTCATTGGGTGTCTGTAAAGTACATATTTAAGTATGATTGGATTCATGGCCGGCCATTGCCAGGTTAAACTCGCTGTAGAATTGCGAAATTACGCGACTTTTCTATTTAATGGGCGAAATTATCAGTTTAAAATTCTACCATTTCGATTGAATTGTGTGTATCAGAGTTCATTCAATTATTAGATCTTTCCTTAGGAGATTAATTATTAAGTAAAGTATTTTTATATGTTGATGACGTATTAGTAGAATCTAGTATCTAATTTTATGAGAGTGGGAATGGAGTAAATATGAAATAGTCTGAAGAGTAAATGAAAATTGATTATCATTTAAAATGATGGTATGAGTGTATGCTACAAACGATCAGTATGTGTGAATAGAGAATATGATTTCATGTAGGATAAGTAAGAATTAGTTGTAAAGGAAATTTTCAAGATAGATAAATGAGTATAATCTGGGACAATAATGCGAAGTACGGATTCAGTACACCAGCAAAACTGATGGGTGCATATCGGCAACAGTTTCAACCGTGCACATAATTCTAATGTCACACAGCACCAAAATGTCTTTGACGCACTGGTGCTTTAACAAGTTTTGGGCACAACTGCATTGGCATAAATTTAAAACAGGAAGGAAGGGTTATGTTATGGGACCTTTTTCCGAGAACCACTCACATAATGTATGCTCATTCATAATGCAAGTCCCATTTGATTAGAATATTTAAGTTAAACGAAAAGCAGCATTACTAGTGATTGTCAGAAACTGTGTGACGTAACTTACTATTCTTTTACTCCTAGATCTAATTTTCATTTTGCTTATCTGGTAGAAGTGAGATAACGTTGAAAGCATTCTGAATGGTGAGGAATAACAAGGACTGCCAGGGTCAGTAGATCCAACCGCCCAATAGGCCCAATTCGTGGAGGGTTAACGATGTAGAGCCGAGTGACAGTAGCCAAATGGATCCCTGCCATCTCCTTGGTGTCGCCTTAGGATGTCCAGCCACCTCATATACGAACACCGATAACATTTCCCGTAGAGTGAACTCACGGTGAAAACATTTTACGACCTGAGAGTGGAGTGAGAGGGCTTCCTGTAAGTGGAAAATAACATTGTTCTGAAAATCTAGAAAACTAGCAGTATTTCCAGAAAATACTCAAAGCTACAGATAAGCTTCTCAATATGTGTTGGCCATCCACAGTCCTGGGCATCTGAGAAATTGTGAAGCACTGATCATTTTGTCTCATCTCTCAGTAAATATTTATGTATCACAAAATTCATCAGCAATGGCTAATGTAAATAAACTGTAAGTTAGAGACACGGGACGGTGACTGCAAGGCTACCTGAATGGTCCCAGAGAGAGAGAGAGAGAGAGAGAGAGACGTGACATTTCTATAGAGAATGGTAGAACGAGGATGTAAGTTACTGTGTAACCACCTATAGGAAGGAGACTGCTATCTTGTAAGGAGCACTTCTATCAGTCACTGATTAGAAGATCCAGTGTAATGCCAACCATAATTTAATAACAAATGCAAAACCTGCTAGTGCGAGGTTTCCCTTTGATCAACATTCGATCAGAAATCACTGAATCATCGGGAGTCTCTGCCTTCCATGGTGATAACTGCTGTCAGCCTGCCATGCCATCTTGACTGACGAATAGGGGAATTAGCATATTTTTGGGCTTATCTTTACCTAGGCGCTAACGAAAGTCATTGGCTCCATCAATGATTGTCCCTGCAGCAATCTCATCAGGCCCTGGAACAGTGTCTCTAGCTGCAGACAAACCTTATTCCAGTTCCGACATGGAGAATGGAAGATTGTAGTCTTCCTCATTATGCAAGAGGAAGCTGAACTTCCTCTCTGCAGTCTGATGGAACACCTGAAAAGCAGGAGCTTCTGTGGATGATATAGTGGCAGTAAAGAAGTGTTCTGCTAAAACCTGAGCCATGTCATCTGGCGTGGTCACCGAGAGCCCATTACTTGACAAGGACGTAAGGGGATGTGTACTACCACTCTTGCCCGAAATCCATCTTATTGATTCCCAACCTTGCACAGTGGAAGTGGACCGATTAATGGACGTCGTTAATTTCCTCCAGGAAGCCCTCTTCCATTCTTTTTATCACTTGCCTCGCATGTGCTGTCGCAGATCTGCTGCACAAAGATTTTCTGTAGTTGGGCAATGTCTGAAATCTGGCGCTGATTGCCAATCGACAGTCGTCATTCCACCAAGGTGCAGGCCATCGTCTGAGGTGGTTAGTAGAGACGGATTCTGCTGCAGCCTGTTGCATCTCACAAATGATATTGGCCACTGTCTTCTGTGCCCAATGCTTTTGTTCAGAAATAGCCTGTCGGTTGTACCGCAAGCAATTTGCCCTTGGTATCACCCATCTGCATGGTCTCCTGTCAGCCACCATCCTAGTCGGCAGATGAAGCCACACTGGGAAGTGGTAACTAGAATGTGAATCTGTACCCACTTCCCACTGAAATGAGTCTGCAACCTCTGGGGAACAAAAACGGAGGTCAATGGCTGAAAAAGACCCTGTAGCTACAGAAATGTGTGTCGTCTGACCTGCGTTCAGAAGGCAGATAATCTCAGAATGGACGAGTCGCTCGATCATCCTACCCCTGTAGCAAGTGGTAGTCGAGCCCCACGGTACATTGTGTGCATTGAAGTCCCCCACAAGGCGGAATGGGCATGGCTGTGCCCAAAGAGTGCTGCCAGTGCTTCTGCATTCAAAGATTCATTAGTGGTAAGGTACAAAGAACACACTGTGACATAGAAAGGTGTGAGAACTTTCTCAGCAATTGCCTGTATGGTCGTGGTAAGAGGGACAGAAGAGAAATGTCATCTGGTACCAATGGAAACAGCCTCTCCACTTTTAGCCCTGTCTCCAGTAGTATCGTCCTTCCTATATGTGTGGTAACCCCGTAATGCTGGTGTGTAGGTGACTTTAAGATGCATTTCTTGTAAGGAGATGGGCAACAGTTTCGCTTGGACCTGGAGCTATACTTCTTCCAAATGTGAGCGATATCCATTCAGATTCCATTGCAACACGCAGGTCCCTGGGAAGCCAGTGTTTAGCGATGTTTGTTCTTTCCTTTCTCCGTCAGAGGCGGTTATTTACCGCAGAGGTCAGGGAGAACGATAGCCGGCTTTCTGGTCTCTGCTTCTTCTGACTGGAAGTTCATATCCTCAAGATCATAGTCCCCATCAGAGAGGGAGAGAGCTCGACGATCTGAAGGTTTAACTACCGCTTTCTTGGTCTTGGAACTACTTTTTGAAGGACATATATCTTTACTGATGGGAGGAGGTGGTTACCTGGGTTGTGGAGACAGTTTAGTTGGCTTCTGATGTTGGGTAGTGGTATGTGGCCCATTGCTGATGGCTTCCGAACGACTTCAGTTTCAAGTGGAGCATTCCACCCACAGGTACAATGGCAAGTGCATGTGTTCTTACTTGAATCTGTGGTCTGAATTTGTGTGGAGACATCACACTTAAGGGCTGATGCAAAAGAAGTAGCAAAAACCGAGTGTTGCACTGCTTTGAATTTTCCTTTCCTCGTTGCAACCTCACACTTTCTGCACCACACTGGGTGATCCCGAGAGCAGTTTACACATTTCGAAGTGTAGAAGAATTGCCTGATTCCTGAGCTGAGCCTCCACAATTGCCACACGTAACCCTCCAATTACACCCCACAGTGGTATTTCCAAACCTTGACATTTGTAGCATCATATTAGGTTAGAAACAAACAGGCGAACCCTAAGACGGATATAGCCTGCAAGGATTTGTTCAGGTAATTCCAGAGTACTATACGTTAGATTGGATGCTGCCGATTTTTCTAATGTGCCATAGTTTTGCACTTTCGTGGCGACCATATTTTTCCAATCTTCACTAACTGTCGGGGTTCACCTCCATTAGATCGGAGCAGGTAACCACGCCATTACTAAAGTGAAGAGTGTTATGCAAGTCAGACTCGACTGGGTAGCCACCTAAGGCCTTACACCCCAGGAGCCTAGATATTTTGGTTGAATTAGCAGTTTCAACTAGAAGTGTTCCATTACAGAGTAGTTTGACACTTTTTAGAGACCCCACAATATCTTCCAGTGCCTTGTGAACATAGAAACGGTTCCCTCAGTTTGCTTGATTACAATGACAGTGTTATGACACACTAATGCCCTGTTACTATGATTCTGAGACTTTTCGGGAGGACTGACCAGCCGCGCTCTGTGTGATGAGTGGGTGTAGGTACTACCTGATGGTACATCCGTCCTGCCAGTAGCAGTAACTTGATGAGACCGTTCCATAGGGATTCCACGAGATGCTAGGGAAACAACCATCAACCCAGGCAGAACCTGCGGATTCGTTGTCGTTTCACAGACAGGAAGTCTTGTGAAGTACTTTTGAACAAGTTTTCCGAAAATATGTCGCGCATCTAGTTCGAGAGTCAATACATAATAGGAGTGTTTCAAATCTTGTAGCTATGAACAAACTTGACCTTGCCGACTGTGTCTGTATAGAGACAATGACAGTCCGTGTTAACGATACAACGGTCGGCCACCTAACGGTTGTGGTGAATCAGTCGTGGTCAAAATAAACTTGGCGCCAAGAATGACTAACACATTCGGATGATATTAAATTAAATGACACTTGATTGAAAGATATTACGTAATTCACTGTAATTTACCCTTGCATGGTATGATTGAATGAATCACTGGTAAATTATGCAAACCAATACAGGTGAGCTAGTTATTTACTTCTGTCAGCGGGCCTTTTAAAGGAACTCACTGACATTTAAATCTCGCTCTTTGAGCACCACGTAATCGTAACTTCAGTGGAGGCTACGTACAGGGCACTATCAGGAAAACGTGTAATTAATTTAGACTCAGCAGGAACGGCCAACAAGGCACCCAAATATTCATACTAACGGCCCACAATTGAATTGCCGGAACAAACTCCGTCTCGTTTTCGTGACCCACACCGATAGCAACGCACTAAGCGGCCAGTAAGAAACACTCTGAATACGACACCGGATGAGTGAGGATACTAACGTTTATACTGCTCTGCAGCACAGTTTTTGCAACAGAGCGTCTATTTAGTGCAGTGGTTTCTGAGACCATTACCCCCTGAGAGCAATCACATATCTATTAGTTCCCATCAGCATTAGCAACTAACCAAATTTGGGAGAGCCAGTCCTGACAAAACTCTACCATCTGGTGAACAAGATGTATGAGACCGGCGAGATACCCTCAGACTTCAAGAAGAATATAATAATTCTAATCCCAAAGAAAGCAGGTGTTGTCAGATGCGAAAATTACCGAACTTTCAGTTTAATAAGTCACAGCTGCAAAATACTAACGCAAATTATTTGCAGACGAATGGAAAAACTGGTAGATGCCGACCTCGGGGAAGATCAGTTTGGATTTCGCAGAAATGTTGGAACACGTTAGGCAATACCGACCCTGCGGCTTATCTTAGAAAATAGATTAAGGAAAGGGAAACCTGCATATCTAGCATTTGTGGACTTAGAGAAAGCTTTTGACAATGTTGACTGGAATACTCTCTTTCAAATTCTAAAGGTGGCAGGAGTAAAATACAGGGAGCGAAAGGCTATTTACAATTTGTACAGAAACCAGATGGCAGTTATTAGAGTCGAGGGGCATGAAAGGGAAGCAGCGGTTGGGAAGGGAGTGAGACAGGGTTGTAGCCTGTCCCCGATGTTATTCAATCTGCATATTGAACAAGCAGTAAAGGAAACAAAATAAAAATTCGGAGTAGTATGAAAGTCCATGGAGAAGAAATAAAAACTTCGAGGTTCGCCGATGACATTGTAATTCTGTCAGAGACAGCAAAGGACTTGGAAGAGCAGTTGAGCGGAATGGATAGTGTCTTGAAAGGAGGATATAAGATGAACATCAACAAAAGCAAAACGAGGATAATGGAATGTAGTCGAATTAAGTCGGGTGATGCTAAGGGAATTAGATTAGGAAATGAGACAATTAAAGTAGTAAAGGGGTTTTGCTATTTGGGGAGCAAATTAAGTGATGATGGTCGAAGTAGAGAGGATATAAAATGTAGACTGGCAATGGCAAGGAAAGCGTTTCTGAAGGAGAGAAATTTGTTAACATCGAGTATAGATTTAAGTGTCAGGAAGCCATTTCTGAAAGTATTTGTATGGAGTGTAGCCATGTATGGAAGTGAAACATGGACGATAAATAGTTTGGCCAAGAAGAGAATAGAAGCTGTTGAAATGTGGTGCCACAGAAGAATGCTGAAGATTAGATGGGTAGATCACATAACTAATGAGGAGGTATTGAATAGAATTGGGGAGAAGAGGAGTTTGTGGCACAACTTGACAAGAAGAAGGGACAGGTTGGAAGGACATGTTCTGAGGCATCAAGGGATCACAAATTTAGCGGTGGAGGGCAGCGTGGAGGGTAAAAAACGTAGGGGGAGACCAAGAGATGAATACACCAAGCAGATTCAGAAGGATGTAGGTCGCAGTAAGTACTGGGAGATGAAGAGGCTTGCACAGGATAGAGTAGAATGGAGAGCTGCATCAAACCAGTCTCAGGACTGACGACAACAACAACAACATATAAATGGAAGAGCAGGGTCTGTGAATTCTAGCATTTTAGCTCCTGTTCCTCCCAGCTGCTGGAATGTGCCGAGATGTGCCACCTGCGAGTTTTACGTGTTGCGAAGACAATGGCAGAAATCCGAGAGGTTTACCACCATGAGTTCCAATGGACAGCGGTCGTGTGAGTGAACCACTGTGAGTGCCTCTTAGGCTAGAGTACTTCAAAAGATTCTTTTAAAGCAGTGCAAATCACAGGAGATCGTCAGAGAGTTTCAATAAAAGCTTACAGGTTGTCCTAAAGGCGGTAGGGGACAACTGAACACCGCTATGTTTCGGTGAACGGTATGGGAAGCGAACTGCATTTACACGCCCAGACATCATGCCGCAAATCGTAAGGTGAGGGTCAGGACACTGGCTACTTTCAGTTTGTTGACAGAAAACACAACAAGTACTGGGGAAGAAAATTCTGCAAGCTTTCGCTACATGCAGCAACAAAGAGGGAGATTTTCAGTTGACACAGTGGCAACCCTGTGATTTTTCTCTCCTCTTGCGGTAATTTGGAGATTTATGTCAGAGCAGGTAGTCAGTAGTGCATTTTGGGGCGAGCACACATTAGCGGCGGTTCGTGTCTCGTTCGAGAGTCTCTCTGCGGCGCACTGCTGCAGCGTCACGCTCCTTTCACTGTTTCTGAGTGAGACTCGGGTTTGTGTCGTCTGTGCACTGCGTAGCTGACACTTTGCGAGTCTTTTTCGTGATTTTGTGACTGATTTCTATCGTTAGTTCTCTCTCATACTGGGATTTTAACTCGAAGCTATACACTATATGTCGCTTTTCTGAGTTGAGCAGCGTTTGGGAGGCGATTTGCATGTTATTACGCTAGTGCTTCAGAACAATCTTAACCTTCTACGCATATTGCGGTTTAAATTTTTTGATGAAAATAATTGTAGATCAATCCAACTTCAACTTGAAAAATATTAATTGAGAGAAAATAAATTAATTATTTTTGAAATGAGTTTTCCTCAGTCTAGTTATTATGAAGCGACCCTTTTAATGAAAAATATCGTCAGAGGACTATAGCTCACTGAACTGCAGTCTCAATATGACGCTGTTTCCGATATAACACAGGTGCCATTACACCTTCGTTTCTTTTAATTTGGAAAGTTAGCTGCACGCTTTCTAATTATACGAACTGAATTAATTTTTTTTCTTTTTTTTTTTTTTTTTTTGGGAATAACGGAACTTCACCTGCATTGGCATTTAGCAGCATTAATAATTATCAATTTAACATTTGTATTATTGTGTTGGATTCTGCCTGAGCTCAGAATCACTTGTTTCGTCGTTTGCATTTGAGTTCACGTGCGTGGCAGGCAGCTTGCGAAACGAAACCACCGCAGAACCTCAGTCGACTCGCACACAATACAGAGGTACGGCAAAGAGTCATAAACAATTCACTAGTAATAATGGACATAATATTTTAAAAATAATTTAAATTCGTGACAAACACATTCGAACCCATTTTGTTTTCATTTCTCAGAAAATTTCATTTTGTCCCTCAAGGGTAATTACCCCCATGTTGGGAACCTTAACTAACATAAAAATCGAAAATAACTACAAAATCACACCACATTTGTCACTCTGTAGTTTCCTGAGGACCCTGGAAGGTACGAAACGGTACATCACAGAACTGTTGACTTACGATTCTGTTGTACCGTACAGATATTTAACGAATAATGTTTTCCTTTAATAACAAAAAACTGTTAGCAAATACCAGAAGACTTGACCCTTAACATAAAGACATTATATGTCTACCCTACAAAGTCGAATTTTGTCCGCTACACTTCAGGCCAATTCAATGAATTTGGAACATGATTTCAACTACATTACATAATGTACGAAATACGACACCACAGCTGTAGCTTGAGATAAAACGCCTCACACGTGATAATAAATCATCAAAAGCAATAGAACTATTTCCCAATAAGGAAGGAACCAGTTCCAAACATGTTGCCAAATTTGAACCACAAACAGCAAGGAACATCAATACTTTCGTTTTTGAAGCAAAAGTAACTAGATTAACAAAATTATTCGTGCGTTAGAGAGACGAGTGAAGTTTAAGAATAGGCAAATCGTTTGACTGCATAAAATTGTTTAAGTGTCAGTGAAAGTATTTGTGATGATAACAACAGACAACATGAGAAATATGGGCTTTACATGCTCGAAATACACGTTAATATTCCATTGTGTTTAGTGGAGTAAGCTGCAAATATGTTCGTACTTGAACGTACATCTTCAGAAATAAGCTGTGGCTTATGTTATTGAATTAACGTAAATCGTTAGGTTTCACATGATTTTCACGATAATACATGCCTTTAGGTAATTTACTAACGTAAGGAACGCACAATTATAACAACCGTTTCGTTAATCGAATAAAAAATAATTAAAAACCATCGTTATCGTCAAGACGCACCTGGCTGTCTGCTTTCTCACCGCTTGGAGCGCTAGTGCGTCAAATGATGACAGACAGTAAAATCGTGCATCTGTAAGAAGACCGAGGAGCAAAATATACAATTACCACCATCATATAGCGAAAGATCTTCCCGAGAACCCGAGAAAATTCTAGTCCCACGTAAAATCTCTCGACGGGGCTAAGACATCTACCCATTCACTTAGTGACGAGTCTAGTGTGGCAACGTTGCCACGTAAGTCAATGACTGTAAAGCCGAAGTTTTAAACTTAGCTTTTAAGAAATCATTCGCCCAGGAGGTTCGTACAAACATATCGTCGTCTGACCGTCGCACAAGTTCCCGTAGAGAGGACAGAGTAATAGGCTTCACTGATGTACAGAAGCAACTGAAAAGGTTGAAAACAAAGAAGTCGCAAGGTCTGAAAGGAGTCCCAGTACGATTTTACAGAGAGTACCTACGGCCTTTGCCCCTTACTTAACATGCATTTATCTCGAATTTCTCACCCAGCGCATGGTCCCAAGCGACTGGAAACAAACGGACGTGACTCCCTTATATAAGAAGGGTGAAAGAACTCACAAGATTACAAATCAATATCCACAACATCCGTTTGCTACAGGATTCTTGAACGTATTCTCAGTCGAATATAATAAAATTACTTGAAAAGTAGCGTCATCTGTTCACAAATCTGCTAGAATTTAGAAATCATCGCAAGGTGGTGGTGGTTGTTGGTATGTTTAAGGAGGACTAAACAGCGAAGGTCATCAGTCCCCCAGCATCGCAAGTGCAAAGCTCACGTTGCCCTTTTCTCACGTGATATACTGCAAACAATGGATGAGGGGCGACAGACAGATCCCATATTCGTAGATTTCCGGAAACAATTTGATACAGTGCCCCACTGCAAACTGTTAAAGGAGGTTCGAAGATACAGAGAATGCGAGAATGGCTCGAAGGCTTCTTAAATAACAGAACTGCGTCCGTTGTGCTCGACGGCGAGTGCTCATCACAGACAAGGGCACCGTTTGGAGTGCTCGAGGGAAGCGTGACAGGACCGCTGTTGTTATCTACATACATAAATGATTTGGCGGACAGGGTGGGCAGCAATCTCCGGTTGTTTGCTGATGATGCTGTGGTGTACGGTAAGCTGTCGTCGTTTAGTGACTGTATGAAGGTACAAGACGACTTAGACAAAATTTCCAGTTGACGCCATGAATGGCAGCTTGCTCTAAATAAAGAAAAAGTAAGGAAATCCAAATGACTACATCTACATCTATATCTACATACGTACTCCGCTATCCACCATACGGTGCGTGGCGGAGGGTACCTCGTACCACAACTAGCATCTTCTCTCCCTGTTCCACTCCCAAACAGAACGAGGGAAAAATGACTGCCTATATGCCTCTGTACGAGCCCTAATCTCCCTTATCTTATCTTTGTGGTCTTTCCGCGGAATATAAACTGCCGGCAATAAAATTGTACTGCGGTCGGCCTCAAATGCTGGTTCTCTAAATTTCCTCAGTAGCGATTCACGAAAAGAATGCCTCCTTTCTTCCAGAGACTCCCACCCGAGTTCCTGAAGCATTTCCGTAACACTCGCGTGATGATCAAACCTACCAGTAACAAATCTAGCAGCCCGCCTCTGAATTGCTTCCATGCCCTCCCTCAATCCGACCTGATAGGGATCCCAAATGTTGGAGCAGTAATCAAGAATAGGTCGTATTAGTGTTTTCTAAACGGTCTCCTTCACAGATGAACCACATCTTCCCAAAATTCTACCAATGAACCGAAGACGACTATCCGCCTTCCCCACAACTGCCAGTACATGCTTGTCCGACTTCATATCGCTCTGCAATGTTAAGCCCAAATATTTAATTGACGTGACTGTGTCAAGCGCTACACTACTAATGGAGTATTCAAACATTACGGGATTCTTTTTCGTATTCATCCGCATTAATTTACATTTATCTATATTTAGAGTTAGCTGCCATTCTTTACACCAATCACAAATCCTGTTCAAGTAATCTTGTATCCTCTACAGGCACTCAGCGACGACACCTACCCGTACACCACAGCATCATCAGCAAAAACAGCCGCACATTGCTATCCACCCTATCCAAAAGATCATTTATGTAGATAGAAACAACAGCGGACCTACCACACTTCCCTGGGGCACTCCAGATGATACCCTCACCTTCGGTGAACACTCACCATCGAGGACAACGTACTGGGTTCTATTACTTAAGAAATCTTCGAGCCACTCACATTTAGGAACCAATCCCATATGCTCGTACCTTAGTTAGGAGTCTGCAGTGGGGCACCGAGTCAAACGCTTTCCGGAAGTCAAGGAACATGGCATCCGTCTGATACCGTTCATCCATGATTCGAAAGATATCATGTGAAAAAAGGGCGAGTTGCGTTTCGCAGGGGCGATGCTTTCTAAAGCCGTGCTGATGCGAGGACAGCAACTTCTCTGTCTGAAGGGAACTCATTATATTCAAACTGAGAATATGTTCGCGAATCCTGCTACAAACCGATGTTAAAGATATTGGTCGTAATTCTGAGGATCCGTCCTTCTACCCTTCTTATATACAGGCGTCACCTGCGCTTTTTTCCAGTCGTTCGGGACTTTACGTTGGGCAAGAGATTCGCGATAAATGCAAGCTAAATAAAGAGTCAATTCAGTAGAGTACTCTCTGTAAACCGGAATTGGAATCCCATCAGGACCTGGCGATTTATTTATTTTCAACCCATTCAGCTGCTTCACAACCCCAGGGATGTCTATTACTATGTCGTCCATACGGGAATCTGCACGAGACTCAAACGGCGGTATGTTTGTACAATCCTCCTGCGTGAAAGATTTCTCAAATGCTAAATATAAAATTTCAGCTTTCGTTTTGTTGTCTTCCGTTGCCAGGCCAGACTGGTCAGTGAGTGACTGGATGGAATCCTTCGACCCCCTTACCGATTTTACGTAAGACCAGAATTTCCTTGGGTTTCAGCAAGATCTTTTGCTAAGGTATGACGGTGGTAGTGGTTGTATGCTTCGCGCATCGCTCTTTTTACAGCAGCACGAATCTCTACTAACTTTTGCCAGTTCTCATTCTCCCGATCTTTCTTGTACCGCGAGTGCAACTGTCTTTGCTTCCTGAGCATTCACCGAAATGCGCTGTTAAACCACGGTGGGTCTTTTCTGTAACCCACTTTTTCGGCACATACTTCTCCAATGCGTGATTTATATTGTGTTTAAAATTTGCCCATAATTCTTCCACGTCCATCGTACCGGAAGTAAATGAAGTCGATTCTTTACTATGTGGGATGCTAACAACTTCTTAACTGCTCTTTCTAGTTAGAATACTCTCCTAGCCTTCTTGACCGACTTTTTAACTTTCGTAACCACAGTCGTAATGACGACATCATGATCACTAATCCCTGTCTCAACACTGACACCGTCGATGAGGTCTGGTCTGTTCGTGGCTACCAGATCTAAAATATTTCCATTACGCGTTGGCTGTCGATTCAGCTGCCCAAGACAGTTTTCGTATAATGTGTTCAAAAGTAATTCACAATACGGCTTGTCTGTACCACCTGTAATGAATCCATAGACATCCAATGGAACAATACCGTAATGTTCAAATACTGCAATAGCAGTGTACTGCCTCACATAGTCGCGTCGATTAAATATCTAGGAGTAACATTGCAAATCTGAAATGGAACGAGAACGGAAGGACAATAACAGGGAAGGCTAACGATCGAAATAGGTATGTTGGGAGGATTTTAGGAAAGAGTGGTTCATTTGTAAATGGGACGGCGTACAGAACACTAGTGCCACGCATTCTTCAGTATTGCTCAAGTGTTTGGAATTCGCAACAGGTCGGATTAGAGGAAGACATCGAAGCATTTTAGAGGCGAGCCGCTTGGTTTATTGCTGGTGGGTTTCATTAACTGAAGTGGTTCTCGAACTCAAATGGGAACGCGACTGAGAAAATTTAGGGAACCGGGTTTTCAAACTGCCTGCGGACCGATTATACTGCCGTCAACGTACATTTCCCGTAAGGTTTATAAAGACAAGATCAAGGAGGGCTTGTGTACACACATACGAGAGAACGCCTTTTACGTGTCGCCCTATTTGTAAGTTGAACGGGAAAGGATATGGCAAATAGAGGTATACAAGGTACCTTCCGCCACTCACGATATCGTGGCTTGCGGTGTATTTACTGCATGTAGATGTTCGTAGTGGGCCTAATAGTGGCCCAGGGCGGAGCGAGGAAATAGTACGGTGCAATTAGACCCAAAACCTCAACATCCAAGGTGAAAGTCTCCTTCCAGCTCCAGAGTGTTTCATAGAGTCCACATATTATTTGGTAAAATGTTACATCATTTTAAGCGTCGTGTTTGGTGGAAGGGGCGGAAATTTGGTAAATTAGTAGTTTTCAGCAGTTTTTCTTAAATATTTCGCAATTTAATCTACATTTAATCGTGAACAATAATAGCCCTGTGCACAATCTTGCTAAACTGAACGGTTGAAGAGTTACATATGGTTTCTAGTTGGTTTGTATACATATGACATTGTCACTAACGAAACTAATTTTTCAAATAGTCTTGTACTTTCTCAAAGCAAATTGTGATTTTGGTGGCCTGTGGTATGTTAGTGATAAGCCCTTGAAGGAACGACAACCTCACCACCTTCTCAAGGGGCACTACTTTGTAAGGGAAAAGAGGCTTTCACAGGCCTAGGCTATATAAACCTGTGGTACGGAGAAACCCATTCTGAACTTCCTCAGGACAAAGCCACATTAAGTATGAGTATCTCTCCGGGATAAATGATTTTAAATTATGAAAATATGATGAGTATAATAATTATGTTATATAATTATATCACATCTAATCATAATGTTTTTTAAACTGAGGCTTTTGGAGGCTTTTCTTTAGAAAACAGGCATATTTGGTTGTATGCTGCAACCATATTTTACTCAAATTTTGAAGTTCAGGAACTGAGTTTAGGAGTAATATTAAATAAAAATGTAGAATGTTAGATGCGACCTAAAATTAATGTATTCATTAGTATTCAGTCCTCATCTAGATCTTCATGTATGATATTCGTGTCCCTGTTAACACATACTAGGGCTGCACAATTACCACCTACTCAGTTTAGACCCCTCTTCTGCACTCGTAGTTACGGATGCATACGTCTTTGCAAGCACACACTACGAGAGACAGTAATTCCCAGGCAGCTGCAGGACGTACTGTTGTAATTGGTCTCAGATTTTCGCCAATCTTCTTCCACCCGCACTCGAGCGTGTTGTTCTTCTCATTCAGCCACTGCTGCACCTGGTAGGGTGGTAGGTTGTAAACGAATGCTGCCTGAAAGCTGCTGAAGGGGAGGGGGAGGGTGAAAGGGTAGCCAACTTCAACAACAGCCTACAAGTAACACTGGTAGTGAAAACAATCTAAATCATAAGTTTCTTGCGAAGAGCGTTGTTGGCTTGCACTTTTCTGTACAATGCAATTTTCCCCATCTTGTAGATAGTTGATACAGTGTCACTTCCTGTGAAGGCGTATGTTGCTAAGGGTATACCTTTCATATCCCCAATGCGTCGCTGAACGTCAGAAATAGTGTACACTTTCTGCTGCTGATTGCCTTTCTTTGGTACCACCATTTTCACTTCTTTCATAGCTTCATCAATCGTTTTAAAACTATTAATTAGTCATCATCATCCGACGCTTGATGAACTGTGAACCATCTCTTTGAAAGTGCCCTGTAAGGAGAGAAATAAGGCCCATTTAGTTTTTAGCGTTAGCTAGAAATTCTCTTTGATTGACACTTACATGGATGGATCTTCTACTTTCACATCAGTCTTAGTGGTTGACCTTGATCGGCGTAAGTGTTCTTCATCTTTTGTGTTTCCTTGCTTGTATCGATAAAATAAAACAGGTGCTGGCCCATAATGAGTAATTACGTAATCTGCGTATTGCTTGAAACCTGTCTGTAGGTAGCTGGGTGTAGCCAGACATCACAATGAAGGAGGTGACCTCCATTATTGATGTAGGACTCTTACTCTGAACGTGGTGTGATTGATGATTCATTTGAATCGGGAATCAAGCCAGCCACCACTGAAGACTTGCATCCCTTCCTGATTAAGCCAGATTAGTCGTAGAAGGATGGAGGATAAGCACATAATTCTGATCGAAATATTTCTTCAAGTCTCTCACCATTCCTTACTGTGCACACCATCTTATATAAGAGAGTGTTAGGGTTCACACATAGTGTTGTAGTTAGTTGTAATAAACTTGGCTATAGAGGATAGAGATTTAACAGCTGACTTTCTTTTCAAGTGAATTTCATTGAATGTGTGGCTCTCAATCTCTTTCAAGGCTAGTGTTTCAACTTCAAGCGCTTTATCAGAATTCACGTTCTCGACAGCTACAACCTCTGTCGGTAACGGAGAGAGTTCGGGTGTTTTAGAAAACGGATTGTGTTTCGCAATCCAAAAAATAAAAGTTTGCAAGTCCTTGCAGCTTCTTTTCTGCCTTGCCTCCCGTAGCTCCACGTTCAGCTCTGAAGAGATGCTGCACACACGTACATGTTCTTTCATTGCTTTTCACAGCCGAGAACAAGTTAATTCAAGTTGCAATAGTTTTCGCTGTTATTCCTCTGCCTCCAGTCATTCCACAAATGCTATTCGAGGTTCTCATCGAAACCGGTTCAATGGTTATGTTACTCCAGATTCCAGATCAAAATTTTCAAGTACGTCGGATGGTGAAATAACCACAGTTAACGAACAAGTCGTTTTCTGGTCTCATTTTGTTGTGAAGTTCCAGCGTGTCTTGCAGGTAAACATGTGAAGATTTAGCGGTGACAAGGGAGTTCCAAAGGTCCTCTATAGTTCCTCTTCCATTCATCAACTTGGCTTCTTTAAATCCGTCACCAATTTATGGGGATCGTCTTCAACCTGCCACAAAATGGACCAGCAATGGATGAAGCATAACACCAGTGACTTTTGATCAGCCTTTGTACGCTAAATGTCGTGTAATAGTTGCAAAGGCACCTCGTGATAGCTTATTGAAGTCAATCTTCATTCGGCTAGGAAGTTTTCACTTGTTAATGTATTTCCATGCAGCCACTCCAATCAGGTTTACCTTCTTCGGGGCCTTCTAGCCAGGTACCACTCAACCAAAACAAATTAAGTGTTCGGCCTTGTTCATATGACTGTGGGTGTAATTTCAGGGAAGCCATTTTTGTAGTAACTGTTTTCGAATACTCAGATGTACTTTGGTCTCTGTAAGTTTGGAAATGAAACAGGCTTTGTTTCTCAGCATGAGCGGTAAAGGGAAGTACCAAATAAATCATGCTTTCCTGACTGCACAAATAGATGTAACAAATAATTATCAGTCCACTGGGTGAAGACTGATTGGCTAATACTAAGGTTTGTCTATTCATTCTGTCTACTCCAGCTCAATTTGAAATTATCTAACGCTGAATAGATTTTGATGGATTTATTATGCACAGAAATTAGACAACGTTGGTGCAGCTGAGTGCAACTGAGAAGACTGGGATTCTGTTTGTCAAAACGAGCGGGTTCAGCAATACTATACCCCTTTCTCGATGCCTAGCACTGTTTGAGGTGACAGCCGTGGAGCAAGCGTCAGCATAGCTCTGACGTGCGACGCCTGTAATTCGTTATCACTGGCCCGAAATAACCAAAGTCGTGGCTGGAGATCTGTTTGATAGATTGCAATTAATCTCTCATGGAGCCCTGAAACATCGGTAGGTTCCAGCATGTGTCACGCGCGTTCCCCAGTCATACCACTGAGCAATTTGATTCACTCATATGGCAGTACACACAGGGAAATCAAACGTCAAGGCGGCAGACGTGATACGACTAAGAGCAAGCCATTCATAACAAGAGTCCCGATCAGAATGTGTTCGTCAGACTGGAGTCCGAATCTGAAAACCCACATTTCTCCACTCCCCTCTTTCAACCAAACCTCAGTAAACTCGTCGAAAGCAGTCACACAACTGCTCCCACGAGCGTTTCGTGCCAATCACAAGACTCGACGACCTCCATGTTCCACCTCTTACTCATCTGCTCTACCCACAGGCCAATCCCAATCAAAGTTAACAATATTCTTTTCTTTTCTGGAGAAGCAGCCAATCCCTGACTTGTAAATTCCGTTGCAAGGAGGAGAAGACGTTCGCTACTGACTTGTTTTCCCACGGACGCTTTGGCAAGTATGTTCTGAGTTTCCATTTAGGCCCAAAGTGAACAAGGCCTTTATCACTAAGATCATTATGCAGATGGGCTGAACGTTACAGCCCTCAGCAAAACTTTGCGCTCGTATGTCCCAACATAGACCATTTCGGAGCAGCGATAAATGTTGTGTTCCATTCTAAATTTCTTCTGAAAGCCTGAGGCTTCCCAGAAAACTTGACAGGCAGTGCGACGGCACCACCTGAAGGCTCCCTCAATAGCGTCCAGTCCAAGTTGAACATGGAAACTAGTGAATTTTTACACCTCCATCCCTATACACAGTGGTCATTTCTGACACTGTTGAAACGCCTTGGCGAGGCCCTTAACAGGTAGATCCAGGCAGGCAATTGTTTGCCCTCTTTGGCAGAAAGCACTGTCTGCCCACTGGTGCGAGAAATTCTTGGGACCAGCGTTCTGCCGCCAGTAAATGCTTCGAGGTGTTCCTTTCCCCAATAGCTGTACGTTGCTCCCAAGTCCAAAATGTTCCCTGTAAGATTCACTGATAGATAAACAAACTGTCTGCTTTTTCACAACTCGAGAAAATACTATTCGAAAGAGAGCCACCATAAAGGTTTCACATGCATTGACAATGTACATGCTCCCAACAATGCCTCCAATTGTTGATACCTTCCTGTTGTCTCACAAAAATGCGGTGTACACCACTCCCAAATATTTCATTACAGTGGCCACATCAATGAGTCCATCCGGTTCCGCAATTAAATTGTGACCGATGTTCATGAGCCCCCATTTTCGGCTGTTTATCTGGGCATCAGCCACTTTTCCACAACACTCAGTCATAGCTAGTGCCATGGCAATCTCTATCGTCCCACAACAACTGCGTACGCCTATACACATATTTATCTCCTCGCACGTTGACACAATATAGCGTTTTGTGGAGTTGCATCAACAGTGGCACAGTAACTTGTGCAGACAGGTGTGTTGATAGGGAAAACCCTTGTCTTACAAAGCATTGAATCCGTTTTGGTCTTGACAAAAGACCGTTCACTAAGACCATTCACTGTGATCCGTGCGGTATTACTGTTGTGGTATATTTATTGCTCCCATCGTTGCACGCAAACAGCAATGGCCGACAGCGTCGATGACTTTCTGTAGGTCGACCGCAAGCATCAAGCCATGTATTCTGCAGGCGGTGACATAATGCCCTGTGATTAGCGCTGTTATCACCGACTCATGTCTAATCTTCTCCACGCAACGTTGTAAGTGCTCGCGAAAATTTTAAGGCGCAAACAGCTTCATCTCTGCCTTACTTGACAACAGCTGCTCGTCTTCTTTCCGAAGTGGTGTGCCAAGTTTCCTCCCGGAGGAAGGGTGTTCCATGCGTGACTCTTTAGCTCTGTAGCCACGCTATGCTCGAACGACTGTACCATCCATCTTTTGGCGCATGAGTTGCAACAGTTTGCCTCTGACGTGGTTAATTTTGCACAAGAAGAACCGGTTGCTGTTCTGCACTGTGAAACAGAACATAGAGGACACTAAGTGAAATTCCACTATGTCATTGTACCATCGGTTTCTGTTTCGGCTCTTGTGATTTCTTTTCCATCGGTGTATATCGCCTTCCACAGAAAAAGAAGCATGATCCTATCGATTTCTAATATGGAAGTATATTAGCTACTGTTTTCAAAGCGCCAGAATATGTTGGTCAAGACCAAATCACTGATCACTTGCGCATATTCAACCAATATGACCAAATAAGTCCGGCTTTCATAGGTACCACAGCACATACCCAGGACTAGTTGAGGTAACTGATGATATGAGATATGCTATTGACGACCGTATTGCAACGACTCTGACACAACCAGACGCTAGCAAAGCTTTTAATACTTATAACGCATACTGCTCAGGAAAATGTCAAAACAAAATTTCGCAGGTAATGTGCTGAATTGGTTTGAAAGCTATTTGAAAAAACGGATAGTAAAATCTCTGTGTGAATAAAAAGTCACCGTGGAAACATGTTCACTGAGTACTGCCAAAGGGGTCAGTCTCTCTCCCACATTCGTTCTCCTTGTACGTCAGTGACATTTCTTCATTTCCATTGTTCTGTAAATATCGTTTCAATACCGATACGCAATTTTACCTAAGTGCCAGACTTGAAGATATAAATACGAATATTATGGTCGCTAAGGTGACTCATGATCTGTCTTCAGTGGTAATATGGAGGTAAATCTGATCCTTGAACTGTATGCAAGGAGGTTACAAGTAATCATAGTAACTCGCCAGAAATTAATACTTTAGGAACTTCGTAAACGCTTGGGTCCTATCCAGCTTGAAAATATTCCGATATCACACCAGAATCAAGTGAAGAACTTGGTGTGCCGTTGGAAGATCATCTCAACTGGGTAGAGAATACTGTCACAAAGTGGCAGGGCACCTTCAGTTGAGTCCCTGATTACAAATAGTTTCGAAACGTTTTCCGCAGGATGTGAACGTAAACTTAAGCAAGCACTCATTCCGCCGAACCTCCAGTATTGAGACGTAATTCAACGTTGCACGAGTGGTGAAAACACATGACTATCAGACATAAAAAAATGGTTCAAATGGCTCTGAGCACTATGGGACTCAACATCTTAGGTCATAAGTCCCCTAGAACTGAGAACTACTTAAACCTACTAACCTAAGGACATCACACACACCCATGCCCGAGGCAGGATTCGAACCTGCGACCGTAGCAGTCCTGCGGTTCCGGACTGCAGCGCCAGAACCGCTAGACCACCGCGGCCGGCTGTCAGACATAACCATGAATGCGTATGTGCGTTACATCTGCAGGATTCATCAGTACGGCCTGTAGGTGCTTCACTTGCTCAGTTAGGATCGTTGTGGCCAAACAAGTTACGGGTCCTCCGCACGCAGTGTCTACTTTACAGGTTCCGCAGTTTGCAGACTAACCACTACCTTCCATTAGAGAATAAACACGCCATCGCAATCGAAACGCAAGGTCCATTTATCTGGTATCCTAGCTCTACCATCTACGCTTCTGGAAGGCGCTTCGCTGCATAATGCGAAAAATTCAAAATCTTCCTGATTTCAAGGGAAGTCTGCGCACTAACTCTTGTCATCCCCAGAATTAAAGTATAATCCCAATTTCCCGTCTGTCAAAAAGCATAGCCAATGCTCCTGTCTTCTGCCAGTCATGACCCTATATCATTGCTTTTCTCAATGAGTCACGCCATCCTCTTCCTTCATATTCTTTCAATGTGTGTTATTACTTTCTCCTTTCCCTCCCTTCTGTATTCCTTTCACTCATGCGTACTGCTGCTAGCACTGACAGTTGAAAACCCACATCCCATAATTTCTATTATGCTATTTATCATGTGCGAATATAAAGTTTGTATATGTGTCTTTTTTACGTGCACTATTATAGTTTTCAATTTCTAAAAGCAGTAATATGTGATTATTGAGATATATGTTGAGTAAAGTTAGCGAAACGCCTGGTTAGATGTGAGATAGAGCCTAATGCCCCCCCCCCCCCTCCCCGTATCACAGGTTAAATAAATGAGTGAATAAATACATTAATATTTTTAAAAATAATTCATTGTCTTCAAGGCATATAAACCTTCTGGTTAGACAACCGTACCATACGGTTTTAACTTGGCTCCAAAATTATCTGACATTTCTTATAGACGCTTTCCGTCATTTCATAAGATAGATGAAATTTGCAGATGTTAAGATTAATCGCTTCTTGCTCCAAGCTTTCCTGCTCAATTATCCCGACCAGGTATTTAAATTTCTATACGACAACAATCTCCCCTTTATTTAAAATCATCTCACTGATGTTTGTAATGTATTTTGTCTTCTCAAAGGAAACCTGTAATCTTACTTTCTCAGCTACCTCTGTTAATTGATGAATCTTCTGGATTGCTGAGTTAATGTTGTTGAAAAAAAATGGCTTGGGTCCTACTCTGAATAATTATTCATTCCCATCCTTTTAGCTCCATTCTCGAATGACCTTTACCAACATACAGATAGGAGAGAGTGGAGAAATTCATCGAGTTGTTTGATACCAGTATCAGTTTTGGAAGCGGTCCGAGATATTGTCAATGAAATTCATTTTTTACCCTGTATCGATCAGAAACTGTTGAATCATTCACTCCAAATGCTTCCATAGCATTCAACAGTGACTCACTGTCAACTGAGCCGTGCACGTTTTTTTATCAATGCATAGGACCCCACAGTAGTACCTAACAGACATTTTATGCCTGATAATGTGTGTGAGGTTGAAAATCTGCTCTAGGCAAGAACGTCCTTTCCTGATATTAGCCTGTTACTCATTAGTCTGTTTATTAAGATAATCTTCAATTCAGTTCTGTAGTGTTAACGACAGCTTCTCCCATAGTACAGATACTAATGTAATAAGCCTTCAACGGCTGATCACCTTTCGAGCCACCATTTTATGGAGTTGGCGGACTAGGGCCGACAGCCAAACAGAGTTCAGCTGGTATCTTCAGAATATCTTCATACGCCAGCTTCAGGAACTCTGCAACAATTGATTCCCTTCTATCTGCTATATTATTCCTTAGGCCATCCATGATCTGTTTAATATCTGTCATAGATGTGTGGATGCGCGTTTGTCGCTATTCGAGTGGCTTGTCGTATGGGTAATCTCCCTTTTGGTTCATTCCAATTACGCAGTTTTCTTAAACACGCTGCCAAGATATTAGAGTATTAGCCTATTAGACTTTTTGTTCATGCCCAGTGCAATTTTTTTCTCTGAAGCACATGACTGGGGGTTGATACACTTTCAGCTTAGACTTGAAAATTTGGTTGAAATCCCTGAAATTGTTCTTTAGAATATCCTGATCAATACATTCCATCTGTTGTTTGTAAAATAACTGCGTTATAAGTGGAATCAGAGGGTCTGTGTGCTTCCGACTTTTACAAAACGAGTTAAAATCTTCATGTTCCTCCGGGGAGTTTCATTTTTTCAATGAATGTGTTTTATGTGCTTAATTTTGGTTCCAGGTCTAGTTGCACCATCTACGTTTCAGTTTGTGACCTTTCAAGATTGAAACATTACCTACTTCTTGTGTTGTATATTGTATTGTACTGTCTGTCCACTTCTTCGACTGAAATGTTAGTTGCTGATGGCACTCACCCAATACTTTAATTTTGCCACATCATTTCTGCCATTGTTCTTTCCAGTTGTTGGTATTTTTATCCTGGAGAGGTAATTATCAAAATTGTACTTGGTGCCTCTCTGGAATTTAATATTCTTGATTTCCTTCATCGCATTCCTAGAATGGGGCATGTGAACGATTTTTCATCGTTCGCGTTTCCAAGTGGACGCCGTGTCTCCTCCTTACTTAGTTTGCGTTTGACATTAAACTAAACGTTCGACACAGTTTGACAAAATCAAATTCAAAATGTGTTGCTCCTTCCGTGTGTAGGATGTTTTCCTGTACCGGTTCATAATTTGCTTCTATTCCACGTCAGCTTACAGTTGTCGACAAAAATCTTAATATTCTTCGTAGTTATTTTCGCCTTCTCCTTCCTTAGGAGGTCCCAAAATTGTTCTTTTTTCTCTGGACTATGGCTGTTGTTCTCACAGGTGAGATGGCCGCATGTACATTGAACAGCGTGTAGCCGCCTTCCGCAGCAAAAAGTGAGTATTGACAGTTATTTGATCCGCCAGAAAAATTCACCACTGCGTTGATAAACGTCTTATTTACAGAGAAATCTGTTCCAAACATTGATATGTTCTTGCTTATATTCACGGCTTCCTTTTTATCATAGATCGTATACCCTACATTGACAATAACGTTTTCGTCCTGATAATATATACCTTGAAAACCCGGATTGTGACGTTTCGGTAGTCCAACAAATTGAAAATCCCTCGCGTTTACCAAATTTTCACAAATATTTCATTTTTATCGTACCGATGTAATAATTTTGTTTCGTTTTCTACTTAATATTTCTCGATGCGGAGCATGGAAGTCCCTCTGACTTCTCTAAGAATGTAGCTGCAGGCCTAAAGGATCCAAAGATGTGCTTGCAATCCTAAGAGTGATGCGTTTCTGCCTACAGTTACCTCTGGGATTAGTGGTTTCTTTTTTACGACTTTCCCTGATGTCTGATTGTTAGAGAAATGTGGGTCGGATTTGATCCTTCCCGGTAGTAGACTCAAAGTATTACGCCATGAAGCTTGGAGTTCGTTTGTACACCTTTGGTACGAATGGTCCTCTTCTGTTTTAAAAACCGCTGACTTTTTCATCTGTAATGCTGGAAAAGCATGCTTTCAAGTTGCTACCAGCTGGGGCAGCTCAACCAATATCTTAACTTTTTTTTTTTGTGACAGGCAGAGCCTGGTTTCGTGTGTTGGTCCAGATTGTGGGAATGATTGTTTGTATTATTAGATGGTAATTTGTTTGTTATTAGTAAGATCTACAATTTATTCTGATTTAGCTAACTTATCTCGACATATTTACAGTTGTTCTTTACTGATATTTAAGGCGTCGAAAGTTAGAAGTATTTTATTTCCCTGATTATCTGGCTATTTCAGTCAGTGATATGTTGCACTTTAATGCTACCAGAGGCATCTTTTTTTATCTTAATTTTACATTATCATCATGTTGTACATTGAACATTTTGGAGAATTTAATTGAGTTTTCATTGAAGTGGGCCATCATAATACTTTATCACTTTGTTAACTCATTACTTGCTGTTGTGGTAGTCTCCCCACTAAAGTGTTGTGTGAGTTTTTCAGCCCAATGTTTTCTTTACTGTGATGAATAATTTTAACTGTCGCCAAGAGAGGAGGACTCTACAATGTGTGTCTGCATGCATACTACGAGGGCAGGATCCAGTTTATGGTGTCTGGGGAGGGTGAATTTGTGCAGACTGGGGATGGTGGGCTGTTCTTCCTATAATCCTTCTAAAGGGGTTGCAGTTGGGGCTACCGTACTAAACTAATGGCTAATGGCTTTCCTGTAACAGCATATCTTTTACAAGATATTCTCAGAACTCTTGGACGGGAGTACCATTTTACTAAAGACTATTGTTAGTTGAGGGCAGGACATAGTCAAGAATATGCTTACACTCTTTTCCTGTGGTTAACTGCCTGAGAGCTTAAACATTTTCATAAAACTTCTAGGAGCTCGCTAAGTCGAGGAACTGTCTAAAAGCCTTCCATAGTATCGGAAGTCCTGATGTGGAGAGGTAAGTCTGCGAGTTTCGTGTGGATCACATTGGTTGGTTACTGATCCGTCGTGATCAGTGGAGTTACTTTTATGAGACAGATTACTGGGGAGAATTATTTTTTATAATCTATGTCCGGGCTCGTTGCTGTACGATGATAATTTTTATTTTTTCCCTTCGGCTATGCATTTATTTCGGCTTAACTGCCATTAACGAGTGACCTGTTCTGCAATGTGGGTGACGTTACTCTCATTATACATTTTTTGTTATAGTAGGACAGTTGAGTCGAAACAGATCTGTAGAGAAGGGGAGGAAAACAGAATTTAATATCACACAGCAGCGAGTTTAGACATCCCTCACAAATATGTCACATGCTGACTTATACTACTCCCATTATTGTGGAGTATGAAAATGAGGCAACCAGTCTGAAAGTACTCGTACTTTCAATGAGTAAGGAAATTATATTTAAAACGTACTCATTGTACGTGGTATCTCTTTTCCAAAGTAGGCACCTAATTTTGTGGAGAAAGATTCATTTCGTTTTCTAAACTGACGCACGAAGGCGCATACACACACACACACACATACACACACACACACACACACACATGCACATGCACAATCAAATATATCCCATAATTACATAAAGATTGTAACTTGCTTTGTTTTGTAGTATTTTAATGGGGATTCAAAAATATGAAACATCGAGCAGCATATTTATCAAAAATATACCGTAAATCAGCGTTCCTGTACGTGCACAGATCCGAAGAATCTTCAGATTAATTGCTTCTCACATCTAATTGCTGTCAGGCGTCACAAAGTGGACGGAAAACAAGGGGAAAACGAATACTGATGACTCTGCATTTTACAAGCCTCAGGGTGTGTGAGGTGAGCACACATGCATTTTTGTCCAGTCGACAAAATATAACATGCTTGGAGATTGCGAAAATATTGACTCGCTGCCTAACAAGGGAACTAACCCAGATGTAAATAAATGGGGTTGATGATATTTGGTGGGTACGTAAACTGGTCCAAATAATGCAATACACGTTTTAATTTTGTGCATGGTGGAGAAAAAAGTGTGTGTCCACATAGAACTGTATTAACTTTCCTCTGGTATAAACTGAATTTTTCTACAAACTATCGTACCACTATCAATACATTTGGAGAAATTAAAACTTCCGTTACAACGTCAATTAGAGACACTCTCTTTCCATATCCATCCATATGTAATAAAGCTGCATCCTGAAACGCCATTTTTATGAAATACGTTACACAAAAGTGCTGTAGGAGTATTTTCGACATATGTAATTGAAATACGTACATCTTCATTATGCTTCTAATTCTTTGCCTTATTTAGCTTCGCTTTATGTTTCCAAATGATATTTTGCTTTTAAAATTCATGTTTTTTTTGTCTTTGTCTACCAATTCACACATGTGTAAGATATCAATTGAAAATAATTGGTTACTCTTTCTGATAATGCGAAATCATTACAGTAATGATAACCTGCAAGGAAAAGCTTGACATATTTTTTCTTCTGTCAGATATCTTTTGATGTGATCAGACGTTAGTTTATCAAATTTCAATGCTGTGACGAAAACATTTGGGCCTTTATACAATCTTCGCTGCAAACTTTCCATTAGTTTCTTTTGAAGGAATGGAAACAGGATAATCCATTAGCAGGCCGCATACCCTCTGAGGTGAATCGTAAAACTCTGAGTAACTGAATATAATGATAGCAAAATGAATGATTTTTTAATCCTTTGGAAGGCAGTAGATCCCTAAAATTGTAAAAAGAAACTTTCGAGATAATTTTTGTCGCTTATATAGTTTCTAGATATAATCTCCGTTATTCTCCATGACAGAATTGCGTGTATCTGTTTAAAATTGAATAGTGCTTTGGGGCTCCCCTTGAAATACTTTACTTTTCTGCTCAATTTCAGCGCCCACGTTTGAAGATCAATGCTATGACGATCAGTTGATTATCGATAAACTAATGTTTTTTTATAAGTTCAGTAGTATAGTACCTTCATCTTACCTCAGAGGCATTGACTAACACACTTTTCCCAGCGAGAAAGTTGTGCCACTCTACTAACTTGAGATATTTACGCTTCAAGTAAGACGGGGACTCGGTGTGTTTGACAACATTCGGTTTTCTTGCTGAAACACTTTCGCCTACTGAGCAGTTACATCACATACCATACGATTTCAACGGTTACCATTAAAAACCCTAAGAGTAACAAACTAACTCTAATGGGCTTATGTCCTAAAACAGCGTGAGTAATGTCTAATTTTCCAGGTATACAAAATAAATTCCTCCGATCCTCATGTCACTTGCAACGTATAACTTCTCTCTCCTAACGTTTGTAGCGAGGTCGAATTCCACAGTTCTCGTGACCTGGTATTTTTTTTATTTATTTTTTTACTTTCCGACTGGTTACCCTTCATGTGGCTGCAGCCATAAGTTAAACGTAATGGAGGAAAGTGATGTTCGCCAAATGTCTGCGAATGTTGCAAACGCTGATCTGTTTGTCTTCGTTATGCAACTGTTTGTGAATGGTATATTTTTATGAGGTGGAGATTGGAGATCAGCGCAGCATTCGCATAAAAGAGGGTGAAAAACCTCATAAAAGCCATACTTAGCCTGGCTGGTGGACCAGACCAGTAGCCGTGAGTCCAATATTTGCACTACATTCGTGTCTGGTCAACCACCCTGTCTCGCCAGCTAGCTCACAGCACGTTAGTCTATACGAGCGTGTCTGTAACTCTGCTAATGCTGATTTCTCATTACACTCACGTATGAGTAGTGCCAGACCACTATTTCATTCCAATATTCTTATTCAGTTTCTGTTGTTACAGTTTGCTATGATTTCTTAGATCAATGATATAAAAAAATTTATTCTATGGCTGCCACTATTCTTCTTAAGATGCAAACAACTCCAAAATACTATTTTAATTTGCTTTACGGTATCACTTAATTTGACGCTTGAATCGTCACCAAACCTGTGTGAAAAAGACCCTCAGCATTTTTAAATTTGGCATGGATTCAAGGAAATATCAAACAAAGGAAAATCTACGATAGAATAATATTGAAAAGACTCAAAGAATCTAGATCCTTAATATGTTCATCCTCCGCTGATGCAAAATGTTTGAGATTCACAAGGAAGTAATGTTTCTACGGATTTGTTTTTAAATTTTGCAGTCACTAATTCACATCCTTCTCTTTCTTGTGTTCCAGTACCAATAACTCAGCTGCGATAATTACATTCCAAGATTTTTCTTGCTTGCTATTACGTATGATATTAAAACATTATCTTTGAATTGGTACACTTTATGAGAGGAAATATCTCGCATACTAATATGTTATTTGTTTATGTTATTTTGTAGTATGCCTTATTAATTAAGCGCAACACTACAACTACATCTGTGGAATTCAAAGTCGGGCTGGCAAGCAACGGATAATCCAGGCTTTAACTAAAAAGGTTTTCACTACCATTATGGTGACTAAAGTTTTGTCCTTCAAGCCAGGTAACTATATTAGATTTCCCTATCTCACTGTAGTTCTGAAGAAATCCGTGTTTATTTGAATACACAGACAGATTGTATGTAAGACTCAAAAGGCGTCATTTTGCTACTGCATTCCGTTGAAAAAAATTGAGTTTGCCAACGTTTACGACGAGAGCTGACCCACCAAACTTACGACACCTTACACAGCTTGTTCTCCTGACACCACAGTAGGCGTCATTTGACATTCTCCCCTTAACAGTTGCAAACATTTTTCGTGACTAATTTACTTGCATTTAGTTGGATTTAACTAATCAGTTAAAAAAACCAGTTTTGTTAGTAATAAATAAAAATGTACTTTCACTGGGCCTTTCTCACAGAACAAATCTGATAATGAAAGTTTGGAATAATATTCAAAGTAAGTCGTTTGGCAGTCACGGACAAGAACTTGGATTTAATTTGTATTTTTGATCAAAGGACCGGAATCATCAACAACTGTTTCGGTTTTGCTATTACAGGTGCGCTTCTGTAACTCAAAATATTCTATTCTCTTGTATGAAAAATACCTTTCCGATTACGTCTACTGGTAATTTATGACTTTCCACAGCATTCATTATTGAAACACTTTGGCTCCACAACAATTTAACAATCTCCAGTCTTCAGAACACCTGATACATTGTTTAAATGTGAAGACCTGTTAGGACAGTTATTTGTATTTTGGGGCGTTAGTGGGGAGGGTTAATAAGTGCCGTTTTTGTTTTGGTTGTTTCCTATTACAGGGACATCCTGCGGTAGGCACATGGCTGACATTTAATAACTGAAATGAGTAAGCATAGCTAGACAACAGATGGAACAGAATCTGTAAACAAACTTATTTAGAATCGTTTAGTTTCTGATCAAATATTCTGATTCGGGAAACTAAGAGTGTAAACACACACATCAAAATTTCAATTGCACATCAGATTGAGACACAACGATTTAGTCTTTAATACATAACCACATTACTGGGCCTAGTATATATGAATTATTATTTATGTTATTCTTCTACTCACCACTGCTTGCATAGCTAAAGCTTTTGCAATACGTTACCTCTGCCACTTGTGAATTGTCGGCTTCTTTGTGCAGCTCCTCCGTCCACCTGCAGCGGTCCTGGGCGCTTCCGAAATGCTTCAGCACCCAGGCAGACACCATCTCTTGGTTCTCCTTCGAGTGGGTTTCCTGCAACTGGAAAACACAGTTAGATTAATTCAGGATTACTTCCCCGGCAATGAAACGTATACCTATCAAAACAAAGAGTTGTCAGTATTTGTATTCCAAAAGGAAATCCCATTTTCCGATCTTCTGTTATTCATCTCGTCTACACTTCCGTCCTGCAACAGATGAAGACACTGCAGTCAGTATAGGATTGACGAAATGCTAGGTCCGTTTAAATAGAAACGTCTCCCTATACTGAGCGTTAGATCATTGTTGTAAATGGTGGCGTGGACGAAGAACGCACAGAGAATGCGAGCTACACGGGGTTGGTCCGTGATGATCTTACAAACTTTCAGCGGTGATGGAGAGGGATAAATATATCAATGCAATGCATGGGACCCTCGTCCAGAAACGACCGAAAATTGTTTTGATAGCTCTGACAGTGGATCACTTCTACTGCAAATTCTTTGGTTTTCGTGTTTTGGGATTAGGTAGTGTGAACCAAAATAACAAAAATAACCAGCAAACAAGGGCTCTAAAACGCATACCTAATGAGCTATGAGTTGTTATTCAGTAGAAGGCATGTATTTCACAGTTGCAAAAGTTAACAACTGCTCATAGTTCTTCAGGTATGCACGTTAGAGTCCATATTTAATGAACCATTTTGCTTTTTTCGATCCATTCTAAATCCTCCCCAAGTGCGAACAACGAAGGGCCTAGAGCACAAGGGCGACTGCCAGACACACCGGAGCAATTTTCGCTTATAACTTTCAATTAAGTCGTTTCCTGACCATGGCCGCTTTCGTCACGTTGACACTTTTACCTTTTTCTATCAATCCTGAGACTTTGTAGTATCGTCGTGGAATCACACAGTAGACTGTTTTTATCCTCCAATTAAAACGTTACCGCTAAGTTCAGTTTGTATACTGCTTGGCAACAATATTATGGACTTTGTTTGTGATTCAACAATTCATAAAGTCGCATCTATGCTTCCAACTGCTAATATATAAAGATTTGAATGAGAAAAAATGTATGTTTATTTTAACGCTTCTTCTTGTATCTGTAACTAATCGAAATGGTCAGTACTCACACACCCTTTTACCAACGTATCAACAATGTGTATATCAACACGTCAGGTAAAGTGAGAAAGGCATGGCACTTGAGAAATTTTATGTTGATTACGTCTCACTCATAATCGTTTGACGACTGTTCTGTATGTATCAACGTGCGATATAGAGGAATAAATACAGGAATTTTTCACATTGTATCCTAGTATGTAACATCCCAGTCCGTCGTTATCTGTAGGAAATCCCAACGTCTAACGCAAGTTCTTGTGTTCAAAAAATGTAGCATTTCTGATTAACATATGAGAACATATCAATTTGGATGTTACCAGCCAACAGCTAACACAGGTACAATTTGACCTATGCAATACCCAGAGGATTTAATGTAGCCAGGGGTTTCTTGATTTCGGATAATGGAGAAGTGACTGCAACAGTTTACAACCAAGACAAATTTCCGAAAACAGTAGACAGAACCGAGAAATTGTAATCATTTTAATTTTGGTTAGATAGGAACATGCCCCAGCAGGAATTATCAAGAGCATATGCCTAAGCCTGTGTAACAGGACAGATACGGTCATTTTCCTGACGAGTGTTACAGCTGAACTTAATTTAAAGACATATACCAATCTGGAAATCTTCCCTAAATATTTTCAGATGGGGTACCATCTGATTACTATCAATTCAGCTTCCATTTAACGGACAAGACCTGGGATGAGGATCCTACCTCAAACTATCCACACTACTATGTGTGGTAGCGAATGACAAGTATAAAAATATGATAATTTCCAATTTTCACTTTGTACCATTTGCTTATTCGTAGAGTATTAATTGTTTTACAGGTAGAGCCAAGGTTGCATCGTGACTCATAGATTACACTGCACACACAGACTGAGTTACTATTTACTGCTAATGTTATTTAAATTAAGCTTCGCTAGACTTCTGATGTAATAACTACAATTAACTGTATATCACAATTTTCCTTGAGGTGAAATGATGCCAAGTACTCTCTATCATTACTCAGTTGACTACTAATGTAATTAATGAAACGGCTATTGGACAAGTAGTAGCATCTTATATGTCTTTACAAAGATTTTGTAAGTTTTGTACATGTTTCTCTCAATACATACCAGGATTTTGACGACAGGGCTCTGCTGCGTAGCCTGACTGCCAGGTGTCAGCGCTTCTTCAGGATAAACTCTGAAAGTAATTAAATATTTTTAATTTTAGTTATTCACAAACTTAAAATAATTTTTGTACAAATTATACCTACAAGAAATTACGCATGTAGCTGCCATGCAAAACTGTTAAGTAGTTATGTTTACTTTGATTAAAACACATTCATGATTATCTCACGTAAATAACCAAAACTCGTTGACACTTGAGTTACTGTTATAATTTGGAATTTGGACATTCTTCATAGGCATTCTTTGAACTTGAGTGAGCAATTTCCGTACAATCAGAATTATGAAACATGAGAAGTGATACTAAAGTCCCCACACACATCTTCAGAACATAAATTTGGATAAGCCCAAACACCCTGCCCCACTCCATCCAACCCTATTGGTCACTGTGTGGGGCAGTAATTACGGCACATTCACGAATTCGGCTGCGCTACATGGTAAGTTCCACGCTGAAGAATTCCGAACACACGGCACAACAGGCCGGACTCACCTGCTGGTCCTCCTGGACCTGCGGCCTCGTGGCAGCCTAATGCAGAGGCAGCAGGCCAGCAGCCGCCGCAGCAGGCCGCGGCTGGTCTCGGCCTCCCTCACCTCCTCCTCCTCTTTGCCTCCCTCTGCCTCAACCACATTGCGGTACTGCTGTGGCGGCTGCTGTCGGGCTGTTCCGCCTCCGTCTTGCCTCTCTTGCACCTTACCTGCTGCCACGTTTGATACTATGTACATGAGCGTGGATCTCGGGGATGGCTCAGATTGCACATCGTGGTGTTAGCAGTGGCCTGTAAAATAAAAGTTCACCATCAGTCTAAACAACATCTATCTGCAAAAGCTCACAGTCATCCACTGCTACAGACTAATAATGTGTCATAATTGCAGTATGTACATAGATAGCTGTAATACTTACTGCTCTTGCATGTCAGAAAAGCTGAATACATCTTATAGTACTTACTGATCCCCAACGTTGTCGACATTGTTAGCCGACAAATAATAATGAAGTTAGCACCCTCTGTAAGCAGAAATTTATTTGATGTGATAAATAATTATGAACTAATCTAGTGTTTAAGAAGTACAAAACACCAGTGATGACCATCACAGAGGTCTGTGTACTACCCATTACCAGTACAGTATTTAGTGGAAATATGACTCACACTACTGTGGTTCTAAAACGGAGAGCTATTAAGATCTCCTCAGCTTTTTCCCTAACTCTGTTACTACCACATGGATCTAGTTGAAAGTTCCATCAGGGAGGAGTGCACTCACTGACAGACGCAATTCATGGACTTTGTCCTTGCTACTCAGCTATCAGGCTAATGAAGAGACCATAACATGTAAAAAATTCATACCCTAAAACGTGACCTTTCCTGACACCACTCCTAATACAAATGATCGGTACAGTGCATTTTGCTGTAAGACTAGCAGAACTGAATATCCTTCCCATAGCAAATGTCACAGAATGCCCATATCACGTTACGTATAAAGCAGACTACAACAAAGTAACAAAGACGCAGCGCTGCATTCATTTCGTGTTTATTATAGCAGACGCAGCTGTGATATGGAAACAAGTTGCTGATATCAAACGCAACCTCTGTAACAAAGCCACCTTATCAAAACCATTACACTACTTCAGTCCTTAATACTTGTATCCTCAGCACACAAAAAGGTACTCACGGTATTTCAACAAGGTCTCCACGTCTTGCTCCCGTACAGGTCGTAGAGGTGGAACGGCCCTACACTCTGCATCAGCACTCATCACCTGTAACACAGATACAGAATTCAATGAGTAATGGGCATTACGCTAAACTGCACGACACGGAATTTCATGACTAGCAGTAAATGTTTGTAAAACCCTCAGCACAACTTCTGATCGATATTCAATTCAGTAATTATGCCTATTGAGTGATATTAGGACGAAACGACATGTAATGTTGATAATGTAAAAAAAAGTGACAACACCAGCTTGCGTTGGTGTACTAAGGATTTATTTTAGCTACAGTTCGCAAATCTTGACGATAGCTTCCGTGTAGGGCATGTCGGTGGAATTGATCTATATTCGGCAGCAGTACTTAGGACCTGGAACAGAGACACAGATGGAATGAGTGTGGGGTATTATGCTATATCCAAAGCGACGGTATTTTCTCAATAGTAGTCAACGTATTGTAAAACTCACATCATAATTTTTGTCAACGTTCAGTTCAGTAATTATTATAAAAATGTATTTCATCACGTTCCATCATTAATAAGAGCAAGATAAAGCGTGCTTGCACCGATGTGCTAAGAGAAACTTTTATGACTATTCTCTAGATTACGTATAAAGCTCTTCGAATGAATGTTTATTAGTCATATATCTAGTTATGTCCCTACCTCCTATCAGTTTACTAAATAATATCACGGAAATTATTTTCTAAAGTGACGCTATATATTTTTATTTCTGTGCCAGCAGAGCTGCAGATTATGTATATGTGTCCAAGATGTATAAAGAAGCGCAACAGGACGACAAAACTATGAAAGAGTCACGTGTAAATTGCGGTCGAGTATTTAAATACGGTTCGCAAAGCCAAACGTCTAGTACGAGGCTTCTCTTTACTCGAATTATTGTACGAACCAGAATTACAAAAAAACGAAGCACGCAATCACCCACGATCGGTTGTATGAATTAAATTCTTGTGCATTTCTAACCGTGTCATTTTGTAACATAACCATACAACTCAATTAAAGAAAGAGAATTTTTTTACTGAATGTGACCAGCAGATGGAGAGGCCGATACACAGGGAGAAACTCAGTCGCCGTGCTGGTCTTTCGCTGTGTTACAAATTAAATGGCGAGAACACAAATAATATGTAATTACGTGTCATACGCTGCCATTAGGAATAATCGACATTTCTTGTCACCTTCGTCGAACTTTCTTGCGTTTTGAGCTACAAAAGTATTTCAACATTCAAACGAAGTCAACGTTTCTAATCGAGATTTATTTAACAGCACCATTTTGTAAGGTGCTTGACAAAGTTTGTGAGTTTCTAGCCCATGCTACCTGGAAAGAAATTTTCTTTTCAATAAACAAAAATGGCATGGACAAGTGTTGATAGGAAGGTATAAGATGAACATCAGCAGAAGTAAAACGAAGATAATGGAATGTAGTCAAATTACATCAGGTGATGGTGACGAAATTAGATTAGGAAATGAGACACTTAAAGTAGTTGATGAGTTTTGCTATTTGGGGAGCAAAATAAAAGATGATTATCGAAATAGAGAGGATATGAAATGTTGACTGGCAATGAAAAGGAAAGAGTTCCTGAAGATGAGAAATTCGTTAACATCGAGTAAAAATTTAAGTGTCAGGAAGTCTGTTGTGAAAGTATTTGCATGGAGTGTAGCCATGTATGGAAGTGAAACGTGGACGATAAACCGTTTAGACAGGAAGAGAATACAAGCGTTTGAAATGTGATGCTACAGAAGAATGCTGAAGATTAGATGGGTGGATCACGTAACAAATGAGGTGGTACTGAATAGAGTTTGGGAGAAGAGAAATTTGTGGCACAGCTTGACCAGAAGAAGGGATCGTTTGGTAGGACAAATTCTGAGGCAGCAAGGGATCACCAATTTCATACTGGAAGGAAGCATGAGGAGTAAAAATCGTAGAGGAAGGCCAAAACATGAATACACTAAACACGTTCAGAAGAATGTAGGTTGCAGTAGTTGCTGGGAGATGAAGAGACTTGCACAGGATAGAGTAGCATGGAGAGCTGCATCAAAACAGTCTTTGGACGGAAGACCACAGCAACTACAATAAACAAAAATTTTCACTACTTAGCTTAGTATTCCGTCAAACAATTTAATATTTGCCATACATCATTCCAACAATTCGTTGTTTGCTGTCTAGCTGAATATAGAAGTTGCACAGTAGTAATGCATGCTGATGGAAATAAAATCACCTTTTACAAAAATATGTGGAAATTTTGTATCAAAACTGTGGCTGTTGTCAATATCAATTCAACGTAAAGTATTGTATTATGTTGAAATTTATACTCAGAAAACTGGACACTTAAGTTGAATGTCACTGCGCACATAAATATGAATCATTATTCGTGTCACGATAATACACTCAAACCCATCATTTGCTGGTAAGAAAAGAAGACAAAGTGTCCTGTAAGGTGGCGGAACTTGAGTACGATATAGTCGAGGCACAATAAATTATTAATGTTGGCTCGGAAAACCTTTAGACTTGCTGTCTTTTTAGTTCGATTAACTCAATAGCAAATACGAAATTTTTGGGTGCCGGTCAGGGAGAAGACGAACTCGCTCTACCTCCCATACGCACTTTCAATCCAGACACACAACATCGATTTCGACCACAAGAAGAGGGGCTTAGTGTAGCAAGCGCAATTTAGCATCATTTTATTGGTCTTGTAATAAATAATATCGCATCCTACAACGGTGAATGTCGTTAAGTCTATAACAACACGAATTGAGTTTTATTGTGTGCGAAACGACGCGATCCTTTATAGTTCCGTTACTTCTAACACATGTAATTGCTGCAGCTACGCACTTCATGTAACACTGCATGGGTCGTGTTCTTTACCTTTCCATACCGACGCAAGTGCACGTATTGCTCCTGCTGCTTCACATCTGGAACAGCAGCTGGAACACTGCTGGTTCGCTCGGCCATTGTGAACCAACCGATGAGAGGTGTTCCGTCAGCTACAAACCTAGCGATCGTCAAACGTAAACAACTGTTTTATGTTCGGGTTCGAAACTGCGTATAAATCCCGTACAATAATATTTCTGTTTTCAAAAGAAAGTCGTGTTGTAATGTACCGAGATTAGTAAAGGCAAGGCGTCTTTATCAGAACGCAAACATTATGGCTTCATGATGGCTCTTTTCACAACTATTAAAGAGCAGTTACAAGAGGTGTATTACTCTGATATACTTCACACTCGACTGTTATCTAAAGTCAGGATTCTTCGTGGTATTTTAAGTAGAACTGGAGCGATAAAACTTCCTAGGTTTGACAGGGACATTTTTTCATCATTTTGGTATCAGTGACCCACGGGTTCTGGTTGCTTTTTACCGAGCAATTGCATTTCGTTTGGTTTCCTGTTCCCGTTCCTGTTTGTATCTGTATTGTAGGGAAATTACACGCGCATCATTGCAAGTGTCTCGTTTGCGACAGTGTCACAGTGATACACTGCAGTGCGGATAAGTTTACTGACGAAGAACAGGCCGACTTTCCTCTCGTGTCTGGGCTGACTGAGTGCGGTGGCAGACTGCCACGACTCCGTGCTGACTGTCCCCGCAGTCACAGAGAAACGCATCACTGTACTCTTAGCACTTTCCGAGGGTTTTTGCGCTACGCTGTTCTGTTCAGAATCTATTGTGGATTACTTATCACATGGTTTATTACTACTGTGAGGGTACTTTCAAAGAAATATACGTAAATGTGGTAAAAAAGTTGAATAAATCATCATTACATTATTATTCTATAACGAGGGGCTGGCGACCACGAAACCCTTATAGTGAAATACTCATAAACTACCCACAAGAGCTTCAAGAGTTTGGATTCGCCCTGTATTTTGGGTCTCATGTCTTGACTGCTTTAACTTGTACAGAGATAATTCAAATCACTGCTGACAGGAAAGTAAAATACATTCACACTGTCGCCTTAGACAGCATCACCTGTAATTTTGTGAGTTAACTTAGTTCATGTTGTTGAGTTCAAGTCCTCGCTCCAGAGGTTGATTGGTTCAAATGGCTCTGAGCACTATGGGACTTAACTTCTGAGGTCATCAGTCCCCTAGAACCTAGAACTACTTAAACCTAACTAACCTAAGGACATCACGCACATCCATGCCCGAGGGAGGATTCGAACCTGCGACCGTAGCGGTTGCGCGGTTCCAGCCTGTAGCGCCTAGAACCGCTCGGCCTCCCCTACCGGCTCTGCTACAGTGATTAGTGTTTCAGCGCTACATATATTTAAGATCGAAACCGCTAAATAAATATATAAATTCAGTGACGCAGACGGCGTTTTCCATCATGATACAGGGTTACGGTTATCCCACGACATTATGCTTTGTATTATGCAAAATAATTGTCACGAAATCGAGCAACTACAAGTATCATTAGACACCCGAAATGCACGGAAAAAATTTCAAATTTTTATTGATTACGTCAAATTCGCGAATGAAGATGAAGTTACAGTGAGGAAGACAGTGTCCTAGCCCAATCTGCAACAAATCTGCAACATATTTGTATAGATGTAAGGGAGATAAAATGATGGGAAATCTTCTAGGCAAGAACAGAAAGCAGGAGAAGACGTACATACGTGAGATACTGGCCTTGCGAAGTTTAGAAGAAAATATTACCTCTGTTTGAGGTAAAAGAGGATAGGGTTAAGATAGAAATGTGTTTCAACTGATCATATACTATCATGCCGATTATTTCTAAATACGAGGTACTGTATATAATTACTCATTAATTTTCACGTATATGAAACATCACAAGTAATATACAACTGTTATAAACACAGAATGAAATGCATCTTTTGTGATGATTTGTTGCTTGTCATAAGACAACTTTTTATAAAGAATTTTATTTTCATAGTCTACGTGATTGACGGTATAACTGTTAAGAAAGTTAATTCACGCAAAGTAGACAACGCCCAGTTCGTGTAGAACAGATACTGACAGGAAACATGAAAATCCGAAAGAAAAGACGCTGAACACTATTTTCTGTTATTTCTAGAAGGTGAATATGTTCCGCCGCCTGGCTTAAGATTATATAACATAAATAATGGCATTCCGAACAAAATATCCAGTAAGACAAAAATCTTTTTTAGATACCGTAACTCATTTTTAGAACAAATGTCTGAAATCTGTTACTTAAGTGACGATATTGAAAACGATATTGAAAATAAAATGTATAATCGAACTGTCTTACGGACCAGTAACAGAAAGTTTACCCCTAAATTCAAAAAGAAACCAGTATGAAATTTTATAAACTGATGGTGATTACTTCGTTAGACCTGCCAGGTTAGCCGAGGGCATTAATTCCTTGCTTCCTGGACTCGGGTAGGCACGCCAGCCCTGGATCGAATGCCCTCCGGCAGGGTACCGACGAGGGCCCTTGTGCTGGCCAGCCTGGATGTGGTTTTTAGGCGATTTTCCACATCCCACTAGGTGGATAACGGGCTGGTCCCCACGTTACGCCTCAGATAAACTACTCGCAGACATTTGAAAACGTTCGCACTATTTCATGGCTTACACTAGACACATACAGGTGGGGTACACAAATTCCATCCTGGGGGCATGGGGAGCGACAGGAAAGGTATCTTGCCACCCTCTGACATGAACATCGCCAAATATATTGTAACAAGGCTGACACCGTGCTGAAGTGGGACAAAGGCCCAAAGGAAATTAATGAAGATGGATGATAGCGATTACTTTGTTGCACTATATAAATGAAACTTTGGAGACCACAAAAAGGAAGAAGAGAGCCGTGATTGGAAATAAAAGAACAGAATTAAATATTTTCAACACGAAAATCAAATGAATCGAGAGAAATCGACAAAAACCCCCTGGGAATTTTAGATTCCACAGAAAATCATGAAATACAATTCGAATGAGAAAAGAGTTATTGGAGGACTTCAGAAAAGCCCGAAATGATTCTGTTTGTTAAGCTTGGAATGGTTAAGAGCCTAATTCTTCAAAGGAAGGTGATGATGTGATGTGTATCCATTGGCGTAAGGCATTTTTGTTTAGTCGTTATTGGGCAAAGGGGATGATGAGATCGCATTCCTGACTATGGTTAAAAGTTAGTGTTAAATTTGTGGTCATGGGTACCCAAGTCATTACGTTCAGACTTGATTGGAGGCCCATTTTTGGATGTACCATCTTCTTAACTACCTATAAAACTGAAGTTAAGAAATACTTTTCGTGTTTCATTTATTCCTAACTCATATTTGCTGCGAAAATTGTAATATTACTGATGTTAGGCAAATGATATTACAACCAGTGCGTGCTGATATAAACATGAACAACGATTACAAGTCAATCACATATGCAACGGTAGTTTGATGTGTGAGATGCACAAGGAAAGGTAAAGGTGCACCTACCCTGTTTACGGCCTTTTTATTGGAAGAGTAGGAAGTGAACATGGCGAATAATTAATCGGATGTGAATAAAGAACAACACTGCTTCTTCGTAGCTTCCTGTGTTTCATGAACGAAGTTGATGGATATTTTCTTTCACTTGGAGCAATTTTTAACCACAGTTTCGGCAATGGAGTTAAAGTCGGAAAAAAAGGAGACATTGATTTTCAATTGCTACCGTGTACTATCACCAGACTGGCTACGACGTACGACAACGGATTACAACAGAAACGTACTACGGATGAGTTGCACACGCTGTTATGTTCACGCCAGTTCAACAAATTATTAATGAAACGCAAAATAGATACAAAATGGAAGCTACAGTGATTTAATACTTGCACTTCGAAATGTGTATCAACGATAAGGGAAATCTGATAGTCATACACAACGTCTTTTACATTTCGTCTATTTACGAACTGCATAGCACACAAAACCACGCAAATCGACCCTCATTTCAAGCAAAGAAATACCGACTACACTGTGTTTCAGTATCTTTGTCTTTCATAATCAGTAATATAGTTGGATGTAACTTCCAATGTCGCTGAGTCCGTATTAAAGTCGTTTTATGAAAGCGGAGCGGTGCACACTGCATCCGAATTCTGTAGCTTCTAGTCTGTACACTTTCCACTGCTACGGATCTTACCTGAAACTTGTGTTAGATCCATCACATTGGCTGTCTGCGGCGGAGGCGCCAGGGCATCAAAAAGCAAGCAAAGCTTCTGAAAAGAAAAATTTGATTAGTTCTGCGGTTGCCCACTTGGAATTCGCAAATAGTAACACTTGAATACGATCACCCCTGCAGGCTAAAACACCGATCACCAGAGAATTATCCTCATTCGCCATTGCAGAGCCTTGTACCGCAAAGAAGGAAGCGAGAGGATGTTATTATGGGTGGCCAAAATGTTCAAATCTGTGTGAATTCTTAAGGGATCAGACTGCTGAGGTTATCGGTCCCTAGTCTTACATACTAATTAAACTAACTTACGCTAAGAACAACACAGACACCCATGCCCGAGGGAGGACTCGAACCTCCTCCGGGACCAGCCGCACAGTCCATGACTGCAGCGCCTGAGACCGCTCGGCTAATCCCGCGCGGCAAATGGCGGTATAGCACTTGGAGCTGCTGTAGATGTAGTTTGCTGTTCCATTGGGAATGCAGCATTCGCCAGTAGCTGCTGCACCGTGTTTAGCAGGGTTGATATTTGTTATCTCTGAAATTGAAACATCTGCATACGCAGGGTTGCATCTAACGCTTGCAGCTGAGGCGCCTGTGCAGGGAGTGGATTAGGTGGGGAGAGAGAAATGTAATAAACAGACAAGGCAAGCTATTAAATAAGTACGAAAGCAAACAAAATGTCCGCAACGCCAACCTGAAGACACTGATTAGCAAAAACACTATAAGAGATACTGACGAAGCAAGTAAACACACCCCTACGAGAAAGACAAAGTAGAATTCAGGCGCCAGCAAAACACACAAGGAATTCTCTTGCAGCTAGGCCCTGGGTTGCCGCTATGGAATGCGTTGACCACCTTATCACCAATGTTGTATCCTGCATACTCGTCGAATACGGTGTGCCTAGGAAGCCTGTTTTCTCGGATCGCTAGACAACAATTCAAGCAAGTCATATTAATGAAGTTTATTACAAAAGGAAATGATTACAATACTTAACTTTGTGAGAGACAGACGTGTCACGAGCAAAGGGCGACAGACAAACAAGAAGTACCTTCAGTATATACAATTCGTAATACAAGTGAAGTAGTACAGTTCCTAAGTCGCTGTTAAACAAGTGCCTATTCTTAATGCCGCAGTGGAAGTCACCGAATGCTAGTCTTCAACTGGGCCATGGCCAGCCGGCTCAGCGCTTATGTCCTCTTCATGTCGACGGCGCTGCCGTTGGGTTGCCGTTCTGGAGAGGGGTCGGTCCACCTGCAGTTGGCTGACGTCCTCTTCACAGCCCTCTCTGCTCTAACGTTTCCACCTGGCGTGCCGGCGCTTGACTTTATGCTGGAGTAATTTCCATACTTGCTACGGGTCCTCTTTTTCGGAAACAGTCACAAAACTAATGTAGATTCATAATAAAAGTCCCATTTGATCGGAAAATTTAGTTGATACCAAGGTATACAATAAAGAGCGGTGCTATTTACTGTCGGTAACTCATTACAGCAACCATACTATTCTTTTACTATTAATTGAATTTGCATTTTGGGTTCCTGGTAGAAGTGAGAAAATTTTGAAAGTGAGAACGTACACAAATCCCCAGAGGCAATAGAGTCTACTGCCTCAGAGCCAGTTCACAGATGGACCGTCGAGGGAGTGACATCTCTTTGTGGTGCCATCCTAGGGTGGTGGGGTTTCGGGGTCCACTTAATTGGCCATGTTTCAACTACATGCAAGAGGCAGCTACATGGATAGCGAGGGGTGTGTGAAATGGACTGGGTGAGTTTAGGTCAGACGTTCTCGAGAGACTGTAGGACGAACATAGGAAGACGGTAGACATAGCAACGCCGGTCGCTGTGGCCGAGCGGTTCTAGGCGCTTCAGTCCGGAACCGTGAGACTACTACGGTCGCAGGTTCGAATCCTGCCTCGGGTATGGATGTGTGTGATGTCCTTAGGTTAGTGAGCTTTAAGTAGTTGTAAGTCCAGGGGACTGATGACGTCAGATGTTAAGTCCCATAGGGCTCAGAGCAATTTGAACCATCTGACATAGCAACAGTCAACATAGCAATTGTAAACTGTCAAAGCTACTTTGGGGAAGAACTGTCATAGCTGAGTTGGGGAAGAACAAGACCTCCACGAACAAATAGAAAGTATTGAAGTTCAAGTAGTATGTAGACTACCGAAAGTTGGCTAAAGTCGGAGATAAGTTCAGCTGAAATTTTAATAAAGGGCCTAACTGCGTTTAGAAAGCGTAGATTAAATTCAGTTTTAGGCGACTCCTTTTACGCTTTTGGCAGTAGTTTATCCCATAGCAAAGTTGAAGTAGATAGTGCCTGTGAGTTAGTGTGGGTAGAGGTTACACGTAACAGCAGGGATAAATTAATAAATGGTTCCTTTTATCACTCTCGAGTAGTGTGAGACACTTATTGAAGAGTTCAAAGATAACTTCAGTCTCATCACAAATAGGTACCCCGTCCATACGACAGAAGTTGATGGTGACTTGGATGTGCCCGCTATTTGTTGACGAAAATACGTATTCACTGCCTGTGGTAGGCATAAAACATCGTCAGAAAGTTATTTTGCGCAGTTGGTTCAGGAGAGCAGTAGACAGGGGAATGAAATTACAATGAAATCAAGTCCATTAACTTCTTACAGGGGTTGATAAATGTCAACGGGGAGTGTTGAGAATGTGTGGCCCGACGGGGACTCGAAGTGGAGATCTCCTGCTTACACGGCAGACTCTCTATCCGACTGATCCAACAAGGACACAGACGATAGTGCGACTGCAGGGACTTATCTCTGACTTATCACTGACACGCTCCCCTTGAGACCCACATTTCCAACTTTCTGTCCACACACTATGTACTGCCCCTGTTTAATATACACCGTACTCGCGGCAGGCAATCTACTGATTCCCGTGAGAGTTCGAGCAATGTGAGTACATCCGTGCTGAAGAAAATCATTGCCCGGCTCAAGCGACAAGATAGTGAAGCGATTCAGAGCTAAGAATAACGCAACAGGGAAGAGATCTAATCGAAAGCTTATGCCAAGAGCCATAACGCTCTGAGCCATCAATAACTTCCACTGCGACTGCCGATACGGGATCTTGTGGCATTGACAAAGAGAAGCTGAGGAAGCAGTTTGTGTTAGTTCACAAATATTCACCGTTTCTGGACATCGCCAACCGTCTACTCCCGTAGTTGTGTACCAAAGAATTCCGCTAGACAGCCGGCCGGGGTGGCCGAGCGGTTCTAGGCGCTACAGTCTGGAACCGCGCAAACGCTACGGTCGCAGGTTCGAATCCTGCCTCGGGCATGGATGTGTGTGATGTCCTTAGGTTAGTTAGGTTTAAGTAGTTCTAAGTTCTAGGGGACTTATGACCTCAGATGTTGAGTCCCATAGTGCTCAGAGCCATTTGAAACATTTTTGTTGTTGACAAGTGCGAGATAGTTTTGCATTTGAGAGAGAGTTTCATCACTGTGAAAGTGGCAGGGAAGGCTGCCGTTTTGAATTCCGACAATTGTATGGAAAAAGATAGGAGGCAATGAGTCATGGCACTCAGGTTAGTGGAAGCCCATAAGGACGAAACTGAGGCCATTTATAGAGAGGTAGGGGTGGAGCTATGAGATTTTGAATCCCAAGATGCATGAACGGGACTAGACATGTTTTGAAATCGTACGCGGAAGTGATTGCACATACACCAGGACCATTAGGGACCTTCTTATACAAACTGAGGCTGAAGAAACTTTGCAAGTTTTTTTGTCAAGCCTCCACCAACTGCGAGTAATATAAAAGCAAAATATCCAGAACAAAGTGAAGAAAATGTAGGAAGAAGGGGTTATAAAACAAACTCTCAGCTGGTACACAATCCAGTCTGGTGTATGAAGAGAAAAGACGGATCCATGAGGGATTTGCTTAATTACCGGTAAATAAATATCGCGACAGAGCCAGAAAAGGACAGACCATAGCCAATAAAAGAAGTCTTTCTGCGCTTCCATGGAGTAAGAAGTCTTGCTGCACATCCATGCAGTATGAGTTTTGACATCAATTGATTTGCAGATTAGCTGTTGGCAAACAAAACTTTACCCAGATTGTCGCCACTACACATTTCGAAGTGTAGAAGAATTGCCTGATTCCTGAGATGAGCCTCGACAGTTGCCACACGTAGCCCTCTCAATTGCATCCAATAGTGATATGTCCAAACCTTGACATTTGTAGCATCATATTAGATTAGAAACAAACAGGCGAACCCTAAGACGGATATAGCCTGCAAGGATTTGTTCAGGTAATTCCAGAGTACTAAACGTTAGATTGGATGCTGCCATAGTTTTGCACTTTCGTGGCGACCATATTTTTCCAATCTTCGCGTAACTGTGCGGGGTTCACCTCCATTAGATAGGAGCAGGTAACCACGCCATTACTAAAGTTAAGAGTATTATGCAAGTCAGATTCGACTGGGTAGTCACCTAAGGCCTTACATCCCAGGAGCCTAGATATTTTGGTTGAATTAGCAGTTTCAACTAGAATTGTTCCATTACAGAGTAGTTTGACACTTTTTAGAGACCCCGCAATATCTTCCAGTGCCTTGTGAACATAGAAATGGTTCCCTCAGTTTGCTTGATTACAATGACAGTGTTATGACACACTAATGCCCTGTTACTATGATTCTGAGACTTTTCTGGAGGACTGACCAACTGGGCTCTCTGTGATGAGTGAGTGTAGGTACTACCTGATGGTACATCCGTCCTGTCAGTAGCAATAGCTTGATGAGGGCGTTCCATGGGGATTCCACGAGATGCTAGGGAAACAACCATCAACCCAGGCAGAACCTACGGATTCGCTGTCGTTTCACAGACAGGAAATCTTGTGAAGTAGTTTTTGAATGCCGAGCATCTAGTTCGAGAGTCCATACGTAATGCGAATGTTTCAAATCTTGTAGCTATGAACAAACTTGACCTTATCGACTGTCTCAGTATAGAGACAGGAGTTAGTGTTCATAATATCATATCAACGATGGTTGTCAATGTATACAAATCAATCACAAGAAGACTAGGAGAATATTTTTGATAGAAAGAGCAGATAAGCAGTTGTTAGTATCCTGGTTAAGGGTGGATTTAACAGAAAATGTAAATATTTATTTAAGAAAATCGTTACAGCCATAGTTATTAATGTACACATATAAAATTTTGCATGTATAAAGAAAGAGCTGTATTTTAATGTAAAAATATAAAAGTCGCTACGTTGGTATTTTGTCAGAAGTTTGAATTTTTAATTTTTGTTACTGTCATTTATACAAAAAGCCATAAGTCAAATTCCAATCATGCAATGAATTTGAAAATGTTATTGTAGTGTGCTAAGACAGTTATAAGACCACGCATTACAAACATTAACTTATGGTACAAATTGTATTATTAATGATTATGAATTCTTCACATCCAACATTAAGTTTTTTATACAGAATCCTACAAAAATGAGGATGTGATCGCAGGATATCGTATATTTTCGTTCCAACGAGACACAAACATGTTTAGAACACCTTCTGAAAATTTCATAGCATTAGAGTATATACCTTTTGAGAAAAGGCTTCTAATAATGCAAAAAACGGAAAAACGAGAGAATGGGCTTGAAAAATTTTCTTCTCATACCTCTACTTGTAATAACCCTACCTCAATTTTAGTATCCTTCATACTGACACTCCTCATCTTCCAGGTTTCTCTTCTTCTCTCCTTCTAGTCTGCCGTACCAAATCCCTTCAGCACATAAATTCTACCATTATTTCCGTCATTGACATCCATTTTGGGTACTTCAAGATCACAGAATGTCCTTTTGGGTATCTAATCCAAATTAAAGTACTACAGCTTTCATTTGTATTCTGTGTCGTTCCATGAAGAGACTCCCACACTAAACCAGGATTTGCAAGAATCCTGAATGTGAGCTTAATTGCATTTACAAGAGGGTCTGATAATGATTTTTATCGTGAATACGTCTCATTTATTCTGCTGTACTTACATGTTATCTTTCAGACACAGTTTATGCATTCGTGTTTGGTCAGTGGACAGTGTGTGGAAAAAAACTGCCCACACAGCACGTCTCATTGCCTCTAAATTCTTTCTATTTTTCCTGATTGCTCCTGCCCACATAGAACTTTTCATTGCCTGAAATAGTTTGTGTTTTCCTGATAACTCACCCTCAAAATAGCTGAAAAGAGTCAATTTCTTTAAGAGTAAACTTGCATTTTCCGGCTAGTGGTTTTCCATACGCAATCACTTCAAAACGTAAATAAAACACGTGCATGAAACATATCAGCCAAAGATATAGATGTCAGTCAAAGGAATCGAAAGAATGTAGCCTTTACAGTCACAAAAATTTCGTTGAAGCAAGCAGTTTCCCAAATGTCGGAAAAGGTGGTAGTGTCTGTCAGTGCAGAGTTAAACAGTTTAATATTTTACAGGCATTTATAATCCTGCAATCACTATAAAATTCACACTCTGTATAGATCAGTCTTTGTAGATTAAGAAAACAATGTTTTTGAAAAATGGATTTTTGGACCGAAGTCTATTACATCTCCCCTTGAACAAAATATGGACATAATTTATTTCCGGTATGATATGCGTCAGTTTAAATTAAATAATAAAAAAAGGCGACGCAAGGAGCAGCACGCAAGGGTGGGGAGTGGAGGGCTGAGCGAGGTAAACATACAAGGGCAGCAGCAGACACAGTCATGCACACACACACACACAATCCCTTATTGTCTAAACTAAATAACGTTTCCATGAGAATTTATTGTCAAGTCAAGAGTTATGCCCGCATGCCATTCAACCTTGAACAGTTACATTTATCAGAATCATTAAATGATCAACAAGCATTCAAATTTCAACTGATTACAGAGCTGTAACACAAACATTAATTAATTACGCAAGACAGTCCTATTCCCCTACAATGATATCAATAATCACAATCGAAGAGTTGTATAATCACAAATGCAGAATTTTAACCAAACTCAGGTTGCAGTAATCTTGCACTCAAAATGGCTTTATTAGTAATGGTCATGATTAGTTACTCAGACTTTAAACGACTGAAAATTTGAAATAAACTTCAGTTACAATACTTGACAGTGACAGTAATAAATACTTATAACCAAATGGGTCCCCTATGAACCATGGACCTTGCCGTTGGTGGGGAGACTTGTGTGCCTCAGTGATACAGATAGCCGTACCGTAGGTTCAACCAGGGTGGAGGGGTATCTGTTGAGAGGCCACACAAACATGTGGTTCCTGAAGAGGAGCAGCAGCCTTTTCTGTAGTTGCAGGGGCAACAATCTGCATAACTGACTGATCTGGCCTGGTAACATTAACCAAAACGGACTAGCCGTGCTGATACTGTGAACAGCTGAAAGCAACGGGAAACTACAGCCGTAATTTTTCCCGAGGGCATGCAGCTGTACTGTACGGTTAAATGATGATGGCGTCCTCTTGAGTAAAATATTTCGGAGGTGAAATGGTCTCCCATTCGAGTCTCTGCGAGGGGACTACTCAGGAGGACGCCATTATCAGGAGAAACAAAACTGGCGTTCTACCGATCGGAGTGTCGAATGTCAGATCCCTTACTCGTGCAGGTAGGTTAGAAAATTTAGAAAGAGAAATGGATAGGTTAGAGTTAGATATAGTGGGAATTAATGGAGTTCAGTGGAAGGAGGTAAAGGACTTCTGGTCAGGTGAATACAGGGTGGAAGAGGACATAGATGAAGATGAGAAGAGACACATGGTACTGCGTGAATTATCTGACAATGCACTGAAAGACTTATTTTGAAACAAGGGCCCAAGAGTAGAGACGTTTCTGTTGGAGCTACTGATAGCCTTGGGAGAGCCGTTCATGGCAAACTCTTTCATCTGGTGAGCAAGATGTACGAGACAGGCGAAATGCCCTTAGACCTCAAGAAGAATATAATAATTCCAGTTCCAAAAAAAGCGGATGCTGACATTGTGAAAGTAAGCCACGGTTGCAAAATACTAATGCGAATTCTTTACAGAAGAATGAAAAAACTAGTAGAAGCTGGCCTTGAGGAAGATCAGGTTGGATTCAGGAGAAAGGTAGGAACAACCAAGGCAAAACAGACCCTATGACTTATCTTAGAAGAAGGTTAAGGAATTCAAGCCTGCGTTTATAGCATTTGTAGACTTAGAGAAAGCTTTTGACAATGTTGACAGGAACACTCTTTCAAACTGTATGGGTGGCAGGTTTAAAATGCCGGGAGAGAAAGTCTATTTAGAATTTGTATAGAAAGCAGATGGCAGTTAGAGTTGAGGGGCATCAAAGGGAAGCAGTGGTGGAGAAGGGGGTGAGACAGGGTTGTAGCCTATCCCCATTGTTATCAATCTGTAAATTGAGCAAGCAGTAAAGGAGAGAAAAGAAAAATTTGGAGTAGGAATTAAAATCCATGGAGAAGAAATAAAAACTTTGAGGTTTGCTGAAGAGATTGTGATTCTACCAGACAAAGTAAAGGACTCGGAGGAGCAGTTGAACGGAATGGACAGTATCTTGAAAGGAGAATATAAGATGAACATCAACAAGAGCAAAATAAAGGATAATGGGATGTAGAATAATTAAATCGGGTGATACTGCGGGAATTAGATTAGAAAATGAGACACTTGAAGTGGTAAATGAGTTTCGCAATTGGGGAAACAAAATAACTGATGCAGAAAGGTAAAGACGGTCGTGTGAAACCCAGCTCGCGCTATTCGTGCGCGAGACTCAGACGGCCATTGACACGGGTTCACAGGTAGATGCCGTGTTTCTTGACTTCCACAAGGCGTTCGATACAGTTCCCCATAGTCGTTTAATGAAAAAAGTAAGAGCATATGGACTATCAGACCAATTGTGTGATTGGATTGAGGAGTTCCTAGATAACAGAACGCAGCATGTCATTCTCAATGGAGAGAAGTCTTCCGAAGTAAGAGTGATTTCAGGTGTGCCGCAGGGGAGTGTCATAGGACCGTTGCTATTCACAATATACATAAATGACCTGGTGGATGACATCGGAAGTTCACTGAGGCTTTTTGCAGATGATGCTGTGGTGTATCGAGAGGTTGTAACAATGGAAAATTGTACTGAAATGCAGGATGATTTGCAGCGAATTGACGCATGGTGCAGGGAATGGCAATTCAATCTCGATGTAGACAAGTGTAATGTCCTGCGAATACATAGAAAGATAGATCCCTTAACATTTAGCTACAAAATAGGTCAGCAACTGGAAGCAGTTAATTCCATAAATTATCTGTGAGTGGGCATTAGGAGTGATTTAAAATGGAATGATCATATAAAGTTGATCGTCGGTAAGGCAGATGCCAGACTGAGATTCATTGGGAGAATCCTCCTACGTATATCTCGCGAAGAGACCATGAGGATAAAATCAGAGAGATTAGTGCCCACACAGAAGCATACCGACAATCCTTCTTTCCACGAACAATACGAGACTGGAATAGAAGGGAGAACCGATAGAGGTACTCAGGGTACCCTCCCCCACACACCGTCAGGTGGCTTGCGGAGTATGGATGTAGATGTAGATGTAGAAAGAATCGAAGATATCGATTTGTATTGCATATAAATTACGTATCTTTCACCTTCGAGGTTGATGCTTCCACCATAGGTAGTATCTATGGTCAAAGCATAGCTGTGATTATCTACGTGCTGTTTGTTTTTGTGTCACACACGTGTTTTTAGCGAACTTGTTGATCATCCAGCTGCATCTTTACTTTCCATATTCATCATATTGGGTAAGTTTCGTGAATTTCAAAATATAGCTTATGGCACAGAACTATAGTTAAGTTTTGTAAGTGAAGACTTTTTCATGGTTTAGCTGAACAATACGTTTTGATCATTCTTTGTTTAACTTTTGTTTTAGATAATTTCTCATCACGTCAGAGACGAAGTGTGCATTTACGGATAAACTCCGAGAAAAATATCCGAGCTTTCGTCCTGGAAGAGTTCAATGGGAAGCAGAATGTATCGTTTGCTGCCCGGGAACCTATGTATCTATAGCAAATCGCGGCACCGGCGATCTGGAAGTGCACATCAAAACAGAAAAACATATGAAGTGTGTTAGAGGTGCAAGTTCGTCAAGTAAAGTGAGTAATTTTTTTACAAAACCCTGTGCTGAACTGGACACCAAAGTAAGTGCTGCTGAAGGAACTTTTGTTTACCATACTGTGTTTCACCACAGTGGTTACAAATCCAGCGGACTGTTGAGAGAAATTTTCCATGACTCGTCCATGTCACAAAAAATCTCGTGTGGACGTACCAAAACTGAAGAAATAGTGAATTCAGTTCTAGCACATCATTCACTAGAATACACCATGAAAGATGTGGAGTGCATTCCTTTTGTTGGCGTCTCGACAGATGCTAGCAACCATGGAAATATTAAAATTGTCCCCATTATAGTTCATTACTTTGATCACAGGAATGGAGGACTGCAAATTAAACTTCTAAAAATAGAAAGTAGACCAAATGAAACTGCAGAAACTATTTCAACATATATCACTGATATGCCTAACAAGTTTAAAATTAAGGAAAAATGTGTGGCGTTTGGTGCCGATAATTGCAACACAATGTTTGGTGACATTAAAAGAGGTGATGGAAATAATGTATTTGCTAATCTAAAGAGGGTACTTAACAAGGTATTGGTTGGAGTGGGATGTCCTACTCATGTTCTTAATAACTGCATTCAGCACGGAAATGACCTCCTTGAAATTGGCTTACAAGGATTAATAATGAAAATGTATAATCATTTTTCGATGTTCACTATCCGTGTAGAGTCACTAAAGAAATTTCGTGATTTTGTCGAAATAGAGTACCAACAACATCTCAGCCATAGCAAGACTCGATGGCTATCACTATTTCCAACCATTCAGAGACTTACAGAGATGTTTCCCGCTCTGAAATCCTTCTTTCTGCCACAAAACAAACCTCCAACAGCCCTAAAGATTTTTTTATGGGCCCTATCAATGAGCTATATCTATGGCATATCCAATCATTAGTTGGCATTTTCCATAATTATATTAGTATCTTAGAAAAGAAAGAAAACTCCCCTATCGATGTCATGAATCTCCTGTATTCCCTTCGCGGTGTTCTTCAGCACAGAAAAGATGAAAATTTTATATCTTTGAGTGTGAAAAAAAGATTGTTTCAAATGGAAAATGATGGTTATGCTTTGAAGGTGAAGGATTTTAATTGCCATGTTGGTACCCTCTATGAAGGATGTTCGGAATACCTGAATATGTGAATGGGACCATTTTGTGAATTTTCTTGTTTTAAGTGGCTCGATTTTTCAGATTGTTGAATAAATATATTAAAATAGACGAAGAAAAGTACTTTGATCAGTTTTCCAGTTTAAAAAAATTCATAGCCACATATGATAGAAAATCAGAACCGGCCCATAAGAAGTGGTGCAAGTATGTTGAGTCGTGTAGCAGTGAGGAACAGTTTAGCAAGTTAATTAAAACTGCATAAGTCTTCTTCGCGTTGCCAGCCCATAAGGCTTGTGTGGAGAGGTTGGTCTCCTTAATACAGGCACAGTGGACAAAGGAGATAAATAGATCCACTATTGACACTGTAAAGGGGATTGCAAGGGTGAAATTTAATTTTAGAATTTTTTTTAAGTATTTGAGTCAAGATAAGGAACTTATAAAAAAACATTCAGTCAATTGAAAAATACTTAGGTGTGTGAGATGTGTGTAATGTTTTTATTTTTTTTTTGTTATGTAATAAAATTAAGAATTAGAAAGTGTCTTCTTTTTCATCCTAAAATAGGGAAAATGTCCTCTTTTTGGCATTCCGAAATCTGGTAGCCCTAATTCGGATGATATACAATTAAATGACACTTGATTTAAAGATATTACGTAATTCACTGTAATTTACCCTTGCATGGTATGAGCCACTCCGATAGCAGCGCAGTAAGTGGCCAGTAAGGAACACTCGGAATACGACACCGGATGAGTGAGGATTCTAACGTTTATACTGCTCTGCAGCACAGTTTTTACAATAGGGCGTCTTTTTAGTGCACTGGTTTCTGGGACCATTACCCCTTGAGAGCAATCACGTATCTGCTAGTACCCATCAGCATTAGCAACTAACCAAATTTTAGAATGAAACAAAATTTTCTTTGAACAGTTTTATTATTTAAAATTATAAAAAACAATATTTAAATTTTGTAGGTGTTCCATTAAATCACAAACTATTGAGTCAATGAGATAACAGGTAGAATATTTTTAATGGAATGGTGGAGCAGCTGCCAGAGCGTCACGATTGCTACCTAAAGTCCTTCTCAGAGAAGAAAGCTGGCTACTCGCATTGAGGGTAGTCACTTGTTACAAGACATGGTTTCTCTGCACCAGTCCTCTCCCTAGCAGCACATAGCTTCACCCACACACTGCACCCCCATTTCAAATCAACTATACATAGCTTGTAAATCACTTCATCGCTGGACTCTTTTACTTCGCAAACGAAAGCGATTAGCAGAATTCAGGCTGACAGTGTTTAGTAATAATAATAATAATAACAGTAGAATGTAGGCCTTACAGCAATATAATGGTCATGTCCGTAGTTATTGTTGCGTTTTCATTAGTTCGTTTAGCTGCTACCAAGTGAATAATGAAGCCTTTTATAGTTTATTGCGAAACTATCTACAACTCGGAGGTTTTTCATGCGATATTTAAGCATATTTTAAGTATATATCTCAATTTTACTCTCATAGATGAATGGTATAAAGCACAAAGTATGTGTGTAGTGGATGGACTAGCTAAGGGAAATGACATTGATCAATACCTTTCAGAAGGTGTAGCTTTCACCATATTGAGCCAAGGGCCAATGCTAGTACGTGAAAAACTATGTAATTAGTATTAAAATCTTTCTCAATAGTGTGGCAGTACTAGTTTGTCACATGTCACGAAGTGACAAATATATATATATATATATATATATATATATATATATATATATATATATATATATATATATATATATATATATATATATGGAAGAGCAGGGTCTGTGAATTCTAGCATTTTAGCTCCTGTTTCTCCCAGCTGCTGGAATGTGTCGAGATGTGCCACCTGCGAGTTTTACGTGTTGCGAAGACAATGGCAGAAATCCGAGAGGTTTACGACCAGGAGTTCCCGTGGACAGTGGTCGTGTGAGTGAGCCACTGTGAGTGCCTCTTAGGCTACAATACTTCAAAACATTCTTTTAAAGCAGTGCAAATCACAGGAGATCGTCAGAGAGTTTCAATAAAAGCTTACAGATTGTCCCAAAAGCGGAAGGGGACAACTGAACACCGCTATGTTTCTGTGAACGGAATAGGAAGCGAACTGCATTTACACGCCCAGACATCATGCCACCAATCGTAAGGTGAGGGCCAGGACACTGGCTACTTTCAGTTTGTTGACAGAAAACACAACAAGTACTGGGGAAGAAAATTCTGCAAGCTTTCGCTACATGCAGCAACAAAGAGGGAGATTTTTAGTTGTCACAGTGGCAACCCTGTGATTTTTCTCTCCTCTTGCGGTAATTTGGAGAAGTATGTCAGAGCAGGTAGTCAGTAGTGCATTTTGGGGCGAGCACACATTAGCGGCGGTTCGTGTCTCGTTCGGAAGTCTCTCTGCGGCGCACTGGTGCAGCGTCACGCTCCTTTCACTGTTTCTGAGTGAGACTCGCGTTTGCGTCGTCTGTGCACTGCGTAGCTGACACTTGGCGAGTCATTTTCGTGACTTAGTGACTGATTTCTATCGTTAGTTCTCTATCATACTGGGATCAAAACTCGAAGCTATCCACTATATGTCGCTTTTCTGAGTTGAGCAGCGTTTGGGAGGCGATTTGCATGTTATTACGCTAGTGCTTCAGAAAATTCTTAACCTTCTACGCATATTGCGGTTTAAATTTTTTGAAGAAAGTAATCGTAAATCAATACAGCCTCAACTTGAAAAATATTGATTGAGAGAAAATAAGTTAATTATTTTTGAGATGACTTTTCCTCACTCTATCAGCTCCTCCCACGAAGTTTTTATGAAACTACCCTTTTCCTGAAAAATAAATATCGCGAGACGGCTCTACCTCACTGAACTGCAGTCTCAATATGACGGTGTTTCCGATATATTAGAGGTGTCATTACACCTTATTTTAATTTTAAAGTTAGAAGGACACTTTATAATTATACGAACTGTATTAAATTTTATTTTGCCAATAACGAAACTTCACCTGCATTCGCATTTAGCAGCTTTAGTAGTTATCAATTTAACATTCGTATTATTGTGTTGGATACTGCCTGAACTCAGAATCGCTTGTTTCGTCATATGCATGTTGATTACGCGTGCGTGGCAGGCAGCTTGCAAAACGAAACCACTGCAGAACCTCAGTCGACTCGCACACAATACAACAGGTACGGCAAAGAGTCATAAACTATACAGTAGTAATAATAGAAATCATATTTTAAAAATAATTTAAATTCGTGACGAACACAATCGAACCCTTTTTGTTTTCATCCCTCAGAAATTTTCATTTTGTCCCTCAGGGGTAATTACCCCCCGGTTGGGAAACTTAACTATCATAAAAATTAACGATAACTACAAAATCACACCACCTTTGTCATTATTTAGTTTCCTAAGGACCCTGGAAGGTACGAAACGGTACATCACAGAACTGTTTATTTACGATTCTGTTGTACGGTACAGATATTTACCGAATAATGTTTTCCTTTAATAGCAAAAAATTGTTAACAAATACCAGAAGATCTGGACTTTTGCATAAAGACATTATATGTATACCCTACAAAGTCGAATTTTGTCCGCTACACTTCAGGCCAAATCAATGAATTTGGAACTGATTTCACCTACATTACTTAATGTACGAAATACCCCACCAGAGCTGTAGCTTGAGATAAAACGCCACAGACGTGATAAAAAATCATCAAAAGCAATAGACCTGTTTCCCAATACAGAAGGAACCAGTTCTACACATGCTGCTAAATTGCCACAAACGGCAAGGAACATCAACACGTTCGTTTTTGAAGCAAAAATAACTAGATTTAAAAAATTATTCGTGCGTTAGAGAAACGAGTAAAGTTTAAGAATAGGCGAATCGTTTGACTCCATAAAATTGTTTAATTGTCAAGGAAAGTATTTATGACTATAACAACAGGCAACATAAAAATATGTATGAGATTCACCGTAATTCATGTCTTTAGGTAATTTACTGACGCAAGGAACGCACAATTATAACAACCGTTTCGTTAATCGAGTAGAAAATAATTAAAAACCAACATTATCCTCAAGAGACGCACCTGACTGTCTGCTTTCTCGCCGCTTGGAGCGCTAATGTTGCTGCAGCCGTCAAACGTTAACAACTTTCGCACCAGAGTGTTTCGTGGCTGTATTTAATAGACCGTGACGTGTATCAAGACGTAGAGGAATTGTGGGCAAAGCTTAAACTAATTGTAAATCGCGCCATGGTAAGTACCTGCCGAGTGGATTAGGGGAAGAGGAAACGCGGCACGGTTTAGTTCTAAAATTGTTGATAAAACAGAGGCTGTTGTACTTCAAATCAGAACGCGCAAATGATGACAAACAGTAAAATCGTGCATCTGTAAGAAGACTGAGGAGCAAAACATACAACTACCACCATCATCTAGCGAAAGATCTTCCAGAGAACCCGAGAAAATTCTAGTCCCAAGTAAAATCTCTCGACGGGCCTAAGACATCTACCCATTCACTTTGTGACCAGTCTAGTGTGGCAACGTTGACACGTAATTCAATGAAAGGACTGCCGAAGTTTTAAACTTAGCTTTTAAGAAATCATTGACCCAGGAGGATCGTACAAACATATCGTCGTCTGACCGTCACACAAGTTCCCGTATAGAGGACAGATTAATTGGATTCACTGACGTGCAGAAGCAGCTGCAAGGGTTGAAAACAGAGAAGTCACAAGGTATGAAAGGAGTCCGAGTTCGATTTTACACAGAGTTCCTCCGGCATTTGCCCCTTACTTAACATGCATTTATCTCGAATTTCTCACCCAGCGCAAAGTCCCAAGCGACTGGAAACAAACGGAGGTGACTCCTTTATATAAGAAGGGTGAAAGGACCCATAAAATTACAAATCAATATCGATAACATCCGTTTGCTACAGGATTCTTGAACGTATTCTCAGTCGAATATAATAAAATTACTTGAAACGGAGCGTCTTCTGTTTACAAATCTGCTCGAACTTAGAAAGCGTCGCAAGTGCAAAGCTCACGTTGCCCTTTTCTCACATGATATACTACAAACCATGGATGAGGGGTGACAGACAGATTCCATATTCCTAGATTTCCGGAAACAATTTGACACACTGCTCCGTTGCAAACTGTTAAAGAAGGTTCGAAGATACAGAGAATGCGAGAATAATTCGAAGGCTTCTTAAATAACAGAACTCAGTACGTTTTCCTCGACGGCGAGTGCTCATCACAGACAAGGGCACCGTTTGGAGTGCTCGAGGGTAGCGTGACAGGACCGCTGTTGTTATCCATATACATAAATGATTTGGCGGACAGGGTGGGCAGCATTCTCCGGTTGTTTGCTGATGATGCTGTGGTGTACGGTAAGCTGTCGTCGTTGAGTGACTGTATGAAGATACAAGACGACTTAGACAAAATGTCCAGTTGGTGCCATGAATGGCAGCTTGCTCTAAATATGAAAAAATGTAAGGAAATCCAGACGACTAGGAAAACAATGTTCGAATACAGCATTGGTTGTGTACTGCCTGACGTAGTCGCGTAGACTAAATATCTAGAAGTAACTTTGCACACCTGAAATGGAACGAGAACGGAAGGACAATAACAGGGAAGGCTAACGATCGAAATAGGTTTGTTGGGAGGATTTTAGGAAAGAGTGGTTCACTTGTAAATGGGACTGCGTACAGAACACTAGTGCCACCCATTCTTCAGAATTGCTCAAGTGTTCGGAATTCGCAACAGGTCGGATTAGAGGAAGACATCGAAGCATTTTCGAGGCGAGCTCCTAGATTTATTACTGGTAGGTTCAATTCACTGAAGTACTTCTTGAATTCAAATGGGAAGGCGACTGAGAAAATGGATTTTCTAACTCACTGCAGACCGCTTCTACTGCCACCAACGTAAATTTCCCGTGATGCTTATAAAGACAAGATGAAGGAGGGCTTGTACACAGGCATACGAGAGAGTGTCTTTTATCTCTCGCACTAGTTGCAAGTAGAAGTATAGAAGGTACCCTCCGCCACTCACGATATCGCGACTTGTAGAGTATTTACAGCTTGTAGATGTTCGTAGTAGGCCTTACAGAGACCCAGGGCGGAAATATTACGGTGCAATTAGACCCAAACCTCAACATCCAAAGTAAAAGCTTCCCTCCAGATCCAAATTGTTCTGTACAGTCCACATATTGTTTGGTAAAACGTTACACCATTTTAAGCGTTGGGTATGTGGGTGTGAGGAGGTGGAGATTTTGTTAAATTAGTAGTTTTTATCAGTTTGTATTAAATATTCCGAATAGTTTAGCGCGAAATGTACCATATACAAAAATAATCTACATTAAATTGCGAACAAAAATGGTTCAGTGCATAATCTTGCTAAAGTGAACCGTTCGAGAGGATGTAAAAGTAGAAATGTTTCGTAATTTTTTTAGAATTTTGGATAAATATTCTTTTATACAGGATTGTGTTTGTAAAAACAAATTGCGATTTTAGTGGCCGGTGGTATGTTAGTGATAAGCCCTTGAAGGAACGACAACCTCACCACCTTCTCAAGGGGAGCTACTTTTTAAGGGAAAAGAGGCTTCCACAGGCCTAGGCCATATAAACCTGTGGTACGGAGAAATCCATTCTGAACTTTCTCTGGACAACGCCGCATAAAGAATGAATACCTTTGCAACATAAAAGATTTTGAATTATAAAAATATTATCTGTATAATAATTATGATACATAATTATACAATTTTGATTCATAATATTTTAAAACTGCAGCTTTTGGAGGCTTTTCTTAAAAAAATAAGACATATTTGGCTGTATATTGCATCATATTTTATTTAAATTTTTGAAGTTCAGAAACTGAGTTCAACAGTAATATCGAATAAAAATGTAGAATGTTAAATGCGTCCTTAAATTAATGTACAGTATTTCATCAGTATTCAGTCCTCATCTTTATCTTGAAGTGTGATATTCGTGTCCCTGTTAACGCGTCCTAGGACTGAAAAAGTACTGCATATGCTTGAGCTGTTTATACCCCTCCTTCTGCACTCGCAGTTACTGAAGCATTCGTCTTTGCAAGAACAGTATGAGTTAAATTAATTCACAGGGAGTTGCAGGACGTACTGTTGTAATTGGTCTGAGGTGTTCACCAGTCTTCTTCCACCCCCACTCGTGTGGATTCTTCTTCTCATTCAGCCACTGCTGCAGCTGGTGGTAGGCTTTAGGTGAATGCTGCCTGGAAGCTGCTGAAGTGGGGGGAACTGCAGCCAACTTGAACAATTAATGTATAGGCTGCATTCAGTAGCCTGCAAGTAACATTGGTAGCCAAAACGATCTAGACCTTTGGTGTTCTTGCCTCCAAATATCGCAAGAGGGAAATGCTTTTCAGTGTTAGAAACTGCACTGGGGTCAACTTTGGGGTCGTTGAAGACTAAAAGTTTCGTCTGAAGAGCATTGTTGGCTTGCACTTTCGTACATGGTGTAATTTTCCCGTTCTTGTAGATAGCTGATACAGTGTCACATCCTGTGAAGGCATACATGGCTAAGAGTACACCTTTCATATTCACAATGCCTCGCTGAATATCAGAAGTAGTGTACACTTTTTCCTGCTGATTGCCTTCCTTTGGTACCACCATTTTCAATCTCTTCTGTCACGGTGCGTGGACAGTCAACACGTCTGTGTCATCAACAGTTAAACAAGCTTCAACTCCTTTCTCCGTTTCATCAATAGCTGTTAAAATTATTAATAAGTCATCATCATTCGATGATTGAACTGTGAATCACATCTTTACAAGTGCATTATAAGGAGAGAAATAAGCTTTCTACCTGTATCCTTTTTTTATGTGCACTATTGTAGTTTTCAATTTCAAAATGTAGTATTACATGGTGTAAAGCAAGCGAATCGCCTGGCTAGATGTGAGAGGGGGCCTAACGGCCCACAGACTGCCAGATTAAATTAATGAGTGAATAAATAAATAAATTAGAAATTAAAAATATTCATTGTTTCGAAGGAATATAATCTTCCCAGTTACACAGTCGTGCCATACGGTCTTAACTTGACTCCAATACTATCTGACATTTCTTATAGACACTTTACGTCATCTAATACGATAGACGAGATTTTGCAGATCCTAAGATTAATCGCGTCCTGCTCCAAGCTTTACTGCTGTATTATCCTCGGTATCTAAATTTTTCGCGAGATTAATCTTCACAATTTAATTAAAATCTTCTATTGTTGTCCACCACTGATATTTGTAATTTATTTTATCTTCTCAGAGGAGGCTTGTAATACTACTTTCTCAGCTATCTCTGTTAGTTGATGAATCTTCGTGATTGGTGAATTAATGTTGTCGGAAAATATGGCTAGATCATCAGCTGTGTTTGGGTCCTAGTCTGAATCATTATTCATTTCAGTCCTCTTAGTTAATTCTCTTTCTCCATTCTCGAATGATTTTTTCCAAGATACAATTAAAAAGGAGTGGGGAAACTTCATCGAGTTGTCTGATACCAGTTTTGGTTTTGAAAGGGGTCCGAGATGTTGAAACAAAATTCACTTTTGATACTGTATCGATCAGAATCTGTTGAATCATCCACCCCAAATACTTCCATAACATTCAACAGTGACTCACTGTCAACTGAGTCGTGCGCCTTTTTTATCAATGCATACTATCGCACGGCAGTACCTTCCAGACGTTTAATACTTGATAATGTTTTTCAACTTGAAAATTTCCTCTAGGCAGAAACTTACTTTCCTGAAATTGTCCTGGTACTTATTAGTCTATTTATAAAAATAAACGTCAATTCAGTTCTAGACTGTTTTGGAGAGCGTCTCCCATAGAACAGATACTAATATAATATCTCTTCAACTGTTGATAACCTCCTGAGCCAGCATTTTTATGGAGTTGGTGGACTAGGATAGATAGGCACACAGAGGATACCCGTCCACCTCTCTGTATCTCCTCAAAGAGTTCAGCTGGTATGTTCAGAATGTCTTCTTTGACCAGCTTCCGGGACTCTGCGACAGTTGATTCCTTTCAAACTGCTATATTATCACTTAGGGCGTCCATGATCTGTTTAATTTCTGTCTTAGATGTGTGGATGTGCGTTTGTCGCTATTTTTTCCTTGAAGCACGTGGTTGGGGGTTGTTGCAATTTCAGATTAGACTTGAAAATTTGAATGAAATCCCTGAGATTGTTCTTTACAATATCCTGATCAATAAGTTTCATCTGTTGTTTCTAAAATAATGGCTTTGCAAGCCGGATCACAGGAGCTGCGTGCTTCCGACTTTTACAGAAGGAGTTAAAATCTTCATGTTCCTTCGGAGAGTTTCATTTTTTCAACGAATTTGTCTTGTGTGCGTAATTCTGGTCCGAGGTCTCGTAGCACCATGCGTTTCAGAAATTTCAAGCTTCTTGTATTGTCTATTGTATTGCACTGTCTGTCCAGTCCTGAGACTAAAATGTTAGTTGCTGACGGCACTCTCTCAATACTTGTTAACGGATTTTAAATGTTGCCACATCATTTCTGCATTTGATCTTGCCAGCTGTTGGAGCCTTTCTGAGAAAAATGAAATTCATTTTAATCCTGAAGAGTTAATTACCTAAATGATACTTCGTACCTATCTGAACTTTAATATTATTAATTTCCTTCATCACAATCCCAGAATGAGGCATGTGGACGATTCTTCATCGTTCGAGTTTCCAACTGGTTTCCATGTCTCCTCTTTACTTAGTTTGTGTTTGATATCAACTGAAGACTAAATGTTCGACACAGTTGGAAAAAACCAAACTCAAAATGTCTGCTCCTTCTGTACCGGTTCATAATTTACTATTATTCCACGTCAGCTTACAGTCGTCGACAAAAATCTTAATATTCTTTGTAGTTATTTTCGCCTTTTCCTTCTCTAGGAGATCCCAAAATTGTTCTTGTTTCTCTGGACTATGGCTGTTGTTCTCACGCAGGAGGTGGCAGCATGTACACTGAACAGGGTGTAACCGCCTCCCACAGCAAAGAGTGAGTATTGAAAGTTATTTGATACGGTTGAAAAATTCACCACTGCGTTGATAAACGTCTTACTTACAGAGAAATCTGTTCCAAACATTGATATGTTCTTGCTTATATTCACGGCTTCCTTTTTTTTCATAGATCCTATACACTACATTGTCCATAACGCTTTCCTCCTGATAATGTGTATTTTGAAAACTAGGACTGTGATGTTTTGGTAGTCCAACAAATTGTCAATCCTTATTGTACACCAAATTTTCGCAATGATTTCACATTTGTGGTAGCGATGTAATATTCGTTTTTCTTTTTCAACTTAGTATTTCTGCCGCAAAGCACGCAGGTGACTCCGACTTCCCTAAACATGTAGTTGCACGCCAACAGGATCTCAAGATATGCTTGCACTCCTAACAGTGATGGGTTTCTGCCTATAGTTGACACCGGGGTTAGTGGCTTCTTTTTGATGACTTTCGATAATGTCTGATTCTTAGAGAAATGTGGGGCGGATTTGTTCCTTCCCAGTAGTAGATTCAAAGTATTAAGCAATCAAGCATGGAGTTAGTTTGCTATATACACCTTTGGTATGCATGGTCCTCTTCCGCTTTAAAAGCCATTGACTTTTATCATCTATAATCCCGAAAAAGGATGCTTTCAAATTGGTGCCAGATGGGGCAGCTGGACCAACTTATTTCTTATTTTTCATTTATTATGCGGGGGGGGGGGGGGGGGGGAGGCGGGGGTTATACGCAGGGTATAGTTTCATTGTGTTGGGCACAGATTGTGGGATTGATTGTTTATTTTAATAAAAATTTGGGATAGTAATTTGTTTGTTATAAGTAAAATCTATAATTCCTTCTGATTTAGCTAACTTATCTCCACATATTTACAGTTGTTCTTTTTTCATATTTCAGGCGTTGAGAGTAATAAGTATTTTATTTCCCTGATTATCTGGATGTTTCAATCAATGATATGTTGGTCTTTAATGCTACCAGAGGCATCTTTCTTTATCTTAATTTTACATTATCATCATGTTGTACATTGAACATTCCTAAGATTTTAACTGAGCTTTTCATTAAATTGTGCCGTCATAATTTTTTACCACTTTGTTAACTAATTACTTGCTGTTATGTGGGTTTTTCAGCCCAGTTGGGGTTGGGTTGGGTTGGGTTGTTTTGGGGAAGGAGACCAGACAGCGAGGTCATCGGTCTCATCGGATTAGAGAAGGATGGGGAAGGAAGTCGGCCGTGCCCTTTCAGAGGAACCATCCCGGCATTTGCCTGGAGTGATTTAGGGAAATCACGGAAAACCTAAATCAGGATGGCCGGACGCGGGATTGAACCGTCGTCCTCCCGAATGCGAGTCCAGTGTCTAACCACTGCGCCACCTCGCTCGGTTTTCAGCCCAGTGTTTTCTTTACTGTGATGAATAATTTTAACTGTCGCCAAGATAGGAGGACTCTACAATGTGTGTTTGCATGCATACTACCAAGGCAGGATCCAGTTTGTGGTGTCTGGGGAGGGTGAATTTATTCAGACTGGGGATGATGGGCTGTTCTTACCATAATCCTTCTAAAGGGGTTGTAGTCGGGGCTACCCTACTAAACTAATGGCTAATGGCTTTTCTGTGACAGCAGATCTTTTACAAGCCTTTCTGAGAACTTCTGGAAGGGAGCATTATTTTACTTGCTGTTAGCTGAGGGCAGGAAATAATCAAGAATATGCTTACACTCTTTTCCTCCGGTTAACTGGCTGAGAACTTAGACATTTTCGTAAAACTTGTAGGAGCTCGCTAAGTCGAGGAATTGTCCAACAGCCTTCCATGGTATTGGAAGTCCTGATGGGGAAAGGTAAGTCTGCGAGTTTCGTGTACATCACATTGGTTGGTTACTGATCCGTCGTGATCAGTGGAGTTACTTTAATGGACACAATACCCGTAAGAACTATTTTTTTATAAACAATGTCCAAACTTGCTGCTCTATGACGATAATTTTAATTTATTCCCTTTGGCTATACATTTGTTTCGACTAAACTGCCATTAACGAGTGACCTGTTCTACAATGTGGGTGACGTTACTCTCATTATACATTTTTTGTTGTAGTAGGACAGTTTAGTCGAAACAGAATTGTAGAGAAGGGGAATGAAATAGAAATTAATATCACACAGTAGCGAGTCTTGATACTCCTTACGAATATGTCACTTGCTGACTTATTACTACACTGCAGGCCCTATGGAACGTAAACTATAGGGATTAATAACTATGTTTCTTGTGTGGAGCTGAGAAATTCTGTTTCATCATTTTTCAGCCTTCGTCATATGTTGGGATTCTATGAGCGTGTAGTTGCTTGGTTGGAAGAGCTCACACAGAGCAAAATGGGCTCTGAGCACTATGGGACTCAACTGCTGAGGTCATTCACACAGAAGAGCACGGAGTAATATGGTAGCTGGTGGTGGTGTTCAACAAAGGCAGTGGACTTGTGGCGAGGTCTTGTGGGTGACGACGAACTGTTTGTTTTGATGCAAACTTGATAAAATGGCATATGATTTCCTATATTGTTGTTGGGGATCACAGTCTTGTCGAATGCAGCTGTAGTTACCGACGTGTAATTAGATGTTGATTACAGAGTAGGAACACACTAATCGATGGTAGTTACTTTTATGGAGAAGTGCAGATAATTCATTAGGTTCAGTGTATAAATACTTCCGATTAAATCTATGAAAAAAATACAAAGATTAACTTCGTGTGCTGCGCATGTCTCCCATCTTCATTGTCCAACTTCCTCTCCTCCATTCTCTATAGCCATTTGTATGAAAATGAGGCAACCAGTCTGAAAATACAAGTGGCTTCAGAAAATAAGGAAAGTGTATTTAAAACGTACTCCTTGTACGTGGTATCTTTTTTACGACGTAGGCACTTAATTTTGTGGAGAAAGATTTATTTCGTTTTCTAAACTAACGCACTCACGCTCGCTCGCGCGCGTACACGCACACACACACACACACACACACACACACACACACACACACACACACATGCACATGCACACTCAAATTTATCCAAAAATTACATAAAGAGTTTAACTTACTGCGTTTTTTAGTATTTTAAAGGGGGTTCAAAAATATGAAACACCCAGCACCATATTTATAAAAAACATTACGTAAATCAGCATTTCTGCACATGCAGAGATAGAAAGAATGCTCAAATTAATTGCTTCCCACATCTAATTGCTGTCAGGCGTCACAAGGTGGACAGCAAACCAGCGGAAAACTGAGACTGATGACTCTGCATTTTACAAGTCTCAGGTGGTGTCAGGTGAGCACACATGCAGTCGACAAAATATAACATGCTTGGAGATTGCGAAAATATTGACTCACGGCCTAACAAGGGAACTATCCCAGACGTAAATAAATGGTGTTGATGATATTTGGTGGGTATGTAAAGTGGCCCAAATAATGCAATACACGTTTTTCCATGTTTTTGCCCATTTTCACTTATGGGTAAAAACACAACCCAAACGTAATTTGGTGCATGGTGAAGAATAAAGTGTGTGTCCACATATAACTGTATTAACTTTCCTTAATTTTTAGGGAAATTAGGGAAATGGATTTTCTAACTGACTGCAGACCGATTCTGCTGCCGCCAACGTACATTTCCCGTAAAGTCTATAAAGACAAGATGAAGGAGGGCTTGTACACACGCATATGAGAGAGTGCCTTTTATCCCTCGCACTATTTGCGAGTTCAATGGGAAAGGAAATGGCAAGTAGAGGTATACAAGGTACCCTCCGCCACTCACGATATCGCTACTTGTAAAGTATACACCGCATGTAGGTGTTCGTAGTAGGCCTAACAGAGACCCAGGGCTGTACGCGGAAACAGTACGGTGCAATTAGAGCAATACCTCAACATCCAAAGTAAAAATCTCCCTCCAGCTCCAAATTGTTCCAATCAGTCCACATATTCTTTGGAAAAAAGTTACACCATTTTAAGCGTCAGGTTTGGTGGGAGGAGTGGAGAAGTTGGTAAAGAAGTGCCATATACATAAATAATCTACATCAAAATGCGAACAAACATGGTCCCATGCATAATCTTGCTAAAGTGAACAGTTTCAGAGTTATGGGGGGGGGGGGGGGGGGGGGAGGTGTAAAAGCAGAAATTTTTGCGTATTTTTTAGATTTTGTGGAATAAATATGTCATTATCACTAAGGAAACTAATTTTTCTATACAGGATAGTGTTTTATAAAAGCAAATTGCGATTTTAGTGGCCGGTGGTATGTTAGTGATAAGCCCTTGAAGGAACGACAACCTCACCACCTCCTCAAGGGGCGCTACTTTTTAAGGGAAAAGAGGCTTCCACAGGCCTAAGCCATATAAACCTGTGGTACGGAGAAACCCACTCTGAACCTTCTCTGGACAATGCCGCATCAAGAATGAATGTCTTTCCAACTCTTTTAATGTTTAATTTTAAATTATAAAAATATTATCTGTATAATAATTATGATATACAATTATATCATTTTTAATCATATTATCCTTAAAACTTCAAATTATGGAGGTTTTTCTTTAGAAAATAGGCATATTTGGATGGATTTTGTAACTATATTTTATTAAAATTTCCGAACTGCATAAACTGAGTTCAGTAGTAATATTGAATAAAAATGTAGGGACAACCTTCACTGCCCTCCAAACATTGGGAATGATTCCTACCGCTAAGCTAACCCTGAATAACCTGTTTCAGGAGAGGTAGAAAAAAGCCATCTGGGCCAGGTGACTTGAACGGTTGGAAATTGGATTTTATTAAAGTCCATACACTCCTTGGCCGATTCCCAGTCCTCTCTTCGAGTGCCTGAGAACCATTGTCTCTCTGGGATCACATTCTGGTCTGTGTTGTCCGGCAGAGCATATTGAGGAAAGTGAGTTTTGAGGAGCAGTTTCAGTAAGTATCATGTTCTGTCTTTGTGTATTCCCCACCCTCCTTCCTCATCGTACCTCCTGGGTTGATTGGTACTCTAGCGAGAATTCTGTGAAGTCTAGCTTGGGCAGCTGTGCTCTCCACGTCGTCACAGAATGACTTCCAGGATGTCTTCTTTGCTTGTCTGATTTCAAGGTTGTAGTTGACAAGGGCCTCACGATATATAGCCCATTGTCCTTTACGTCTCGCAGTGTTAAACAGTGTTTGTACCTGTTTTCTTTGAATTTTCAAGTTATTATTCCACCAAGGCTCACTCCTATTTGTGCACTTCTTAGTGACTGTGCAGTTGTCCTGATATGAGGTCACTATGGCAGAGGTAACAGCCTCTGCTACTTCCTCAAACTCTACTGGATTCCTTATCGAGATTTTAATTTCCGATAAGCCTAAGTCAAGGTCCCTCCTATACGTCTCCCAGTCTGTTTTCCTGGGATTACTGTAGGTCATGACACTATGAGGGAAAGTATTTCCTGGGGAGCTGCAGGACGTACTGTTGTAACTGGTCTGAGGTGTTTGACAATCTTCTTTCACCCGCACTCGATCGCATTCTTCTTCTCATTCAGCCACTGCTGCCAGTAAGCCGAGAACAAGTTAATTCAAGTTGCAATAGTTTTCGCTGTTATTCCTCTGCCTCCAGTCATTCCACAAATGCTATTCGAGGTTCTCATCGAAACCGGTTCAATGGTTATGTTACTCCAGATTCCAGATCAAAATTTTCAAGTACGTCGGATGGTGAAATAACCACAGTTAACGAACAAGTCGTTTTCTGGTCTCATTTTGTTGTGAAGTTCCAGCGTGTCTTGCAGGTAAACATGTGAAGATTTAGCGGTGACAAGGGAGTTCCAAAGGTCCTCTATAGTTCCTCTTCCATTCATCAACTTGGCTTCTTTAAATCCGTCACCAATTTATGGGGATCGTCTTCAACCTGCCACAAAATGGACCAGCAATGGATGAAGCATAACACCAGTGACTTTTGATCAGCCTTTGTACGCTAAATGTCGTGTAATAGTTGCAAAGGCACCTCGTGATAGCTTATTGAAGTCAATCTTCATTCGGCTAGGAAGTTTTCACTTGTTAATGTATTTCCATGCAGCCACTCCAATCAGGTTTACCTTCTTCGGGGCCTTCTAGCCAGGTACCACTCAACCAAAACAAATTAAGTGTTCGGCCTTGTTCATATGACTGTGGGTGTAATTTCAGGGAAGCCATTTTTGTAGTAACTGTTTTCGAATACTCAGATGTACTTTGGTCTCTGTAAGTTTGGAAATGAAACAGGCTTTGTTTCTCAGCATGAGCGGTAAAGGGAAGTACCAAATAAATCATGCTTTCCTGACTGCACAAATAGATGTAACAAATAATTATCAGTCCACTGGGTGAAGACTGATTGGCTAATACTAAGGTTTGTCTATTCATTCTGTCTACTCCAGCTCAATTTGAAATTATCTAACGCTGAATAGATTTTGATGGATTTATTATGCACAGAAATTAGACAACGTTGGTGCAGCTGAGTGCAACTGAGAAGACTGGGATTCTGTTTGTCAAAACGAGCGGGTTCAGCAATACTATACCCCTTTCTCGATGCCTAGCACTGTTTGAGGTGACAGCCGTGGAGCAAGCGTCAGCATAGCTCTGACGTGCGACGCCTGTAATTCGTTATCACTGGCCCGAAATAACCAAAGTCGTGGCTGGAGATCTGTTTGATAGATTGCAATTAATCTCTCATGGAGCCCTGAAACATCGGTAGGTTCCAGCATGTGTCACGCGCGTTCCCCAGTCATACCACTGAGCAATTTGATTCACTCATATGGCAGTACACACAGGGAAATCAAACGTCAAGGCGGCAGACGTGATACGACTAAGAGCAAGCCATTCATAACAAGAGTCCCGATCAGAATGTGTTCGTCAGACTGGAGTCCGAATCTGAAAACCCACATTTCTCCACTCCCCTCTTTCAACCAAACCTCAGTAAACTCGTCGAAAGCAGTCACACAACTGCTCCCACGAGCGTTTCGTGCCAATCACAAGACTCGACGACCTCCATGTTCCACCTCTTACTCATCTGCTCTACCCACAGGCCAATCCCAATCAAAGTTAACAATATTCTTTTCTTTTCTGGAGAAGCAGCCAATCCCTGACTTGTAAATTCCGTTGCAAGGAGGAGAAGACGTTCGCTACTGACTTGTTTTCCCACGGACGCTTTGGCAAGTATGTTCTGAGTTTCCATTTAGGCCCAAAGTGAACAAGGCCTTTATCACTAAGATCATTATGCAGATGGGCTGAACGTTACAGCCCTCAGCAAAACTTTGCGCTCGTATGTCCCAACATAGACCATTTCGGAGCAGCGATAAATGTTGTGTTCCATTCTAAATTTCTTCTGAAAGCCTGAGGCTTCCCAGAAAACTTGACAGGCAGTGCGACGGCACCACCTGAAGGCTCCCTCAATAGCGTCCAGTCCAAGTTGAACATGGAAACTAGTGAATTTTTACACCTCCATCCCTATACACAGTGGTCATTTCTGACACTGTTGAAACGCCTTGGCGAGGCCCTTAACAGGTAGATCCAGGCAGGCAATTGTTTGCCCTCTTTGGCAGAAAGCACTGTCTGCCCACTGGTGCGAGAAATTCTTGGGACCAGCGTTCTGCCGCCAGTAAATGCTTCGAGGTGTTCCTTTCCCCAATAGCTGTACGTTGCTCCCAAGTCCAAAATGTTCCCTGTAAGATTCACTGATAGATAAACAAACTGTCTGCTTTTTCACAACTCGAGAAAATACTATTCGAAAGAGAGCCACCATAAAGGTTTCACATGCATTGACAATGTACATGCTCCCAACAATGCCTCCAATTGTTGATACCTTCCTGTTGTCTCACAAAAATGCGGTGTACACCACTCCCAAATATTTCATTACAGTGGCCACATCAATGAGTCCATCCGGTTCCGCAATTAAATTGTGACCGATGTTCATGAGCCCCCATTTTCGGCTGTTTATCTGGGCATCAGCCACTTTTCCACAACACTCAGTCATAGCTAGTGCCATGGCAATCTCTATCGTCCCACAACAACTGCGTACGCCTATACACATATTTATCTCCTCGCACGTTGACACAATATAGCGTTTTGTGGAGTTGCATCAACAGTGGCACAGTAACTTGTGCAGACAGGTGTGTTGATAGGGAAAACCCTTGTCTTACAAAGCATTGAATCCGTTTTGGTCTTGACAAAAGACCGTTCACTAAGACCATTCACTGTGATCCGTGCGGTATTACTGTTGTGGTATATTTATTGCTCCCATCGTTGCACGCAAACAGCAATGGCCGACAGCGTCGATGACTTTCTGTAGGTCGACCGCAAGCATCAAGCCATGTATTCTGCAGGCGGTGACATAATGCCCTGTGATTAGCGCTGTTATCACCGACTCATGTCTAATCTTCTCCACGCAACGTTGTAAGTGCTCGCGAAAATTTTAAGGCGCAAACAGCTTCATCTCTGCCTTACTTGACAACAGCTGCTCGTCTTCTTTCCGAAGTGGTGTGCCAAGTTTCCTCCCGGAGGAAGGGTGTTCCATGCGTGACTCTTTAGCTCTGTAGCCACGCTATGCTCGAACGACTGTACCATCCATCTTTTGGCGCATGAGTTGCAACAGTTTGCCTCTGACGTGGTTAATTTTGCACAAGAAGAACCGGTTGCTGTTCTGCACTGTGAAACAGAACATAGAGGACACTAAGTGAAATTCCACTATGTCATTGTACCATCGGTTTCTGTTTCGGCTCTTGTGATTTCTTTTCCATCGGTGTATATCGCCTTCCACAGAAAAAGAAGCATGATCCTATCGATTTCTAATATGGAAGTATATTAGCTACTGTTTTCAAAGCGCCAGAATATGTTGGTCAAGACCAAATCACTGATCACTTGCGCATATTCAACCAATATGACCAAATAAGTCCGGCTTTCATAGGTACCACAGCACATACCCAGGACTAGTTGAGGTAACTGATGATATGAGATATGCTATTGACGACCGTATTGCAACGACTCTGACACAACCAGACGCTAGCAAAGCTTTTAATACTTATAACGCATACTGCTCAGGAAAATGTCAAAACAAAATTTCGCAGGTAATGTGCTGAATTGGTTTGAAAGCTATTTGAAAAAACGGATAGTAAAATCTCTGTGTGAATAAAAAGTCACCGTGGAAACATGTTCACTGAGTACTGCCAAAGGGGTCAGTCTCTCTCCCACATTCGTTCTCCTTGTACGTCAGTGACATTTCTTCATTTCCATTGTTCTGTAAATATCGTTTCAATACCGATACGCAATTTTACCTAAGTGCCAGACTTGAAGATATAAATACGAATATTATGGTCGCTAAGGTGACTCATGATCTGTCTTCAGTGGTAATATGGAGGTAAATCTGATCCTTGAACTGTATGCAAGGAGGTTACAAGTAATCATAGTAACTCGCCAGAAATTAATACTTTAGGAACTTCGTAAACGCTTGGGTCCTATCCAGCTTGAAAATATTCCGATATCACACCAGAATCAAGTGAAGAACTTGGTGTGCCGTTGGAAGATCATCTCAACTGGGTAGAGAATACTGTCACAAAGTGGCAGGGCACCTTCAGTTGAGTCCCTGATTACAAATAGTTTCGAAACGTTTTCCGCAGGATGTGAACGTAAACTTAAGCAAGCACTCATTCCGCCGAACCTCCAGTATTGAGACGTAATTCAACGTTGCACGAGTGGTGAAAACACATGACTATCAGACATAAAAAAATGGTTCAAATGGCTCTGAGCACTATGGGACTCAACATCTTAGGTCATAAGTCCCCTAGAACTGAGAACTACTTAAACCTACTAACCTAAGGACATCACACACACCCATGCCCGAGGCAGGATTCGAACCTGCGACCGTAGCAGTCATGCGGTTCCGGACTGCAGCGCCAGAACCGCTAGACCACCGCGGCCGGCTGTCAGACATAACCATGAATGCGTATGTGCGTTACATCTGCAGGATTCATCAGTACGGCCTGTAGGTGCTTCACTTGCTCAGTTAGGATCGTTGTGGCCAAACAAGTTACGGGTCCTCCGCACGCAGTGTCTACTTTACAGGTTCCGCAGTTTGCAGACTAACCACTACCTTCCATTAGAGAATAAACACGCCATCGCAATCGAAACGCAAGGTCCATTTATCTGGTATCCTAGCTCTACCATCTACGCTTCTGGAAGGCGCTTCGCTGCATAATGCGAAAAATTCAAAATCTTCCTGATTTCAAGGGAAGTCTGCGCACTAACTCTTGTCATCCCCAGAATTAAAGTATAATCCCAATTTCCCGTCTGTCAAAAAGCATAGCCAATGCTCCTGTCTTCTGCCAGTCATGACCCTATATCATTGCTTTTCTCAATGAGTCACGCCATCCTCTTCCTTCATATTCTTTCAATGTGTGTTATTACTTTCTCCTTTCCCTCCCTTCTGTATTCCTTTCACTCATGCGTACTGCTGCTAGCACTGACAGTTGAAAACCCACATCCCATAATTTCTATTATGCTATTTATCATGTGCGAATATAAAGTTTGTATATGTGTCTTTTTTACGTGCACTATTATAGTTTTCAATTTCTAAAAGCAGTAATATGTGATTATTGAGATATATGTTGAGTAAAGTTAGCGAAACGCCTGGTTAGATGTGAGATAGAGCCTAATGCCCCCCCCCCCCCTCCCCGTATCACAGGTTAAATAAATGAGTGAATAAATACATTAATATTTTTAAAAATAATTCATTGTCTTCAAGGCATATAAACCTTCTGGTTAGACAACCGTACCATACGGTTTTAACTTGGCTCCAAAATTATCTGACATTTCTTATAGACGCTTTCCGTCATTTCATAAGATAGATGAAATTTGCAGATGTTAAGATTAATCGCTTCTTGCTCCAAGCTTTCCTGCTCAATTATCCCGACCAGGTATTTAAATTTCTATACGACAACAATCTCCCCTTTATTTAAAATCATCTCACTGATGTTTGTAATGTATTTTGTCTTCTCAAAGGAAACCTGTAATCTTACTTTCTCAGCTACCTCTGTTAATTGATGAATCTTCTGGATTGCTGAGTTAATGTTGTTGAAAAAAAATGGCTTGGGTCCTACTCTGAATAATTATTCATTCCCATCCTTTTAGCTCCATTCTCGAATGACCTTTACCAACATACAGATAGGAGAGAGTGGAGAAATTCATCGAGTTGTTTGATACCAGTATCAGTTTTGGAAGCGGTCCGAGATATTGTCAATGAAATTCATTTTTTACCCTGTATCGATCAGAAACTGTTGAATCATTCACTCCAAATGCTTCCATAGCATTCAACAGTGACTCACTGTCAACTGAGCCGTGCACGTTTTTTTATCAATGCATAGGACCCCACAGTAGTACCTAACAGACATTTTATGCCTGATAATGTGTGTGAGGTTGAAAATCTGCTCTAGGCAAGAACGTCCTTTCCTGATATTAGCCTGTTACTCATTAGTCTGTTTATTAAGATAATCTTCAATTCAGTTCTGTAGTGTTAACGACAGCTTCTCCCATAGTACAGATACTAATGTAATAAGCCTTCAACGGCTGATCACCTTTCGAGCCACCATTTTATGGAGTTGGCGGACTAGGGCCGACAGCCAAACAGAGTTCAGCTGGTATCTTCAGAATATCTTCATACGCCAGCTTCAGGAACTCTGCAACAATTGATTCCCTTCTATCTGCTATATTATTCCTTAGGCCATCCATGATCTGTTTAATATCTGTCATAGATGTGTGGATGCGCGTTTGTCGCTATTCGAGTGGCTTGTCGTATGGGTAATCTCCCTTTTGGTTCATTCCAATTACGCAGTTTTCTTAAACACGCTGCCAAGATATTAGAGTATTAGCCTATTAGACTTTTTGTTCATGCCCAGTGCAATTTTTTTCTCTGAAGCACATGACTGGGGGTTGATACACTTTCAGCTTAGACTTGAAAATTTGGTTGAAATCCCTGAAATTGTTCTTTAGAATATCCTGATCAATACATTCCATCTGTTGTTTGTAAAATAACTGCGTTATAAGTGGAATCAGAGGGTCTGTGTGCTTCCGACTTTTACAAAACGAGTTAAAATCTTCATGTTCCTCCGGGGAGTTTCATTTTTTCAATGAATGTGTTTTATGTGCTTAATTTTGGTTCCAGGTCTAGTTGCACCATCTACGTTTCAGTTTGTGACCTTTCAAGATTGAAACATTACCTACTTCTTGTGTTGTATATTGTATTGTACTGTCTGTCCACTTCTTCGACTGAAATGTTAGTTGCTGATGGCACTCACCCAATACTTTAATTTTGCCACATCATTTCTGCCATTGTTCTTTCCAGTTGTTGGTATTTTTATCCTGGAGAGGTAATTATCAAAATTGTACTTGGTGCCTCTCTGGAATTTAATATTCTTGATTTCCTTCATCGCATTCCTAGAATGGGGCATGTGAACGATTTTTCATCGTTCGCGTTTCCAAGTGGACGCCGTGTCTCCTCCTTACTTAGTTTGCGTTTGACATTAAACTAAACGTTCGACACAGTTTGACAAAATCAAATTCAAAATGTGTTGCTCCTTCCGTGTGTAGGATGTTTTCCTGTACCGGTTCATAATTTGCTTCTATTCCACGTCAGCTTACAGTTGTCGACAAAAATCTTAATATTCTTCGTAGTTATTTTCGCCTTCTCCTTCCTTAGGAGGTCCCAAAATTGTTCTTTTTTCTCTGGACTATGGCTGTTGTTCTCACAGGTGAGATGGCCGCATGTACATTGAACAGCGTGTAGCCGCCTTCCGCAGCAAAAAGTGAGTATTGACAGTTATTTGATCCGCCAGAAAAATTCACCACTGCGTTGATAAACGTCTTATTTACAGAGAAATCTGTTCCAAACATTGATATGTTCTTGCTTATATTCACGGCTTCCTTTTTATCATAGATCGTATACCCTACATTGACAATAACGTTTTCGTCCTGATAATATATACCTTGAAAACCCGGATTGTGACGTTTCGGTAGTCCAACAAATTGAAAATCCCTCGCGTTTACCAAATTTTCACAAATATTTCATTTTTATCGTACCGATGTAATAATTTTGTTTCGTTTTCTACTTAATATTTCTCGATGCGGAGCATGGAAGTCCCTCTGACTTCTCTAAGAATGTAGCTGCAGGCCTAAAGGATCCAAAGATGTGCTTGCAATCCTAAGAGTGATGCGTTTCTGCCTACAGTTACCTCTGGGATTAGTGGTTTCTTTTTTACGACTTTCCCTGATGTCTGATTGTTAGAGAAATGTGGGTCGGATTTGATCCTTCCCGGTAGTAGACTCAAAGTATTACGCCATGAAGCTTGGAGTTCGTTTGTACACCTTTGGTACGAATGGTCCTCTTCTGTTTTAAAAACCGCTGACTTTTTCATCTGTAATGCTGGAAAAGCATGCTTTCAAGTTGCTACCAGCTGGGGCAGCTCAACCAATATCTTAACTTTTTTTTTTTGTGACAGGCAGAGCCTGGTTTCGTGTGTTGGTCCAGATTGTGGGAATGATTGTTTGTATTATTAGATGGTAATTTGTTTGTTATTAGTAAGATCTACAATTTATTCTGATTTAGCTAACTTATCTCGACATATTTACAGTTGTTCTTTACTGATATTTAAGGCGTCGAAAGTTAGAAGTATTTTATTTCCCTGATTATCTGGCTATTTCAGTCAGTGATATGTTGCACTTTAATGCTACCAGAGGCATCTTTTTTTATCTTAATTTTACATTATCATCATGTTGTACATTGAACATTTTGGAGAATTTAATTGAGTTTTCATTGAAGTGGGCCATCATAATACTTTATCACTTTGTTAACTCATTACTTGCTGTTGTGGTAGTCTCCCCACTAAAGTGTTGTGTGAGTTTTTCAGCCCAATGTTTTCTTTACTGTGATGAATAATTTTAACTGTCGCCAAGAGAGGAGGACTCTACAATGTGTGTCTGCATGCATACTACGAGGGCAGGATCCAGTTTATGGTGTCTGGGGAGGGTGAATTTGTGCAGACTGGGGATGGTGGGCTGTTCTTCCTATAATCCTTCTAAAGGGGTTGCAGTTGGGGCTACCGTACTAAACTAATGGCTAATGGCTTTCCTGTAACAGCATATCTTTTACAAGATATTCTCAGAACTCTTGGACGGGAGTACCATTTTACTAAAGACTATTGTTAGTTGAGGGCAGGACATAGTCAAGAATATGCTTACACTCTTTTCCTGTGGTTAACTGCCTGAGAGCTTAAACATTTTCATAAAACTTCTAGGAGCTCGCTAAGTCGAGGAACTGTCTAAAAGCCTTCCATAGTATCGGAAGTCCTGATGTGGAGAGGTAAGTCTGCGAGTTTCGTGTGGATCACATTGGTTGGTTACTGATCCGTCGTGATCAGTGGAGTTACTTTTATGAGACAGATTACTGGGGAGAATTATTTTTTATAATCTATGTCCGGGCTCGTTGCTGTACGATGATAATTTTTATTTTTTCCCTTCGGCTATGCATTTATTTCGGCTTAACTGCCATTAACGAGTGACCTGTTCTGCAATGTGGGTGACGTTACTCTCATTATACATTTTTTGTTATAGTAGGACAGTTGAGTCGAAACAGATCTGTAGAGAAGGGGAGGAAAACAGAATTTAATATCACACAGCAGCGAGTTTAGACATCCCTCACAAATATGTCACATGCTGACTTATACTACTCCCATTATTGTGGAGTATGAAAATGAGGCAACCAGTCTGAAAGTACTCGTACTTTCAATGAGTAAGGAAATTATATTTAAAACGTACTCATTGTACGTGGTATCTCTTTTCCAAAGTAGGCACCTAATTTTGTGGAGAAAGATTCATTTCGTTTTCTAAACTGACGCACGAAGGCGCATACACACACACACACACATACACACACACACACACACACACATGCACATGCACAATCAAATATATCCCATAATTACATAAAGATTGTAACTTGCTTTGTTTTGTAGTATTTTAATGGGGATTCAAAAATATGAAACATCGAGCAGCATATTTATCAAAAATATACCGTAAATCAGCGTTCCTGTACGTGCACAGATCCGAAGAATCTTCAGATTAATTGCTTCTCACATCTAATTGCTGTCAGGCGTCACAAAGTGGACGGAAAACAAGGGGAAAACGAATACTGATGACTCTGCATTTTACAAGCCTCAGGGTGTGTGAGGTGAGCACACATGCATTTTTGTCCAGTCGACAAAATATAACATGCTTGGAGATTGCGAAAATATTGACTCGCTGCCTAACAAGGGAACTAACCCAGATGTAAATAAATGGGGTTGATGATATTTGGTGGGTACGTAAACTGGTCCAAATAATGCAATACACGTTTTAATTTTGTGCATGGTGGAGAAAAAAGTGTGTGTCCACATAGAACTGTATTAACTTTCCTCTGGTATAAACTGAATTTTTCTACAAACTATCGTACCACTATCAATACATTTGGAGAAATTAAAACTTCCGTTACAACGTCAATTAGAGACACTCTCTTTCCATATCCATCCATATGTAATAAAGCTGCATCCTGAAACGCCATTTTTATGAAATACGTTACACAAAAGTGCTGTAGGAGTATTTTCGACATATGTAATTGAAATACGTACATCTTCATTATGCTTCTAATTCTTTGCCTTATTTAGCTTCGCTTTATGTTTCCAAATGATATTTTGCTTTTAAAATTCATGTTTTTTTTGTCTTTGTCTACCAATTCACACATGTGTAAGATATCAATTGAAAATAATTGGTTACTCTTTCTGATAATGCGAAATCATTACAGTAATGATAACCTGCAAGGAAAAGCTTGACATATTTTTTCTTCTGTCAGATATCTTTTGATGTGATCAGACGTTAGTTTATCAAATTTCAATGCTGTGACGAAAACATTTGGGCCTTTATACAATCTTCGCTGCAAACTTTCCATTAGTTTCTTTTGAAGGAATGGAAACAGGATAATCCATTAGCAGGCCGCATACCCTCTGAGGTGAATCGTAAAACTCTGAGTAACTGAATATAATGATAGCAAAATGAATGATTTTTTAATCCTTTGGAAGGCAGTAGATCCCTAAAATTGTAAAAAGAAACTTTCGAGATAATTTTTGTCGCTTATATAGTTTCTAGATATAATCTCCGTTATTCTCCATGACAGAATTGCGTGTATCTGTTTAAAATTGAATAGTGCTTTGGGGCTCCCCTTGAAATACTTTACTTTTCTGCTCAATTTCAGCGCCCACGTTTGAAGATCAATGCTATGACGATCAGTTGATTATCGATAAACTAATGTTTTTTTATAAGTTCAGTAGTATAGTACCTTCATCTTACCTCAGAGGCATTGACTAACACACTTTTCCCAGCGAGAAAGTTGTGCCACTCTACTAACTTGAGATATTTACGCTTCAAGTAAGACGGGGACTCGGTGTGTTTGACAACATTCGGTTTTCTTGCTGAAACACTTTCGCCTACTGAGCAGTTACATCACATACCATACGATTTCAACGGTTACCATTAAAAACCCTAAGAGTAACAAACTAACTCTAATGGGCTTATGTCCTAAAACAGCGTGAGTAATGTCTAATTTTCCAGGTATACAAAATAAATTCCTCCGATCCTCATGTCACTTGCAACGTATAACTTCTCTCTCCTAACGTTTGTAGCGAGGTCGAATTCCACAGTTCTCGTGACCTGGTATTTTTTTTATTTATTTTTTTACTTTCCGACTGGTTACCCTTCATGTGGCTGCAGCCATAAGTTAAACGTAATGGAGGAAAGTGATGTTCGCCAAATGTCTGCGAATGTTGCAAACGCTGATCTGTTTGTCTTCGTTATGCAACTGTTTGTGAATGGTATATTTTTATGAGGTGGAGATTGGAGATCAGCGCAGCATTCGCATAAAAGAGGGTGAAAAACCTCATAAAAGCCATACTTAGCCTGGCTGGTGGACCAGACCAGTAGCCGTGAGTCCAATATTTGCACTACATTCGTGTCTGGTCAACCACCCTGTCTCGCCAGCTAGCTCACAGCACGTTAGTCTATACGAGCGTGTCTGTAACTCTGCTAATGCTGATTTCTCATTACACTCACGTATGAGTAGTGCCAGACCACTATTTCATTCCAATATTCTTATTCAGTTTCTGTTGTTACAGTTTGCTATGATTTCTTAGATCAATGATATAAAAAAATTTATTCTATGGCTGCCACTATTCTTCTTAAGATGCAAACAACTCCAAAATACTATTTTAATTTGCTTTACGGTATCACTTAATTTGACGCTTGAATCGTCACCAAACCTGTGTGAAAAAGACCCTCAGCATTTTTAAATTTGGCATGGATTCAAGGAAATATCAAACAAAGGAAAATCTACGATAGAATAATATTGAAAAGACTCAAAGAATCTAGATCCTTAATATGTTCATCCTCCGCTGATGCAAAATGTTTGAGATTCACAAGGAAGTAATGTTTCTACGGATTTGTTTTTAAATTTTGCAGTCACTAATTCACATCCTTCTCTTTCTTGTGTTCCAGTACCAATAACTCAGCTGCGATAATTACATTCCAAGATTTTTCTTGCTTGCTATTACGTATGATATTAAAACATTATCTTTGAATTGGTACACTTTATGAGAGGAAATATCTCGCATACTAATATGTTATTTGTTTATGTTATTTTGTAGTATGCCTTATTAATTAAGCGCAACACTACAACTACATCTGTGGAATTCAAAGTCGGGCTGGCAAGCAACGGATAATCCAGGCTTTAACTAAAAAGGTTTTCACTACCATTATGGTGACTAAAGTTTTGTCCTTCAAGCCAGGTAACTATATTAGATTTCCCTATCTCACTGTAGTTCTGAAGAAATCCGTGTTTATTTGAATACACAGACAGATTGTATGTAAGACTCAAAAGGCGTCATTTTGCTACTGCATTCCGTTGAAAAAAATTGAGTTTGCCAACGTTTACGACGAGAGCTGACCCACCAAACTTACGACACCTTACACAGCTTGTTCTCCTGACACCACAGTAGGCGTCATTTGACATTCTCCCCTTAACAGTTGCAAACATTTTTCGTGACTAATTTACTTGCATTTAGTTGGATTTAACTAATCAGTTAAAAAAACCAGTTTTGTTAGTAATAAATAAAAATGTACTTTCACTGGGCCTTTCTCACAGAACAAATCTGATAATGAAAGTTTGGAATAATATTCAAAGTAAGTCGTTTGGCAGTCACGGACAAGAACTTGGATTTAATTTGTATTTTTGATCAAAGGACCGGAATCATCAACAACTGTTTCGGTTTTGCTATTACAGGTGCGCTTCTGTAACTCAAAATATTCTATTCTCTTGTATGAAAAATACCTTTCCGATTACGTCTACTGGTAATTTATGACTTTCCACAGCATTCATTATTGAAACACTTTGGCTCCACAACAATTTAACAATCTCCAGTCTTCAGAACACCTGATACATTGTTTAAATGTGAAGACCTGTTAGGACAGTTATTTGTATTTTGGGGCGTTAGTGGGGAGGGTTAATAAGTGCCGTTTTTGTTTTGGTTGTTTCCTATTACAGGGACATCCTGCGGTAGGCACATGGCTGACATTTAATAACTGAAATGAGTAAGCATAGCTAGACAACAGATGGAACAGAATCTGTAAACAAACTTATTTAGAATCGTTTAGTTTCTGATCAAATATTCTGATTCGGGAAACTAAGAGTGTAAACACACACATCAAAATTTCAATTGCACATCAGATTGAGACACAACGATTTAGTCTTTAATACATAACCACATTACTGGGCCTAGTATATATGAATTATTATTTATGTTATTCTTCTACTCACCACTGCTTGCATAGCTAAAGCTTTTGCAATACGTTACCTCTGCCACTTGTGAATTGTCGGCTTCTTTGTGCAGCTCCTCCGTCCACCTGCAGCGGTCCTGGGCGCTTCCGAAATGCTTCAGCACCCAGGCAGACACCATCTCTTGGTTCTCCTTCGAGTGGGTTTCCTGCAACTGGAAAACACAGTTAGATTAATTCAGGATTACTTCCCCGGCAATGAAACGTATACCTATCAAAACAAAGAGTTGTCAGTATTTGTATTCCAAAAGGAAATCCCATTTTCCGATCTTCTGTTATTCATCTCGTCTACACTTCCGTCCTGCAACAGATGAAGACACTGCAGTCAGTATAGGATTGACGAAATGCTAGGTCCGTTTAAATAGAAACGTCTCCCTATACTGAGCGTTAGATCATTGTTGTAAATGGTGGCGTGGACGAAGAACGCACAGAGAATGCGAGCTACACGGGGTTGGTCCGTGATGATCTTACAAACTTTCAGCGGTGATGGAGAGGGATAAATATATCAATGCAATGCATGGGACCCTCGTCCAGAAACGACCGAAAATTGTTTTGATAGCTCTGACAGTGGATCACTTCTACTGCAAATTCTTTGGTTTTCGTGTTTTGGGATTAGGTAGTGTGAACCAAAATAACAAAAATAACCAGCAAACAAGGGCTCTAAAACGCATACCTAATGAGCTATGAGTTGTTATTCAGTAGAAGGCATGTATTTCACAGTTGCAAAAGTTAACAACTGCTCATAGTTCTTCAGGTATGCACGTTAGAGTCCATATTTAATGAACCATTTTGCTTTTTTCGATCCATTCTAAATCCTCCCCAAGTGCGAACAACGAAGGGCCTAGAGCACAAGGGCGACTGCCAGACACACCGGAGCAATTTTCGCTTATAACTTTCAATTAAGTCGTTTCCTGACCATGGCCGCTTTCGTCACGTTGACACTTTTACCTTTTTCTATCAATCCTGAGACTTTGTAGTATCGTCGTGGAATCACACAGTAGACTGTTTTTATCCTCCAATTAAAACGTTACCGCTAAGTTCAGTTTGTATACTGCTTGGCAACAATATTATGGACTTTGTTTGTGATTCAACAATTCATAAAGTCGCATCTATGCTTCCAACTGCTAATATATAAAGATTTGAATGAGAAAAAATGTATGTTTATTTTAACGCTTCTTCTTGTATCTGTAACTAATCGAAATGGTCAGTACTCACACACCCTTTTACCAACGTATCAACAATGTGTATATCAACACGTCAGGTAAAGTGAGAAAGGCATGGCACTTGAGAAATTTTATGTTGATTACGTCTCACTCATAATCGTTTGACGACTGTTCTGTATGTATCAACGTGCGATATAGAGGAATAAATACAGGAATTTTTCACATTGTATCCTAGTATGTAACATCCCAGTCCGTCGTTATCTGTAGGAAATCCCAACGTCTAACGCAAGTTCTTGTGTTCAAAAAATGTAGCATTTCTGATTAACATATGAGAACATATCAATTTGGATGTTACCAGCCAACAGCTAACACAGGTACAATTTGACCTATGCAATACCCAGAGGATTTAATGTAGCCAGGGGTTTCTTGATTTCGGATAATGGAGAAGTGACTGCAACAGTTTACAACCAAGACAAATTTCCGAAAACAGTAGACAGAACCGAGAAATTGTAATCATTTTAATTTTGGTTAGATAGGAACATGCCCCAGCAGGAATTATCAAGAGCATATGCCTAAGCCTGTGTAACAGGACAGATACGGTCATTTTCCTGACGAGTGTTACAGCTGAACTTAATTTAAAGACATATACCAATCTGGAAATCTTCCCTAAATATTTTCAGATGGGGTACCATCTGATTACTATCAATTCAGCTTCCATTTAACGGACAAGACCTGGGATGAGGATCCTACCTCAAACTATCCACACTACTATGTGTGGTAGCGAATGACAAGTATAAAAATATGATAATTTCCAATTTTCACTTTGTACCATTTGCTTATTCGTAGAGTATTAATTGTTTTACAGGTAGAGCCAAGGTTGCATCGTGACTCATAGATTACACTGCACACACAGACTGAGTTACTATTTACTGCTAATGTTATTTAAATTAAGCTTCGCTAGACTTCTGATGTAATAACTACAATTAACTGTATATCACAATTTTCCTTGAGGTGAAATGATGCCAAGTACTCTCTATCATTACTCAGTTGACTACTAATGTAATTAATGAAACGGCTATTGGACAAGTAGTAGCATCTTATATGTCTTTACAAAGATTTTGTAAGTTTTGTACATGTTTCTCTCAATACATACCAGGATTTTGACGACAGGGCTCTGCTGCGTAGCCTGACTGCCAGGTGTCAGCGCTTCTTCAGGATAAACTCTGAAAGTAATTAAATATTTTTAATTTTAGTTATTCACAAACTTAAAATAATTTTTGTACAAATTATACCTACAAGAAATTACGCATGTAGCTGCCATGCAAAACTGTTAAGTAGTTATGTTTACTTTGATTAAAACACATTCATGATTATCTCACGTAAATAACCAAAACTCGTTGACACTTGAGTTACTGTTATAATTTGGAATTTGGACATTCTTCATAGGCATTCTTTGAACTTGAGTGAGCAATTTCCGTACAATCAGAATTATGAAACATGAGAAGTGATACTAAAGTCCCCACACACATCTTCAGAACATAAATTTGGATAAGCCCAAACACCCTGCCCCACTCCATCCAACCCTATTGGTCACTGTGTGGGGCAGTAATTACGGCACATTCACGAATTCGGCTGCGCTACATGGTAAGTTCCACGCTGAAGAATTCCGAACACACGGCACAACAGGCCGGACTCACCTGCTGGTCCTCCTGGACCTGCGGCCTCGTGGCAGCCTAATGCAGAGGCAGCAGGCCAGCAGCCGCCGCAGCAGGCCGCGGCTGGTCTCGGCCTCCCTCACCTCCTCCTCCTCTTTGCCTCCCTCTGCCTCAACCACATTGCGGTACTGCTGTGGCGGCTGCTGTCGGGCTGTTCCGCCTCCGTCTTGCCTCTCTTGCACCTTACCTGCTGCCACGTTTGATACTATGTACATGAGCGTGGATCTCGGGGATGGCTCAGATTGCACATCGTGGTGTTAGCAGTGGCCTGTAAAATAAAAGTTCACCATCAGTCTAAACAACATCTATCTGCAAAAGCTCACAGTCATCCACTGCTACAGACTAATAATGTGTCATAATTGCAGTATGTACATAGATAGCTGTAATACTTACTGCTCTTGCATGTCAGAAAAGCTGAATACATCTTATAGTACTTACTGATCCCCAACGTTGTCGACATTGTTAGCCGACAAATAATAATGAAGTTAGCACCCTCTGTAAGCAGAAATTTATTTGATGTGATAAATAATTATGAACTAATCTAGTGTTTAAGAAGTACAAAACACCAGTGATGACCATCACAGAGGTCTGTGTACTACCCATTACCAGTACAGTATTTAGTGGAAATATGACTCACACTACTGTGGTTCTAAAACGGAGAGCTATTAAGATCTCCTCAGCTTTTTCCCTAACTCTGTTACTACCACATGGATCTAGTTGAAAGTTCCATCAGGGAGGAGTGCACTCACTGACAGACGCAATTCATGGACTTTGTCCTTGCTACTCAGCTATCAGGCTAATGAAGAGACCATAACATGTAAAAAATTCATACCCTAAAACGTGACCTTTCCTGACACCACTCCTAATACAAATGATCGGTACAGTGCATTTTGCTGTAAGACTAGCAGAACTGAATATCCTTCCCATAGCAAATGTCACAGAATGCCCATATCACGTTACGTATAAAGCAGACTACAACAAAGTAACAAAGACGCAGCGCTGCATTCATTTCGTGTTTATTATAGCAGACGCAGCTGTGATATGGAAACAAGTTGCTGATATCAAACGCAACCTCTGTAACAAAGCCACCTTATCAAAACCATTACACTACTTCAGTCCTTAATACTTGTATCCTCAGCACACAAAAAGGTACTCACGGTATTTCAACAAGGTCTCCACGTCTTGCTCCCGTACAGGTCGTAGAGGTGGAACGGCCCTACACTCTGCATCAGCACTCATCACCTGTAACACAGATACAGAATTCAATGAGTAATGGGCATTACGCTAAACTGCACGACACGGAATTTCATGACTAGCAGTAAATGTTTGTAAAACCCTCAGCACAACTTCTGATCGATATTCAATTCAGTAATTATGCCTATTGAGTGATATTAGGACGAAACGACATGTAATGTTGATAATGTAAAAAAAAGTGACAACACCAGCTTGCGTTGGTGTACTAAGGATTTATTTTAGCTACAGTTCGCAAATCTTGACGATAGCTTCCGTGTAGGGCATGTCGGTGGAATTGATCTATATTCGGCAGCAGTACTTAGGACCTGGAACAGAGACACAGATGGAATGAGTGTGGGGTATTATGCTATATCCAAAGCGACGGTATTTTCTCAATAGTAGTCAACGTATTGTAAAACTCACATCATAATTTTTGTCAACGTTCAGTTCAGTAATTATTATAAAAATGTATTTCATCACGTTCCATCATTAATAAGAGCAAGATAAAGCGTGCTTGCACCGATGTGCTAAGAGAAACTTTTATGACTATTCTCTAGATTACGTATAAAGCTCTTCGAATGAATGTTTATTAGTCATATATCTAGTTATGTCCCTACCTCCTATCAGTTTACTAAATAATATCACGGAAATTATTTTCTAAAGTGACGCTATATATTTTTATTTCTGTGCCAGCAGAGCTGCAGATTATGTATATGTGTCCAAGATGTATAAAGAAGCGCAACAGGACGACAAAACTATGAAAGAGTCACGTGTAAATTGCGGTCGAGTATTTAAATACGGTTCGCAAAGCCAAACGTCTAGTACGAGGCTTCTCTTTACTCGAATTATTGTACGAACCAGAATTACAAAAAAACGAAGCACGCAATCACCCACGATCGGTTGTATGAATTAAATTCTTGTGCATTTCTAACCGTGTCATTTTGTAACATAACCATACAACTCAATTAAAGAAAGAGAATTTTTTTACTGAATGTGACCAGCAGATGGAGAGGCCGATACACAGGGAGAAACTCAGTCGCCGTGCTGGTCTTTCGCTGTGTTACAAATTAAATGGCGAGAACACAAATAATATGTAATTACGTGTCATACGCTGCCATTAGGAATAATCGACATTTCTTGTCACCTTCGTCGAACTTTCTTGCGTTTTGAGCTACAAAAGTATTTCAACATTCAAACGAAGTCAACGTTTCTAATCGAGATTTATTTAACAGCACCATTTTGTAAGGTGCTTGACAAAGTTTGTGAGTTTCTAGCCCATGCTACCTGGAAAGAAATTTTCTTTTCAATAAACAAAAATGGCATGGACAAGTGTTGATAGGAAGGTATAAGATGAACATCAGCAGAAGTAAAACGAAGATAATGGAATGTAGTCAAATTACATCAGGTGATGGTGACGAAATTAGATTAGGAAATGAGACACTTAAAGTAGTTGATGAGTTTTGCTATTTGGGGAGCAAAATAAAAGATGATTATCGAAATAGAGAGGATATGAAATGTTGACTGGCAATGAAAAGGAAAGAGTTCCTGAAGATGAGAAATTCGTTAACATCGAGTAAAAATTTAAGTGTCAGGAAGTCTGTTGTGAAAGTATTTGCATGGAGTGTAGCCATGTATGGAAGTGAAACGTGGACGATAAACCGTTTAGACAGGAAGAGAATACAAGCGTTTGAAATGTGATGCTACAGAAGAATGCTGAAGATTAGATGGGTGGATCACGTAACAAATGAGGTGGTACTGAATAGAGTTTGGGAGAAGAGAAATTTGTGGCACAGCTTGACCAGAAGAAGGGATCGTTTGGTAGGACAAATTCTGAGGCAGCAAGGGATCACCAATTTCATACTGGAAGGAAGCATGAGGAGTAAAAATCGTAGAGGAAGGCCAAAACATGAATACACTAAACACGTTCAGAAGAATGTAGGTTGCAGTAGTTGCTGGGAGATGAAGAGACTTGCACAGGATAGAGTAGCATGGAGAGCTGCATCAAAACAGTCTTTGGACGGAAGACCACAGCAACTACAATAAACAAAAATTTTCACTACTTAGCTTAGTATTCCGTCAAACAATTTAATATTTGCCATACATCATTCCAACAATTCGTTGTTTGCTGTCTAGCTGAATATAGAAGTTGCACAGTAGTAATGCATGCTGATGGAAATAAAATCACCTTTTACAAAAATATGTGGAAATTTTGTATCAAAACTGTGGCTGTTGTCAATATCAATTCAACGTAAAGTATTGTATTATGTTGAAATTTATACTCAGAAAACTGGACACTTAAGTTGAATGTCACTGCGCACATAAATATGAATCATTATTCGTGTCACGATAATACACTCAAACCCATCATTTGCTGGTAAGAAAAGAAGACAAAGTGTCCTGTAAGGTGGCGGAACTTGAGTACGATATAGTCGAGGCACAATAAATTATTAATGTTGGCTCGGAAAACCTTTAGACTTGCTGTCTTTTTAGTTCGATTAACTCAATAGTAAATACGAAATTTTTGGGTGCCGGTCAGGGAGAAGACGAACTCGCTCTACCTCCCATACGCACTTTCAATCCAGACACACAACATCGATTTCGACCACAAGAAGAGGGGCTTAGTGTAGCAAGCGCAATTTAGCATCATTTTATTGGTCTTGTAATAAATAATATCGCATCCTACAACGGTGAATGTCGTTAAGTCTATAACAACACGAATTGAGTTTTATTGTGTGCGAAACGACGCGATCCTTTATAGTTCCGTTACTTCTAACACATGTAATTGCTGCAGCTACGCACTTCATGTAACACTGCATGGGTCGTGTTCTTTACCTTTCCATACCGACGCAAGTGCACGTATTGCTCCTGCTGCTTCACATCTGGAACAGCAGCTGGAACACTGCTGGTTCGCTCGGCCATTGTGAACCAACCGATGAGAGGTGTTCCGTCAGCTACAAACCTAGCGATCGTCAAACGTAAACAACTGTTTTATGTTCGGGTTCGAAACTGCGTATAAATCCCGTACAATAATATTTCTGTTTTCAAAAGAAAGTCGTGTTGTAATGTACCGAGATTAGTAAAGGCAAGGCGTCTTTATCAGAACGCAAACATTATGGCTTCATGATGGCTCTTTTCACAACTATTAAAGAGCAGTTACAAGAGGTGTATTACTCTGATATACTTCACACTCGACTGTTATCTAAAGTCAGGATTCTTCGTGGTATTTTAAGTAGAACTGGAGCGATAAAACTTCCTAGGTTTGACAGGGACATTTTTTCATCATTTTGGTATCAGTGACCCACGGGTTCTGGTTGCTTTTTACCGAGCAATTGCATTTCGTTTGGTTTCCTGTTCCCGTTCCTGTTTGTATCTGTATTGTAGGGAAATTACACGCGCATCATTGCAAGTGTCTCGTTTGCGACAGTGTCACAGTGATACACTGCAGTGCGGATAAGTTTACTGACGAAGAACAGGCCGACTTTCCTCTCGTGTCTGGGCTGACTGAGTGCGGTGGCAGACTGCCACGACTCCGTGCTGACTGTCCCCGCAGTCACAGAGAAACGCATCACTGTACTCTTAGCACTTTCCGAGGGTTTTTGCGCTACGCTGTTCTGTTCAGAATCTATTGTGGATTACTTATCACATGGTTTATTACTACTGTGAGGGTACTTTCAAAGAAATATACGTAAATGTGGTAAAAAAGTTGAATAAATCATCATTACATTATTATTCTATAACGAGGGGCTGGCGACCACGAAACCCTTATAGTGAAATACTCATAAACTACCCACAAGAGCTTCAAGAGTTTGGATTCGCCCTGTATTTTGGGTCTCATGTCTTGACTGCTTTAACTTGTACAGAGATAATTCAAATCACTGCTGACAGGAAAGTAAAATACATTCACACTGTCGCCTTAGACAGCATCACCTGTAATTTTGTGAGTTAACTTAGTTCATGTTGTTGAGTTCAAGTCCTCGCTCCAGAGGTTGATTGGTTCAAATGGCTCTGAGCACTATGGGACTTAACTTCTGAGGTCATCAGTCCCCTAGAACCTAGAACTACTTAAACCTAACTAACCTAAGGACATCACGCACATCCATGCCCGAGGGAGGATTCGAACCTGCGACCGTAGCGGTTGCGCGGTTCCAGCCTGTAGCGCCTAGAACCGCTCGGCCTCCCCTACCGGCTCTGCTACAGTGATTAGTGTTTCAGCGCTACATATATTTAAGATCGAAACCGCTAAATAAATATATAAATTCAGTGACGCAGACGGCGTTTTCCATCATGATACAGGGTTACGGTTATCCCACGACATTATGCTTTGTATTATGCAAAATAATTGTCACGAAATCGAGCAACTACAAGTATCATTAGACACCCGAAATGCACGGAAAAAATTTCAAATTTTTATTGATTACGTCAAATTCGCGAATGAAGATGAAGTTACAGTGAGGAAGACAGTGTCCTAGCCCAATCTGCAACAAATCTGCAACATATTTGTATAGATGTAAGGGAGATAAAATGATGGGAAATCTTCTAGGCAAGAACAGAAAGCAGGAGAAGACGTACATACGTGAGATACTGGCCTTGCGAAGTTTAGAAGAAAATATTACCTCTGTTTGAGGTAAAAGAGGATAGGGTTAAGATAGAAATGTGTTTCAACTGATCATATACTATCATGCCGATTATTTCTAAATACGAGGTACTGTATATAATTACTCATTAATTTTCACGTATATGAAACATCACAAGTAATATACAACTGTTATAAACACAGAATGAAATGCATCTTTTGTGATGATTTGTTGCTTGTCATAAGACAACTTTTTATAAAGAATTTTATTTTCATAGTCTACGTGATTGACGGTATAACTGTTAAGAAAGTTAATTCACGCAAAGTAGACAACGCCCAGTTCGTGTAGAACAGATACTGACAGGAAACATGAAAATCCGAAAGAAAAGACGCTGAACACTATTTTCTGTTATTTCTAGAAGGTGAATATGTTCCGCCGCCTGGCTTAAGATTATATAACATAAATAATGGCATTCCGAACAAAATATCCAGTAAGACAAAAATCTTTTTTAGATACCGTAACTCATTTTTAGAACAAATGTCTGAAATCTGTTACTTAAGTGACGATATTGAAAACGATATTGAAAATAAAATGTATAATCGAACTGTCTTACGGACCAGTAACAGAAAGTTTACCCCTAAATTCAAAAAGAAACCAGTATGAAATTTTATAAACTGATGGTGATTACTTCGTTAGACCTGCCAGGTTAGCCGAGGGCATTAATTCCTTGCTTCCTGGACTCGGGTAGGCACGCCAGCCCTGGATCGAATGCCCTCCGGCAGGGTACCGACGAGGGCCCTTGTGCTGGCCAGCCTGGATGTGGTTTTTAGGCGATTTTCCACATCCCACTAGGTGGATAACGGGCTGGTCCCCACGTTACGCCTCAGATAAACTACTCGCAGACATTTGAAAACGTTCGCACTATTTCATGGCTTACACTAGACACATACAGGTGGGGTACACAAATTCCATCCTGGGGGCATGGGGAGCGACAGGAAAGGTATCTTGCCACCCTCTGACATGAACATCGCCAAATATATTGTAACAAGGCTGACACCGTGCTGAAGTGGGACAAAGGCCCAAAGGAAATTAATGAAGATGGATGATAGCGATTACTTTGTTGCACTATATAAATGAAACTTTGGAGACCACAAAAAGGAAGAAGAGAGCCGTGATTGGAAATAAAAGAACAGAATTAAATATTTTCAACACGAAAATCAAATGAATCGAGAGAAATCGACAAAAACCCCCTGGGAATTTTAGATTCCACAGAAAATCATGAAATACAATTCGAATGAGAAAAGAGTTATTGGAGGACTTCAGAAAAGCCCGAAATGATTCTGTTTGTTAAGCTTGGAATGGTTAAGAGCCTAATTCTTCAAAGGAAGGTGATGATGTGATGTGTATCCATTGGCGTAAGGCATTTTTGTTTAGTCGTTATTGGGCAAAGGGGATGATGAGATCGCATTCCTGACTATGGTTAAAAGTTAGTGTTAAATTTGTGGTCATGGGTACCCAAGTCATTACGTTCAGACTTGATTGGAGGCCCATTTTTGGATGTACCATCTTCTTAACTACCTATAAAACTGAAGTTAAGAAATACTTTTCGTGTTTCATTTATTCCTAACTCATATTTGCTGCGAAAATTGTAATATTACTGATGTTAGGCAAATGATATTACAACCAGTGCGTGCTGATATAAACATGAACAACGATTACAAGTCAATCACATATGCAACGGTAGTTTGATGTGTGAGATGCACAAGGAAAGGTAAAGGTGCACCTACCCTGTTTACGGCCTTTTTATTGGAAGAGTAGGAAGTGAACATGGCGAATAATTAATCGGATGTGAATAAAGAACAACACTGCTTCTTCGTAGCTTCCTGTGTTTCATGAACGAAGTTGATGGATATTTTCTTTCACTTGGAGCAATTTTTAACCACAGTTTCGGCAATGGAGTTAAAGTCGGAAAAAAAGGAGACATTGATTTTCAATTGCTACCGTGTACTATCACCAGACTGGCTACGACGTACGACAACGGATTACAACAGAAACGTACTACGGATGAGTTGCACACGCTGTTATGTTCACGCCAGTTCAACAAATTATTAATGAAACGCAAAATAGATACAAAATGGAAGCTACAGTGATTTAATACTTGCACTTCGAAATGTGTATCAACGATAAGGGAAATCTGATAGTCATACACAACGTCTTTTACATTTCGTCTATTTACGAACTGCATAGCACACAAAACCACGCAAATCGACCCTCATTTCAAGCAAAGAAATACCGACTACACTGTGTTTCAGTATCTTTGTCTTTCATAATCAGTAATATAGTTGGATGTAACTTCCAATGTCGCTGAGTCCGTATTAAAGTCGTTTTATGAAAGCGGAGCGGTGCACACTGCATCCGAATTCTGTAGCTTCTAGTCTGTACACTTTCCACTGCTACGGATCTTACCTGAAACTTGTGTTAGATCCATCACATTGGCTGTCTGCGGCGGAGGCGCCAGGGCATCAAAAAGCAAGCAAAGCTTCTGAAAAGAAAAATTTGATTAGTTCTGCGGTTGCCCACTTGGAATTCGCAAATAGTAACACTTGAATACGATCACCCCTGCAGGCTAAAACACCGATCACCAGAGAATTATCCTCATTCGCCATTGCAGAGCCTTGTACCGCAAAGAAGGAAGCGAGAGGATGTTATTATGGGTGGCCAAAATGTTCAAATCTGTGTGAATTCTTAAGGGATCAGACTGCTGAGGTTATCGGTCCCTAGTCTTACATACTAATTAAACTAACTTACGCTAAGAACAACACAGACACCCATGCCCGAGGGAGGACTCGAACCTCCTCCGGGACCAGCCGCACAGTCCATGACTGCAGCGCCTGAGACCGCTCGGCTAATCCCGCGCGGCAAATGGCGGTATAGCACTTGGAGCTGCTGTAGATGTAGTTTGCTGTTCCATTGGGAATGCAGCATTCGCCAGTAGCTGCTGCACCGTGTTTAGCAGGGTTGATATTTGTTATCTCTGAAATTGAAACATCTGCATACGCAGGGTTGCATCTAACGCTTGCAGCTGAGGCGCCTGTGCAGGGAGTGGATTAGGTGGGGAGAGAGAAATGTAATAAACAGACAAGGCAAGCTATTAAATAAGTACGAAAGCAAACAAAATGTCCGCAACGCCAACCTGAAGACACTGATTAGCAAAAACACTATAAGAGATACTGACGAAGCAAGTAAACACACCCCTACGAGAAAGACAAAGTAGAATTCAGGCGCCAGCAAAACACACAAGGAATTCTCTTGCAGCTAGGCCCTGGGTTGCCGCTATGGAATGCGTTGACCACCTTATCACCAATGTTGTATCCTGCATACTCGTCGAATACGGTGTGCCTAGGAAGCCTGTTTTCTCGGATCGCTAGACAACAATTCAAGCAAGTCATATTAATGAAGTTTATTACAAAAGGAAATGATTACAATACTTAACTTTGTGAGAGACAGACGTGTCACGAGCAAAGGGCGACAGACAAACAAGAAGTACCTTCAGTATATACAATTCGTAATACAAGTGAAGTAGTACAGTTCCTAAGTCGCTGTTAAACAAGTGCCTATTCTTAATGCCGCAGTGGAAGTCACCGAATGCTAGTCTTCAACTGGGCCATGGCCAGCCGGCTCAGCGCTTATGTCCTCTTCATGTCGACGGCGCTGCCGTTGGGTTGCCGTTCTGGAGAGGGGTCGGTCCACCTGCAGTTGGCTGACGTCCTCTTCACAGCCCTCTCTGCTCTAACGTTTCCACCTGGCGTGCCGGCGCTTGACTTTATGCTGGAGTAATTTCCATACTTGCTACGGGTCCTCTTTTTCGGAAACAGTCACAAAACTAATGTAGATTCATAATAAAAGTCCCATTTGATCGGAAAATTTAGTTGATACCAAGGTATACAATAAAGAGCGGTGCTATTTACTGTCGGTAACTCATTACAGCAACCATACTATTCTTTTACTATTAATTGAATTTGCATTTTGGGTTCCTGGTAGAAGTGAGAAAATTTTGAAAGTGAGAACGTACACAAATCCCCAGAGGCAATAGAGTCTACTGCCTCAGAGCCAGTTCACAGATGGACCGTCGAGGGAGTGACATCTCTTTGTGGTGCCATCCTAGGGTGGTGGGGTTTCGGGGTCCACTTAATTGGCCATGTTTCAACTACATGCAAGAGGCAGCTACATGGATAGCGAGGGGTGTGTGAAATGGACTGGGTGAGTTTAGGTCAGACGTTCTCGAGAGACTGTAGGACGAACATAGGAAGACGGTAGACATAGCAACGCCGGTCGCTGTGGCCGAGCGGTTCTAGGCGCTTCAGTCCGGAACCGTGAGACTACTACGGTCGCAGGTTCGAATCCTGCCTCGGGTATGGATGTGTGTGATGTCCTTAGGTTAGTGAGCTTTAAGTAGTTGTAAGTCCAGGGGACTGATGACGTCAGATGTTAAGTCCCATAGGGCTCAGAGCAATTTGAACCATCTGACATAGCAACAGTCAACATAGCAATTGTAAACTGTCAAAGCTACTTTGGGGAAGAACTGTCATAGCTGAGTTGGGGAAGAACAAGACCTCCACGAACAAATAGAAAGTATTGAAGTTCAAGTAGTATGTAGACTACCGAAAGTTGGCTAAAGTCGGAGATAAGTTCAGCTGAAATTTTAATAAAGGGCCTAACTGCGTTTAGAAAGCGTAGATTAAATTCAGTTTTAGGCGACTCCTTTTACGCTTTTGGCAGTAGTTTATCCCATAGCAAAGTTGAAGTAGATAGTGCCTGTGAGTTAGTGTGGGTAGAGGTTACACGTAACAGCAGGGATAAATTAATAAATGGTTCCTTTTATCACTCTCGAGTAGTGTGAGACACTTATTGAAGAGTTCAAAGATAACTTCAGTCTCATCACAAATAGGTACCCCGTCCATACGACAGAAGTTGATGGTGACTTGGATGTGCCCGCTATTTGTTGACGAAAATACGTATTCACTGCCTGTGGTAGGCATAAAACATCGTCAGAAAGTTATTTTGCGCAGTTGGTTCAGGAGAGCAGTAGACAGGGGAATGAAATTACAATGAAATCAAGTCCATTAACTTCTTACAGGGGTTGATAAATGTCAACGGGGAGTGTTGAGAATGTGTGGCCCGACGGGGACTCGAAGTGGAGATCTCCTGCTTACACGGCAGACTCTCTATCCGACTGATCCAACAAGGACACAGACGATAGTGCGACTGCAGGGACTTATCTCTGACTTATCACTGACACGCTCCCCTTGAGACCCACATTTCCAACTTTCTGTCCACACACTATGTACTGCCCCTGTTTAATATACACCGTACTCGCGGCAGGCAATCTACTGATTCCCGTGAGAGTTCGAGCAATGTGAGTACATCCGTGCTGAAGAAAATCATTGCCCGGCTCAAGCGACAAGATAGTGAAGCGATTCAGAGCTAAGAATAACGCAACAGGGAAGAGATCTAATCGAAAGCTTATGCCAAGAGCCATAACGCTCTGAGCCATCAATAACTTCCACTGCGACTGCCGATACGGGATCTTGTGGCATTGACAAAGAGAAGCTGAGGAAGCAGTTTGTGTTAGTTCACAAATATTCACCGTTTCTGGACATCGCCAACCGTCTACTCCCGTAGTTGTGTACCAAAGAATTCCGCTAGACAGCCGGCCGGGGTGGCCGAGCGGTTCTAGGCGCTACAGTCTGGAACCGCGCAAACGCTACGGTCGCAGGTTCGAATCCTGCCTCGGGCATGGATGTGTGTGATGTCCTTAGGTTAGTTAGGTTTAAGTAGTTCTAAGTTCTAGGGGACTTATGACCTCAGATGTTGAGTCCCATAGTGCTCAGAGCCATTTGAAACATTTTTGTTGTTGACAAGTGCGAGATAGTTTTGCATTTGAGAGAGAGTTTCATCACTGTGAAAGTGGCAGGGAAGGCTGCCGTTTTGAATTCCGACAATTGTATGGAAAAAGATAGGAGGCAATGAGTCATGGCACTCAGGTTAGTGGAAGCCCATAAGGACGAAACTGAGGCCATTTATAGAGAGGTAGGGGTGGAGCTATGAGATTTTGAATCCCAAGATGCATGAACGGGACTAGACATGTTTTGAAATCGTACGCGGAAGTGATTGCACATACACCAGGACCATTAGGGACCTTCTTATACAAACTGAGGCTGAAGAAACTTTGCAAGTTTTTTTGTCAAGCCTCCACCAACTGCGAGTAATATAAAAGCAAAATATCCAGAACAAAGTGAAGAAAATGTAGGAAGAAGGGGTTATAAAACAAACTCTCAGCTGGTACACAATCCAGTCTGGTGTATGAAGAGAAAAGACGGATCCATGAGGGATTTGCTTAATTACCGGTAAATAAATATCGCGACAGAGCCAGAAAAGGACAGACCATAGCCAATAAAAGAAGTCTTTCTGCGCTTCCATGGAGTAAGAAGTCTTGCTGCACATCCATGCAGTATGAGTTTTGACATCAATTGATTTGCAGATTAGCTGTTGGCAAACAAAACTTTACCCAGATTGTCGCCACTACACATTTCGAAGTGTAGAAGAATTGCCTGATTCCTGAGATGAGCCTCGACAGTTGCCACACGTAGCCCTCTCAATTGCATCCAATAGTGATATGTCCAAACCTTGACATTTGTAGCATCATATTAGATTAGAAACAAACAGGCGAACCCTAAGACGGATATAGCCTGCAAGGATTTGTTCAGGTAATTCCAGAGTACTAAACGTTAGATTGGATGCTGCCATAGTTTTGCACTTTCGTGGCGACCATATTTTTCCAATCTTCGCGTAACTGTGCGGGGTTCACCTCCATTAGATAGGAGCAGGTAACCACGCCATTACTAAAGTTAAGAGTATTATGCAAGTCAGATTCGACTGGGTAGTCACCTAAGGCCTTACATCCCAGGAGCCTAGATATTTTGGTTGAATTAGCAGTTTCAACTAGAATTGTTCCATTACAGAGTAGTTTGACACTTTTTAGAGACCCCGCAATATCTTCCAGTGCCTTGTGAACATAGAAATGGTTCCCTCAGTTTGCTTGATTACAATGACAGTGTTATGACACACTAATGCCCTGTTACTATGATTCTGAGACTTTTCTGGAGGACTGACCAACTGGGCTCTCTGTGATGAGTGAGTGTAGGTACTACCTGATGGTACATCCGTCCTGTCAGTAGCAATAGCTTGATGAGGGCGTTCCATGGGGATTCCACGAGATGCTAGGGAAACAACCATCAACCCAGGCAGAACCTACGGATTCGCTGTCGTTTCACAGACAGGAAATCTTGTGAAGTAGTTTTTGAATGCCGAGCATCTAGTTCGAGAGTCCATACGTAATGCGAATGTTTCAAATCTTGTAGCTATGAACAAACTTGACCTTATCGACTGTCTCAGTATAGAGACAGGAGTTAGTGTTCATAATATCATATCAACGATGGTTGTCAATGTATACAAATCAATCACAAGAAGACTAGGAGAATATTTTTGATAGAAAGAGCAGATAAGCAGTTGTTAGTATCCTGGTTAAGGGTGGATTTAACAGAAAATGTAAATATTTATTTAAGAAAATCGTTACAGCCATAGTTATTAATGTACACATATAAAATTTTGCATGTATAAAGAAAGAGCTGTATTTTAATGTAAAAATATAAAAGTCGCTACGTTGGTATTTTGTCAGAAGTTTGAATTTTTAATTTTTGTTACTGTCATTTATACAAAAAGCCATAAGTCAAATTCCAATCATGCAATGAATTTGAAAATGTTATTGTAGTGTGCTAAGACAGTTATAAGACCACGCATTACAAACATTAACTTATGGTACAAATTGTATTATTAATGATTATGAATTCTTCACATCCAACATTAAGTTTTTTATACAGAATCCTACAAAAATGAGGATGTGATCGCAGGATATCGTATATTTTCGTTCCAACGAGACACAAACATGTTTAGAACACCTTCTGAAAATTTCATAGCATTAGAGTATATACCTTTTGAGAAAAGGCTTCTAATAATGCAAAAAACGGAAAAACGAGAGAATGGGCTTGAAAAATTTTCTTCTCATACCTCTACTTGTAATAACCCTACCTCAATTTTAGTATCCTTCATACTGACACTCCTCATCTTCCAGGTTTCTCTTCTTCTCTCCTTCTAGTCTGCCGTACCAAATCCCTTCAGCACATAAATTCTACCATTATTTCCGTCATTGACATCCATTTTGGGTACTTCAAGATCACAGAATGTCCTTTTGGGTATCTAATCCAAATTAAAGTACTACAGCTTTCATTTGTATTCTGTGTCGTTCCATGAAGAGACTCCCACACTAAACCAGGATTTGCAAGAATCCTGAATGTGAGCTTAATTGCATTTACAAGAGGGTCTGATAATGATTTTTATCGTGAATACGTCTCATTTATTCTGCTGTACTTACATGTTATCTTTCAGACACAGTTTATGCATTCGTGTTTGGTCAGTGGACAGTGTGTGGAAAAAAACTGCCCACACAGCACGTCTCATTGCCTCTAAATTCTTTCTATTTTTCCTGATTGCTCCTGCCCACATAGAACTTTTCATTGCCTGAAATAGTTTGTGTTTTCCTGATAACTCACCCTCAAAATAGCTGAAAAGAGTCAATTTCTTTAAGAGTAAACTTGCATTTTCCGGCTAGTGGTTTTCCATACGCAATCACTTCAAAACGTAAATAAAACACGTGCATGAAACATATCAGCCAAAGATATAGATGTCAGTCAAAGGAATCGAAAGAATGTAGCCTTTACAGTCACAAAAATTTCGTTGAAGCAAGCAGTTTCCCAAATGTCGGAAAAGGTGGTAGTGTCTGTCAGTGCAGAGTTAAACAGTTTAATATTTTACAGGCATTTATAATCCTGCAATCACTATAAAATTCACACTCTGTATAGATCAGTCTTTGTAGATTAAGAAAACAATGTTTTTGAAAAATGGATTTTTGGACCGAAGTCTATTACATCTCCCCTTGAACAAAATATGGACATAATTTATTTCCGGTATGATATGCGTCAGTTTAAATTAAATAATAAAAAAAGGCGACGCAAGGAGCAGCACGCAAGGGTGGGGAGTGGAGGGCTGAGCGAGGTAAACATACAAGGGCAGCAGCAGACACAGTCATGCACACACACACACACAATCCCTTATTGTCTAAACTAAATAACGTTTCCATGAGAATTTATTGTCAAGTCAAGAGTTATGCCCGCATGCCATTCAACCTTGAACAGTTACATTTATCAGAATCATTAAATGATCAACAAGCATTCAAATTTCAACTGATTACAGAGCTGTAACACAAACATTAATTAATTACGCAAGACAGTCCTATTCCCCTACAATGATATCAATAATCACAATCGAAGAGTTGTATAATCACAAATGCAGAATTTTAACCAAACTCAGGTTGCAGTAATCTTGCACTCAAAATGGCTTTATTAGTAATGGTCATGATTAGTTACTCAGACTTTAAACGACTGAAAATTTGAAATAAACTTCAGTTACAATACTTGACAGTGACAGTAATAAATACTTATAACCAAATGGGTCCCCTATGAACCATGGACCTTGCCGTTGGTGGGGAGACTTGTGTGCCTCAGTGATACAGATAGCCGTACCGTAGGTTCAACCAGGGTGGAGGGGTATCTGTTGAGAGGCCACACAAACATGTGGTTCCTGAAGAGGAGCAGCAGCCTTTTCTGTAGTTGCAGGGGCAACAATCTGCATAACTGACTGATCTGGCCTGGTAACATTAACCAAAACGGACTAGCCGTGCTGATACTGTGAACAGCTGAAAGCAACGGGAAACTACAGCCGTAATTTTTCCCGAGGGCATGCAGCTGTACTGTACGGTTAAATGATGATGGCGTCCTCTTGAGTAAAATATTTCGGAGGTGAAATGGTCTCCCATTCGAGTCTCTGCGAGGGGACTACTCAGGAGGACGCCATTATCAGGAGAAACAAAACTGGCGTTCTACCGATCGGAGTGTCGAATGTCAGATCCCTTAATCGTGCAGGTAGGTTAGAAAATTTAGAAAGAGAAATGGATAGGTTAGAGTTAGATATAGTGGGAATTAATGGAGTTCAGTGGAAGGAGGTAAAGGACTTCTGGTCAGGTGAATACAGGGTGGAAGAGGACATAGATGAAGATGAGAAGAGACACATGGTACTGCGTGAATTATCTGACAATGCACTGAAAGACTTATTTTGAAACAAGGGCCCAAGAGTAGAGACGTTTCTGTTGGAGCTACTGATAGCCTTGGGAGAGCCGTTCATGGCAAACTCTTTCATCTGGTGAGCAAGATGTACGAGACAGGCGAAATGCCCTTAGACCTCAAGAAGAATATAATAATTCCAGTTCCAAAAAAAGCGGATGCTGACATTGTGAAAGTAAGCCACGGTTGCAAAATACTAATGCGAATTCTTTACAGAAGAATGAAAAAACTAGTAGAAGCTGGCCTTGAGGAAGATCAGGTTGGATTCAGGAGAAAGGTAGGAACAACCAAGGCAAAACAGACCCTATGACTTATCTTAGAAGAAGGTTAAGGAATTCAAGCCTGCGTTTATAGCATTTGTAGACTTAGAGAAAGCTTTTGACAATGTTGACAGGAACACTCTTTCAAACTGTATGGGTGGCAGGTTTAAAATGCCGGGAGAGAAAGTCTATTTAGAATTTGTATAGAAAGCAGATGGCAGTTAGAGTTGAGGGGCATCAAAGGGAAGCAGTGGTGGAGAAGGGGGTGAGACAGGGTTGTAGCCTATCCCCATTGTTATCAATCTGTAAATTGAGCAAGCAGTAAAGGAGAGAAAAGAAAAATTTGGAGTAGGAATTAAAATCCATGGAGAAGAAATAAAAACTTTGAGGTTTGCTGAAGAGATTGTGATTCTACCAGACAAAGTAAAGGACTCGGAGGAGCAGTTGAACGGAATGGACAGTATCTTGAAAGGAGAATATAAGATGAACATCAACAAGAGCAAAATAAAGGATAATGGGATGTAGAATAATTAAATCGGGTGATACTGCGGGAATTAGATTAGAAAATGAGACACTTGAAGTGGTAAATGAGTTTCGCAATTGGGGAAACAAAATAACTGATGCAGAAAGGTAAAGACGGTCGTGTGAAACCCAGCTCGCGCTATTCGTGCACGAGACTCAGACGGCCATTGACACGGGTTCACAGGTAGATGCCGTGTTTCTTGACTTCCACAAGGCGTTCGATACAGTTCCCCATAGTCGTTTAATGAAAAAAGTAAGAGCATATGGACTATCAGACCAATTGTGTGATTGGATTGAGGAGTTCCTAGATAACAGAACGCAGCATGTCATTCTCAATGGAGAGAAGTCTTCCGAAGTAAGAGTGATTTCAGGTGTGCCGCAGGGGAGTGTCATAGGACCGTTGCTATTCACAATATACATAAATGACCTGGTGGATGACATCGGAAGTTCACTGAGGCTTTTTGCAGATGATGCTGTGGTGTATCGAGAGGTTGTAACAATGGAAAATTGTACTGAAATGCAGGATGATTTGCAGCGAATTGACGCATGGTGCAGGGAATGGCAATTCAATCTCGATGTAGACAAGTGTAATGTCCTGCGAATACATAGAAAGATAGATCCCTTAACATTTAGCTACAAAATAGGTCAGCAACTGGAAGCAGTTAATTCCATAAATTATCTGTGAGTGGGCATTAGGAGTGATTTAAAATGGAATGATCATATAAAGTTGATCGTCGGTAAGGCAGATGCCAGACTGAGATTCATTGGGAGAATCCTCCTACGTATATCTCGCGAAGAGACCATGAGGATAAAATCAGAGAGATTAGTGCCCACACAGAAGCATACCGACAATCCTTCTTTCCACGAACAATACGAGACTGGAATAGAAGGGAGAACCGATAGAGGTACTCAGGGTACCCTCCCCCACACACCGTCAGGTGGCTTGCGGAGTATGGATGTAGATGTAGATGTAGAAAGAATCGAAGATATCGATTTGTATTGCATATAAATTACGTATCTTTCACCTTCGAGGTTGATGCTTCCACCATAGGTAGTATCTATGGTCAAAGCATAGCTGTGATTATCTACGTGCTGTTTGTTTTTGTGTCACACACGTGTTTTTAGCGAACTTGTTGATCATCCAGCTGCATCTTTACTTTCCATATTCATCATATTGGGTAAGTTTCGTGAATTTCAAAATATAGCTTATGGCACAGAACTATAGTTAAGTTTTGTAAGTGAAGACTTTTTCATGGTTTAGCTGAACAATACGTTTTGATCATTCTTTGTTTAACTTTTGTTTTAGATAATTTCTCATCACGTCAGAGACGAAGTGTGCATTTACGGATAAACTCCGAGAAAAATATCCGAGCTTTCGTCCTGGAAGAGTTCAATGGGAAGCAGAATGTATCGTTTGCTGCCCGGGAACCTATGTATCTATAGCAAATCGCGGCACCGGCGATCTGGAAGTGCACATCAAAACAGAAAAACATATGAAGTGTGTTAGAGGTGCAAGTTCGTCAAGTAAAGTGAGTAATTTTTTTACAAAACCCTGTGCTGAACTGGACACCAAAGTAAGTGCTGCTGAAGGAACTTTTGTTTACCATACTGTGTTTCACCACAGTGGTTACAAATCCAGCGGACTGTTGAGAGAAATTTTCCATGACTCGTCCATGTCACAAAAAATCTCGTGTGGACGTACCAAAACTGAAGAAATAGTGAATTCAGTTCTAGCACATCATTCACTAGAATACACCATGAAAGATGTGGAGTGCATTCCTTTTGTTGGCGTCTCGACAGATGCTAGCAACCATGGAAATATTAAAATTGTCCCCATTATAGTTCATTACTTTGATCACAGGAATGGAGGACTGCAAATTAAACTTCTAAAAATAGAAAGTAGACCAAATGAAACTGCAGAAACTATTTCAACATATATCACTGATATGCCTAACAAGTTTAAAATTAAGGAAAAATGTGTGGCGTTTGGTGCCGATAATTGCAACACAATGTTTGGTGACATTAAAAGAGGTGATGGAAATAATGTATTTGCTAATCTAAAGAGGGTACTTAACAAGGTATTGGTTGGAGTGGGATGTCCTACTCATGTTCTTAATAACTGCATTCAGCACGGAAATGACCTCCTTGAAATTGGCTTACAAGGATTAATAATGAAAATGTATAATCATTTTTCGATGTTCACTATCCGTGTAGAGTCACTAAAGAAATTTCGTGATTTTGTCGAAATAGAGTACCAACAACATCTCAGCCATAGCAAGACTCGATGGCTATCACTATTTCCAACCATTCAGAGACTTACAGAGATGTTTCCCGCTCTGAAATCCTTCTTTCTGCCACAAAACAAACCTCCAACAGCCCTAAAGATTTTTTTATGGGCCCTATCAATGAGCTATATCTATGGCATATCCAATCATTAGTTGGCATTTTCCATAATTATATTAGTATCTTAGAAAAGAAAGAAAACTCCCCTATCGATGTCATGAATCTCCTGTATTCCCTTCGCGGTGTTCTTCAGCACAGAAAAGATGAAAATTTTATATCTTTGAGTGTGAAAAAAAGATTGTTTCAAATGGAAAATGATGGTTATGCTTTGAAGGTGAAGGATTTTAATTGCCATGTTGGTACCCTCTATGAAGGATGTTCGGAATACCTGAATATGTGAATGGGACCATTTTGTGAATTTTCTTGTTTTAAGTGGCTCGATTTTTCAGATTGTTGAATAAATATATTAAAATAGACGAAGAAAAGTACTTTGATCAGTTTTCCAGTTTAAAAAAATTCATAGCCACATATGATAGAAAATCAGAACCGGCCCATAAGAAGTGGTGCAAGTATGTTGAGTCGTGTAGCAGTGAGGAACAGTTTAGCAAGTTAATTAAAACTGCATAAGTCTTCTTCGCGTTGCCAGCCCATAAGGCTTGTGTGGAGAGGTTGGTCTCCTTAATACAGGCACAGTGGACAAAGGAGATAAATAGATCCACTATTGACACTGTAAAGGGGATTGCAAGGGTGAAATTTAATTTTAGAATTTTTTTTAAGTATTTGAGTCAAGATAAGGAACTTATAAAAAAACATTCAGTCAATTGAAAAATACTTAGGTGTGTGAGATGTGTGTAATGTTTTTATTTTTTTTTTGTTATGTAATAAAATTAAGAATTAGAAAGTGTCTTCTTTTTCATCCTAAAATAGGGAAAATGTCCTCTTTTTGGCATTCCGAAATCTGGTAGCCCTAATTCGGATGATATACAATTAAATGACACTTGATTTAAAGATATTACGTAATTCACTGTAATTTACCCTTGCATGGTATGAGCCACTCCGATAGCAGCGCAGTAAGTGGCCAGTAAGGAACACTCGGAATACGACACCGGATGAGTGAGGATTCTAACGTTTATACTGCTCTGCAGCACAGTTTTTACAATAGGGCGTCTTTTTAGTGCACTGGTTTCTGGGACCATTACCCCTTGAGAGCAATCACGTATCTGCTAGTACCCATCAGCATTAGCAACTAACCAAATTTTAGAATGAAACAAAATTTTCTTTGAACAGTTTTATTATTTAAAATTATAAAAAACAATATTTAAATTTTGTAGGTGTTCCATTAAATCACAAACTATTGAGTCAATGAGATAACAGGTAGAATATTTTTAATGGAATGGTGGAGCAGCTGCCAGAGCGTCACGATTGCTACCTAAAGTCCTTCTCAGAGAAGAAAGCTGGCTACTCGCATTGAGGGTAGTCACTTGTTACAAGACATGGTTTCTCTGCACCAGTCCTCTCCCTAGCAGCACATAGCTTCACCCACACACTGCACCCCCATTTCAAATCAACTATACATAGCTTGTAAATCACTTCATCGCTGGACTCTTTTACTTCGCAAACGAAAGCGATTAGCAGAATTCAGGCTGACAGTGTTTAGTAATAATAATAATAATAACAGTAGAATGTAGGCCTTACAGCAATATAATGGTCATGTCCGTAGTTATTGTTGCGTTTTCATTAGTTCGTTTAGCTGCTACCAAGTGAATAATGAAGCCTTTTATAGTTTATTGCGAAACTATCTACAACTCGGAGGTTTTTCATGCGATATTTAAGCATATTTTAAGTATATATCTCAATTTTACTCTCATAGATGAATGGTATAAAGCACAAAGTATGTGTGTAGTGGATGGACTAGCTAAGGGAAATGACATTGATCAATACCTTTCAGAAGGTGTAGCTTTCACCATATTGAGCCAAGGGCCAATGCTAGTACGTGAAAAACTATGTAATTAGTATTAAAATCTTTCTCAATAGTGTGGCAGTACTAGTTTGTCACATGTCACGAAGTGACAAAATATATATATATATATATATATATATATATATATATATATATATATATATATATATATATATGGAAGAGCAGGGTCTGTGAATTCTAGCATTTTAGCTCCTGTTTCTCCCAGCTGCTGGAATGTGTCGAGATGTGCCACCTGCGAGTTTTACGTGTTGCGAAGACAATGGCAGAAATCCGAGAGGTTTACGACCAGGAGTTCCCGTGGACAGTGGTCGTGTGAGTGAGCCACTGTGAGTGCCTCTTAGGCTACAATACTTCAAAACATTCTTTTAAAGCAGTGCAAATCACAGGAGATCGTCAGAGAGTTTCAATAAAAGCTTACAGATTGTCCCAAAAGCGGAAGGGGACAACTGAACACCGCTATGTTTCTGTGAACGGAATAGGAAGCGAACTGCATTTACACGCCCAGACATCATGCCACCAATCGTAAGGTGAGGGCCAGGACACTGGCTACTTTCAGTTTGTTGACAGAAAACACAACAAGTACTGGGGAAGAAAATTCTGCAAGCTTTCGCTACATGCAGCAACAAAGAGGGAGATTTTTAGTTGTCACAGTGGCAACCCTGTGATTTTTCTCTCCTCTTGCGGTAATTTGGAGAAGTATGTCAGAGCAGGTAGTCAGTAGTGCATTTTGGGGCGAGCACACATTAGCGGCGGTTCGTGTCTCGTTCGGAAGTCTCTCTGCGGCGCACTGGTGCAGCGTCACGCTCCTTTCACTGTTTCTGAGTGAGACTCGCGTTTGCGTCGTCTGTGCACTGCGTAGCTGACACTTGGCGAGTCATTTTCGTGACTTAGTGACTGATTTCTATCGTTAGTTCTCTATCATACTGGGATCAAAACTCGAAGCTATCCACTATATGTCGCTTTTCTGAGTTGAGCAGCGTTTGGGAGGCGATTTGCATGTTATTACGCTAGTGCTTCAGAAAATTCTTAACCTTCTACGCATATTGCGGTTTAAATTTTTTGAAGAAAGTAATCGTAAATCAATACAGCCTCAACTTGAAAAATATTGATTGAGAGAAAATAAGTTAATTATTTTTGAGATGACTTTTCCTCACTCTATCAGCTCCTCCCACGAAGTTTTTATGAAACTACCCTTTTCCTGAAAAATAAATATCGCGAGACGGCTCTACCTCACTGAACTGCAGTCTCAATATGACGGTGTTTCCGATATATTAGAGGTGTCATTACACCTTATTTTAATTTTAAAGTTAGAAGGACACTTTATAATTATACGAACTGTATTAAATTTTATTTTGCCAATAACGAAACTTCACCTGCATTCGCATTTAGCAGCTTTAGTAGTTATCAATTTAACATTCGTATTATTGTGTTGGATACTGCCTGAACTCAGAATCGCTTGTTTCGTCATATGCATGTTGATTACGCGTGCGTGGCAGGCAGCTTGCAAAACGAAACCACTGCAGAACCTCAGTCGACTCGCACACAATACAACAGGTACGGCAAAGAGTCATAAACTATACAGTAGTAATAATAGAAATCATATTTTAAAAATAATTTAAATTCGTGACGAACACAATCGAACCCTTTTTGTTTTCATCCCTCAGAAATTTTCATTTTGTCCCTCAGGGGTAATTACCCCCCGGTTGGGAAACTTAACTATCATAAAAATTAACGATAACTACAAAATCACACCACCTTTGTCATTATTTAGTTTCCTAAGGACCCTGGAAGGTACGAAACGGTACATCACAGAACTGTTTATTTACGATTCTGTTGTACGGTACAGATATTTACCGAATAATGTTTTCCTTTAATAGCAAAAAATTGTTAACAAATACCAGAAGATCTGGACTTTTGCATAAAGACATTATATGTATACCCTACAAAGTCGAATTTTGTCCGCTACACTTCAGGCCAAATCAATGAATTTGGAACTGATTTCACCTACATTACTTAATGTACGAAATACCCCACCAGAGCTGTAGCTTGAGATAAAACGCCACAGACGTGATAAAAAATCATCAAAAGCAATAGACCTGTTTCCCAATACAGAAGGAACCAGTTCTACACATGCTGCTAAATTGCCACAAACGGCAAGGAACATCAACACGTTCGTTTTTGAAGCAAAAATAACTAGATTTAAAAAATTATTCGTGCGTTAGAGAAACGAGTAAAGTTTAAGAATAGGCGAATCGTTTGACTCCATAAAATTGTTTAATTGTCAAGGAAAGTATTTATGACTATAACAACAGGCAACATAAAAATATGTATGAGATTCACCGTAATTCATGTCTTTAGGTAATTTACTGACGCAAGGAACGCACAATTATAACAACCGTTTCGTTAATCGAGTAGAAAATAATTAAAAACCAACATTATCCTCAAGAGACGCACCTGACTGTCTGCTTTCTCGCCGCTTGGAGCGCTAATGTTGCTGCAGCCGTCAAACGTTAACAACTTTCGCACCAGAGTGTTTCGTGGCTGTATTTAATAGACCGTGACGTGTATCAAGACGTAGAGGAATTGTGGGCAAAGCTTAAACTAATTGTAAATCGCGCCATGGTAAGTACCTGCCGAGTGGATTAGGGGAAGAGGAAACGCGGCACGGTTTAGTTCTAAAATTGTTGATAAAACAGAGGCTGTTGTACTTCAAATCAGAACGCGCAAATGATGACAAACAGTAAAATCGTGCATCTGTAAGAAGACTGAGGAGCAAAACATACAACTACCACCATCATCTAGCGAAAGATCTTCCAGAGAACCCGAGAAAATTCTAGTCCCAAGTAAAATCTCTCGACGGGCCTAAGACATCTACCCATTCACTTTGTGACCAGTCTAGTGTGGCAACGTTGACACGTAATTCAATGAAAGGACTGCCGAAGTTTTAAACTTAGCTTTTAAGAAATCATTGACCCAGGAGGATCGTACAAACATATCGTCGTCTGACCGTCACACAAGTTCCCGTATAGAGGACAGATTAATTGGATTCACTGACGTGCAGAAGCAGCTGCAAGGGTTGAAAACAGAGAAGTCACAAGGTATGAAAGGAGTCCGAGTTCGATTTTACACAGAGTTCCTCCGGCATTTGCCCCTTACTTAACATGCATTTATCTCGAATTTCTCACCCAGCGCAAAGTCCCAAGCGACTGGAAACAAACGGAGGTGACTCCTTTATATAAGAAGGGTGAAAGGACCCATAAAATTACAAATCAATATCGATAACATCCGTTTGCTACAGGATTCTTGAACGTATTCTCAGTCGAATATAATAAAATTACTTGAAACGGAGCGTCTTCTGTTTACAAATCTGCTCGAACTTAGAAAGCGTCGCAAGTGCAAAGCTCACGTTGCCCTTTTCTCACATGATATACTACAAACCATGGATGAGGGGTGACAGACAGATTCCATATTCCTAGATTTCCGGAAACAATTTGACACACTGCTCCGTTGCAAACTGTTAAAGAAGGTTCGAAGATACAGAGAATGCGAGAATAATTCGAAGGCTTCTTAAATAACAGAACTCAGTACGTTTTCCTCGACGGCGAGTGCTCATCACAGACAAGGGCACCGTTTGGAGTGCTCGAGGGTAGCGTGACAGGACCGCTGTTGTTATCCATATACGTAAATGATTTGGCGGACAGGGTGGGCAGCATTCTCCGGTTGTTTGCTGATGATGCTGTGGTGTACGGTAAGCTGTCGTCGTTGAGTGACTGTATGAAGATACAAGACGACTTAGACAAAATGTCCAGTTGGTGCCATGAATGGCAGCTTGCTCTAAATATGAAAAAATGTAAGGAAATCCAGACGACTAGGAAAACAATGTTCGAATACAGCATTGGTTGTGTACTGCCTGACGTAGTCGCGTAGACTAAATATCTAGAAGTAACTTTGCACACCTGAAATGGAACGAGAACGGAAGGACAATAACAGGGAAGGCTAACGATCGAAATAGGTTTGTTGGGAGGATTTTAGGAAAGAGTGGTTCACTTGTAAATGGGACTGCGTACAGAACACTAGTGCCACCCATTCTTCAGAATTGCTCAAGTGTTCGGAATTCGCAACAGGTCGGATTAGAGGAAGACATCGAAGCATTTTCGAGGCGAGCTCCTAGATTTATTACTGGTAGGTTCAATTCACTGAAGTACTTCTTGAATTCAAATGGGAAGGCGACTGAGAAAATGGATTTTCTAACTCACTGCAGACCGCTTCTACTGCCACCAACGTAAATTTCCCGTGATGCTTATAAAGACAAGATGAAGGAGGGCTTGTACACAGGCATACGAGAGAGTGTCTTTTATCTCTCGCACTAGTTGCAAGTAGAAGTATAGAAGGTACCCTCCGCCACTCACGATATCGCGACTTGTAGAGTATTTACAGCTTGTAGATGTTCGTAGTAGGCCTTACAGAGACCCAGGGCGGAAATATTACGGTGCAATTAGACCCAAACCTCAACATCCAAAGTAAAAGCTTCCCTCCAGATCCAAATTGTTCTGTACAGTCCACATATTGTTTGGTAAAACGTTACACCATTTTAAGCGTTGGGTATGTGGGTGTGAGGAGGTGGAGATTTTGTTAAATTAGTAGTTTTTATCAGTTTGTATTAAATATTCCGAATAGTTTAGCGCGAAATGTACCATATACAAAAATAATCTACATTAAATTGCGAACAAAAATGGTTCAGTGCATAATCTTGCTAAAGTGAACCGTTCGAGAGGATGTAAAAGTAGAAATGTTTCGTAATTTTTTTAGAATTTTGGATAAATATTCTTTTATACAGGATTGTGTTTGTAAAAACAAATTGCGATTTTAGTGGCCGGTGGTATGTTAGTGATAAGCCCTTGAAGGAACGACAACCTCACCACCTTCTCAAGGGGAGCTACTTTTTAAGGGAAAAGAGGCTTCCACAGGCCTAGGCCATATAAACCTGTGGTACGGAGAAATCCATTCTGAACTTTCTCTGGACAACGCCGCATAAAGAATGAATACCTTTGCAACATAAAAGATTTTGAATTATAAAAATATTATCTGTATAATAATTATGATACATAATTATACAATTTTGATTCATAATATTTTAAAACTGCAGCTTTTGGAGGCTTTTCTTAAAAAAATAAGACATATTTGGCTGTATATTGCATCATATTTTATTTAAATTTTTGAAGTTCAGAAACTGAGTTCAACAGTAATATCGAATAAAAATGTAGAATGTTAAATGCGTCCTTAAATTAATGTACAGTATTTCATCAGTATTCAGTCCTCATCTTTATCTTGAAGTGTGATATTCGTGTCCCTGTTAACGCGTCCTAGGACTGAAAAAGTACTGCATATGCTTGAGCTGTTTATACCCCTCCTTCTGCACTCGCAGTTACTGAAGCATTCGTCTTTGCAAGAACAGTATGAGTTAAATTAATTCACAGGGAGTTGCAGGACGTACTGTTGTAATTGGTCTGAGGTGTTCACCAGTCTTCTTCCACCCCCACTCGTGTGGATTCTTCTTCTCATTCAGCCACTGCTGCAGCTGGTGGTAGGCTTTAGGTGAATGCTGCCTGGAAGCTGCTGAAGTGGGGGGAACTGCAGCCAACTTGAACAATTAATGTATAGGCTGCATTCAGTAGCCTGCAAGTAACATTGGTAGCCAAAACGATCTAGACCTTTGGTGTTCTTGCCTCCAAATATCGCAAGAGGGAAATGCTTTTCAGTGTTAGAAACTGCACTGGGGTCAACTTTGGGGTCGTTGAAGACTAAAAGTTTCGTCTGAAGAGCATTGTTGGCTTGCACTTTCGTACATGGTGTAATTTTCCCGTTCTTGTAGATAGCTGATACAGTGTCACATCCTGTGAAGGCATACATGGCTAAGAGTACACCTTTCATATTCACAATGCCTCGCTGAATATCAGAAGTAGTGTACACTTTTTCCTGCTGATTGCCTTCCTTTGGTACCACCATTTTCAATCTCTTCTGTCACGGTGCGTGGACAGTCAACACGTCTGTGTCATCAACAGTTAAACAAGCTTCAACTCCTTTCTCCGTTTCATCAATAGCTGTTAAAATTATTAATAAGTCATCATCATTCGATGATTGAACTGTGAATCACATCTTTACAAGTGCATTATAAGGAGAGAAATAAGCTTTCTACCTGTATCCTTTTTTTATGTGCACTATTGTAGTTTTCAATTTCAAAATGTAGTATTACATGGTGTAAAGCAAGCGAATCGCCTGGCTAGATGTGAGAGGGGGCCTAACGGCCCACAGACTGCCAGATTAAATTAATGAGTGAATAAATAAATAAATTAGAAATTAAAAATATTCATTGTTTCGAAGGAATATAATCTTCCCAGTTACACAGTCGTGCCATACGGTCTTAACTTGACTCCAATACTATCTGACATTTCTTATAGACACTTTACGTCATCTAATACGATAGACGAGATTTTGCAGATCCTAAGATTAATCGCGTCCTGCTCCAAGCTTTACTGCTGTATTATCCTCGGTATCTAAATTTTTCGCGAGATTAATCTTCACAATTTAATTAAAATCTTCTATTGTTGTCCACCACTGATATTTGTAATTTATTTTATCTTCTCAGAGGAGGCTTGTAATACTACTTTCTCAGCTATCTCTGTTAGTTGATGAATCTTCGTGATTGGTGAATTAATGTTGTCGGAAAATATGGCTAGATCATCAGCTGTGTTTGGGTCCTAGTCTGAATCATTATTCATTTCAGTCCTCTTAGTTAATTCTCTTTCTCCATTCTCGAATGATTTTTTCCAAGATACAATTAAAAAGGAGTGGGGAAACTTCATCGAGTTGTCTGATACCAGTTTTGGTTTTGAAAGGGGTCCGAGATGTTGAAACAAAATTCACTTTTGATACTGTATCGATCAGAATCTGTTGAATCATCCACCCCAAATACTTCCATAACATTCAACAGTGACTCACTGTCAACTGAGTCGTGCGCCTTTTTTATCAATGCATACTATCGCACGGCAGTACCTTCCAGACGTTTAATACTTGATAATGTTTTTCAACTTGAAAATTTCCTCTAGGCAGAAACTTACTTTCCTGAAATTGTCCTGGTACTTATTAGTCTATTTATAAAAATATACGTCAATTCAGTTCTAGACTGTTTTGGAGAGCGTCTCCCATAGAACAGATACTAATATAATATCTCTTCAACTGTTGATAACCTCCTGAGCCAGCATTTTTATGGAGTTGGTGGACTAGGATAGATAGGCACACAGAGGATACCCGTCCACCTCTCTGTATCTCCTCAAAGAGTTCAGCTGGTATGTTCAGAATGTCTTCTTTGACCAGCTTCCGGGACTCTGCGACAGTTGATTCCTTTCAAACTGCTATATTATCACTTAGGGCGTCCATGATCTGTTTAATTTCTGTCTTAGATGTGTGGATGTGCGTTTGTCGCTATTTTTTCCTTGAAGCACGTGGTTGGGGGTTGTTGCAATTTCAGATTAGACTTGAAAATTTGAATGAAATCCCTGAGATTGTTCTTTACAATATCCTGATCAATAAGTTTCATCTGTTGTTTCTAAAATAATGGCTTTGCAAGCCGGATCACAGGAGCTGCGTGCTTCCGACTTTTACAGAAGGAGTTAAAATCTTCATGTTCCTTCGGAGAGTTTCATTTTTTCAACGAATTTGTCTTGTGTGCGTAATTCTGGTCCGAGGTCTCGTAGCACCATGCGTTTCAGAAATTTCAAGCTTCTTGTATTGTCTATTGTATTGCACTGTCTGTCCAGTCCTGAGACTAAAATGTTAGTTGCTGACGGCACTCTCTCAATACTTGTTAACGGATTTTAAATGTTGCCACATCATTTCTGCATTTGATCTTGCCAGCTGTTGGAGCCTTTCTGAGAAAAATGAAATTCATTTTAATCCTGAAGAGTTAATTACCTAAATGATACTTCGTACCTATCTGAACTTTAATATTATTAATTTCCTTCATCACAATCCCAGAATGAGGCATGTGGACGATTCTTCATCGTTCGAGTTTCCAACTGGTTTCCATGTCTCCTCTTTACTTAGTTTGTGTTTGATATCAACTGAAGACTAAATGTTCGACACAGTTGGAAAAAACCAAACTCAAAATGTCTGCTCCTTCTGTACCGGTTCATAATTTACTATTATTCCACGTCAGCTTACAGTCGTCGACAAAAATCTTAATATTCTTTGTAGTTATTTTCGCCTTTTCCTTCTCTAGGAGATCCCAAAATTGTTCTTGTTTCTCTGGACTATGGCTGTTGTTCTCACGCAGGAGGTGGCAGCATGTACACTGAACAGGGTGTAACCGCCTCCCACAGCAAAGAGTGAGTATTGAAAGTTATTTGATACGGTTGAAAAATTCACCACTGCGTTGATAAACGTCTTACTTACAGAGAAATCTGTTCCAAACATTGATATGTTCTTGCTTATATTCACGGCTTCCTTTTTTTTCATAGATCCTATACACTACATTGTCCATAACGCTTTCCTCCTGATAATGTGTATTTTGAAAACTAGGACTGTGATGTTTTGGTAGTCCAACAAATTGTCAATCCTTATTGTACACCAAATTTTCGCAATGATTTCACATTTGTGGTAGCGATGTAATATTCGTTTTTCTTTTTCAACTTAGTATTTCTGCCGCAAAGCACGCAGGTGACTCCGACTTCCCTAAACATGTAGTTGCACGCCAACAGGATCTCAAGATATGCTTGCACTCCTAACAGTGATGGGTTTCTGCCTATAGTTGACACCGGGGTTAGTGGCTTCTTTTTGATGACTTTCGATAATGTCTGATTCTTAGAGAAATGTGGGGCGGATTTGTTCCTTCCCAGTAGTAGATTCAAAGTATTAAGCAATCAAGCATGGAGTTAGTTTGCTATATACACCTTTGGTATGCATGGTCCTCTTCCGCTTTAAAAGCCATTGACTTTTATCATCTATAATCCCGAAAAAGGATGCTTTCAAATTGGTGCCAGATGGGGCAGCTGGACCAACTTATTTCTTATTTTTCATTTATTATGCGGGGGGGGGGGGGGAGGCGGGGGTTATACGCAGGGTATAGTTTCATTGTGTTGGGCACAGATTGTGGGATTGATTGTTTATTTTAATAAAAATTTGGGATAGTAATTTGTTTGTTATAAGTAAAATCTATAATTCCTTCTGATTTAGCTAACTTATCTCCACATATTTACAGTTGTTCTTTTTTCATATTTCAGGCGTTGAGAGTAATAAGTATTTTATTTCCCTGATTATCTGGATGTTTCAATCAATGATATGTTGGTCTTTAATGCTACCAGAGGCATCTTTCTTTATCTTAATTTTACATTATCATCATGTTGTACATTGAACATTCCTAAGATTTTAACTGAGCTTTTCATTAAATTGTGCCGTCATAATTTTTTACCACTTTGTTAACTAATTACTTGCTGTTATGTGGGTTTTTCAGCCCAGTTGGGGTTGGGTTGGGTTGGGTTGTTTTGGGGAAGGAGACCAGACAGCGAGGTCATCGGTCTCATCGGATTAGAGAAGGATGGGGAAGGAAGTCGGCCGTGCCCTTTCAGAGGAACCATCCCGGCATTTGCCTGGAGTGATTTAGGGAAATCACGGAAAACCTAAATCAGGATGGCCGGACGCGGGATTGAACCGTCGTCCTCCCGAATGCGAGTCCAGTGTCTAACCACTGCGCCACCTCGCTCGGTTTTCAGCCCAGTGTTTTCTTTACTGTGATGAATAATTTTAACTGTCGCCAAGATAGGAGGACTCTACAATGTGTGTTTGCATGCATACTACCAAGGCAGGATCCAGTTTGTGGTGTCTGGGGAGGGTGAATTTATTCAGACTGGGGATGATGGGCTGTTCTTACCATAATCCTTCTAAAGGGGTTGTAGTCGGGGCTACCCTACTAAACTAATGGCTAATGGCTTTTCTGTGACAGCAGATCTTTTACAAGCCTTTCTGAGAACTTCTGGAAGGGAGCATTATTTTACTTGCTGTTAGCTGAGGGCAGGAAATAATCAAGAATATGCTTACACTCTTTTCCTCCGGTTAACTGGCTGAGAACTTAGACATTTTCGTAAAACTTGTAGGAGCTCGCTAAGTCGAGGAATTGTCCAACAGCCTTCCATGGTATTGGAAGTCCTGATGGGGAAAGGTAAGTCTGCGAGTTTCGTGTACATCACATTGGTTGGTTACTGATCCGTCGTGATCAGTGGAGTTACTTTAATGGACACAATACCCGTAAGAACTATTTTTTTATAAACAATGTCCAAACTTGCTGCTCTATGACGATAATTTTAATTTATTCCCTTTGGCTATACATTTGTTTCGACTAAACTGCCATTAACGAGTGACCTGTTCTACAATGTGGGTGACGTTACTCTCATTATACATTTTTTGTTGTAGTAGGACAGTTTAGTCGAAACAGAATTGTAGAGAAGGGGAATGAAATAGAAATTAATATCACACAGTAGCGAGTCTTGATACTCCTTACGAATATGTCACTTGCTGACTTATTACTACACTGCAGGCCCTATGGAACGTAAACTATAGGGATTAATAACTATGTTTCTTGTGTGGAGCTGAGAAATTCTGTTTCATCATTTTTCAGCCTTCGTCATATGTTGGGATTCTATGAGCGTGTAGTTGCTTGGTTGGAAGAGCTCACACAGAGCAAAATGGGCTCTGAGCACTATGGGACTCAACTGCTGAGGTCATTCACACAGAAGAGCACGGAGTAATATGGTAGCTGGTGGTGGTGTTCAACAAAGGCAGTGGACTTGTGGCGAGGTCTTGTGGGTGACGACGAACTGTTTGTTTTGATGCAAACTTGATAAAATGGCATATGATTTCCTATATTGTTGTTGGGGATCACAGTCTTGTCGAATGCAGCTGTAGTTACCGACGTGTAATTAGATGTTGATTACAGAGTAGGAACACACTAATCGATGGTAGTTACTTTTATGGAGAAGTGCAGATAATTCATTAGGTTCAGTGTATAAATACTTCCGATTAAATCTATGAAAAAAATACAAAGATTAACTTCGTGTGCTGCGCATGTCTCCCATCTTCATTGTCCAACTTCCTCTCCTCCATTCTCTATAGCCATTTGTATGAAAATGAGGCAACCAGTCTGAAAATACAAGTGGCTTCAGAAAATAAGGAAAGTGTATTTAAAACGTACTCCTTGTACGTGGTATCTTTTTTACGACGTAGGCACTTAATTTTGTGGAGAAAGATTTATTTCGTTTTCTAAACTAACGCACTCACGCTCGCTCGCGCGCGTACACGCACACACACACACACACACACACACACACACACACACACACACACATGCACATGCACACTCAAATTTATCCAAAAATTACATAAAGAGTTTAACTTACTGCGTTTTTTAGTATTTTAAAGGGGGTTCAAAAATATGAAACACCCAGCACCATATTTATAAAAAACATTACGTAAATCAGCATTTCTGCACATGCAGAGATAGAAAGAATGCTCAAATTAATTGCTTCCCACATCTAATTGCTGTCAGGCGTCACAAGGTGGACAGCAAACCAGCGGAAAACTGAGACTGATGACTCTGCATTTTACAAGTCTCAGGTGGTGTCAGGTGAGCACACATGCAGTCGACAAAATATAACATGCTTGGAGATTGCGAAAATATTGACTCACGGCCTAACAAGGGAACTATCCCAGACGTAAATAAATGGTGTTGATGATATTTGGTGGGTATGTAAAGTGGCCCAAATAATGCAATACACGTTTTTCCATGTTTTTGCCCATTTTCACTTATGGGTAAAAACACAACCCAAACGTAATTTGGTGCATGGTGAAGAATAAAGTGTGTGTCCACATATAACTGTATTAACTTTCCTTAATTTTTAGGGAAATTAGGGAAATGGATTTTCTAACTGACTGCAGACCGATTCTGCTGCCGCCAACGTACATTTCCCGTAAAGTCTATAAAGACAAGATGAAGGAGGGCTTGTACACACGCATATGAGAGAGTGCCTTTTATCCCTCGCACTATTTGCGAGTTCAATGGGAAAGGAAATGGCAAGTAGAGGTATACAAGGTACCCTCCGCCACTCACGATATCGCTACTTGTAAAGTATACACCGCATGTAGGTGTTCGTAGTAGGCCTAACAGAGACCCAGGGCTGTACGCGGAAACAGTACGGTGCAATTAGAGCAATACCTCAACATCCAAAGTAAAAATCTCCCTCCAGCTCCAAATTGTTCCAATCAGTCCACATATTCTTTGGAAAAAAGTTACACCATTTTAAGCGTCAGGTTTGGTGGGAGGAGTGGAGAAGTTGGTAAAGAAGTGCCATATACATAAATAATCTACATCAAAATGCGAACAAACATGGTCCCATGCATAATCTTGCTAAAGTGAACAGTTTCAGAGTTATGGGGGGGGGGGGGGGGGAGGTGTAAAAGCAGAAATTTTTGCGTATTTTTTAGATTTTGTGGAATAAATATGTCATTATCACTAAGGAAACTAATTTTTCTATACAGGATAGTGTTTTATAAAAGCAAATTGCGATTTTAGTGGCCGGTGGTATGTTAGTGATAAGCCCTTGAAGGAACGACAACCTCACCACCTCCTCAAGGGGCGCTACTTTTTAAGGGAAAAGAGGCTTCCACAGGCCTAAGCCATATAAACCTGTGGTACGGAGAAACCCACTCTGAACCTTCTCTGGACAATGCCGCATCAAGAATGAATGTCTTTCCAACTCTTTTAATGTTTAATTTTAAATTATAAAAATATTATCTGTATAATAATTATGATATACAATTATATCATTTTTAATCATATTATCCTTAAAACTTCAAATTATGGAGGTTTTTCTTTAGAAAATAGGCATATTTGGATGGATTTTGTAACTATATTTTATTAAAATTTCCGAACTGCATAAACTGAGTTCAGTAGTAATATTGAATAAAAATGTAGGGACAACCTTCACTGCCCTCCAAACATTGGGAATGATTCCTACCGCTAAGCTAACCCTGAATAACCTGTTTCAGGAGAGGTAGAAAAAAGCCATCTGGGCCAGGTGACTTGAACGGTTGGAAATTGGATTTTATTAAAGTCCATACACTCCTTGGCCGATTCCCAGTCCTCTCTTCGAGTGCCTGAGAACCATTGTCTCTCTGGGATCACATTCTGGTCTGTGTTGTCCGGCAGAGCATATTGAGGAAAGTGAGTTTTGAGGAGCAGTTTCAGTAAGTATCATGTTCTGTCTTTGTGTATTCCCCACCCTCCTTCCTCATCGTACCTCCTGGGTTGATTGGTACTCTAGCGAGAATTCTGTGAAGTCTAGCTTGGGCAGCTGTGCTCTCCACGTCGTCACAGAATGACTTCCAGGATGTCTTCTTTGCTTGTCTGATTTCAAGGTTGTAGTTGACAAGGGCCTCACGATATATAGCCCATTGTCCTTTACGTCTCGCAGTGTTAAACAGTGTTTGTACCTGTTTTCTTTGAATTTTCAAGTTATTATTCCACCAAGGCTCACTCCTATTTGTGCACTTCTTAGTGACTGTGCAGTTGTCCTGATATGAGGTCACTATGGCAGAGGTAACAGCCTCTGCTACTTCCTCAAACTCTACTGGATTCCTTATCGAGATTTTAATTTCCGATAAGCCTAAGTCAAGGTCCCTCCTATACGTCTCCCAGTCTGTTTTCCTGGGATTACTGTAGGTCATGACACTATGAGGGAAAGTATTTCCTGGGGAGCTGCAGGACGTACTGTTGTAACTGGTCTGAGGTGTTTGACAATCTTCTTTCACCCGCACTCGATCGCATTCTTCTTCTCATTCAGCCACTGCTGCCAGTAAGCTGATGAAAGGAGGGGGGAGGGGGATGCAGCCAACTTGAACAATAAATGTATAGACTGCTTTGCAACACCCTGCAAGTAACGCTGGTAGTGAAAACAATCTAGATCTTCAGTGTTCTTGGATCCGAACATCGCAAAGAAGGAAATTATGTCCAGCATCAGTCACTGCACTGGAAACAGATTTGGTATCGTTTAAGACTAGGAGTTTTGTACAAAGAGCGTTGTTGGCTTGCACTTTCCACTTGTTGTAGATAGCTGATACAGTGTTACATCCTGTGATGACGTATATTGCTAAGAGTACACCTTTCATATTCCCAATGCCTCGCTAAACGTCAGAAATAGTCTACACTTTTTCCTGACGATTGCCTTTCTTTGGTACCACGATTTTCAATTTGTTCTCTAATAGTGTGTGGACAGTCAACAAGACTAGTAAGCCCATGTCATCACCAACTGAACAAGCTTCAACTCCTTTCTTCGCTTCATCAATCACTATTGAAACTGTTAATAAGTTAACATGACCCGATGCTTGATGAACTGTGTGCCGCCTCTTTGCATGTGGACTACAATGAGAGAAATAAGGACGATTTTGTTCTGTCGTTAGTTATAAATTCGCTTCAATTGATATTTACATGGATTGAGTCTTCTACTTTCACTTGAGTTTTAGTGGTAGAACGAGATCTGGGTATGTGTTCTTCATCTTTTGTGTTTTCTTGCTTGAATCTATCAAAAACAACAGTTGTTTGTCCATAACGAGAAATTATGTTTTCTGTGTATAGCTCTCAAATCTATTAGAAGATAGCCGGGCGTTGCCAGACAACAGGATAAAGGAGGTGACTCCATCAATGATGTAGGACACTTTCTCTGAATCTGGGGTGATCGATGATTCATTTCAATCTGGAACCAATACAGTCACCATTGAAGATTTGCTTTCCTTCCTCATCAAGCCAGATCCGTCGAACAAGGATGAAGGGTAAGCACATAATTAAACTTCAAATATTTCTTCAAGTCTCTCATCATTCTTTACTGTGCACATCCTCCGATGTCAGAGAGTGTTAGGGTTCACACATGCAGTGTTGTTGTTAATTGTCATGGACGTTGTTATAGAGGCTAGAAACTTAACAGCTAACGTTCTTTTCAAGTGTATCTCATTGAATGTTTTGTTCTCATTCTGTTTCAAGGCTAGTGTTCCAATTTTAAACGCATTATCACAGTTTACGTTTTCATCTGCTTCAACCCCTGCTGACAAGGATGAGAGTTAGGGTGCTTTAGAAAACAGATTGTGTTCCTCAAACCAAGAAACAAAAGTTTGCAAGTCCTTGCAGCTTCTTTTCTTCCTTGCCTCTCGTATCTCCACGTGCTGCTCTGAAGAGACGCTGCACACACCTGCGTATTCTTCCATTGCTTCACACACCTGAGAACAAACTGGCATGGAGTTGATTCAGGTTGCAATAGTTGCTGCTATTATTCCTCTGCCTCCAGTCAAGCACCAATGCTACTCAAGGATGTCATCGAAACCTGTTCAACGGTAATGTCACCCCAGACTCCAGACCAAAGCTTTTCAGAACGTCGGATGGTGAAATAACACAATTAACGAACAAATAGTTTTCTGGGCTCATTGAGTTGAGAAGTTGCAGCGAATCTTGTAGGTAAACTCTTGCACATTTAGCGTAGTTTAAGTGACCAGAGGCATGGAAAATGGGGAGCATTTAATGTACACAGTGAAGGTAAAGGAGAAAGTCCCCACTCCTCTCAGCTCTAATATACGTTCGAACAAGTTGAACCATTTCTGTGAAGTGAATCCAAAGTCCTTGTGTTCGTTCTCATTCTTCTGAACGTTGAAGTTGGTTTCCCAAAATTTTTACTAAACTGTTCACTGCAGCTGCCTTCCTTAATTCTTCAGACGATGTATTACTATGCTTGAAAGTTGGGTAGACAACATTAAGCCAATCTTTAACCACACGAAAGAGAGCTTCAGTATTTTTCAAAAATATAGCAATTAGTGCCTCTTCGATTAGGAAGAGAGCACGAATAAACTTCGTTTCAGCTTTTACGTTCATCATTTGTTGAACACTATTTTTGGCATAGACAGGACTGTACAACTCCTCCAAATCATTTCCTGCCATGATGAATCCAATTGCTGACAAAAAGGACATTAACAAGTGAGAGCCTCCTAGTCGAATGAAAAGTCACTTCAAAAGTCTGTCACCATGTGCTGTTCCTACTATTTCACGAGCTTTGGCGTAGAAAGGCTGACCAAAAGTCATCATTGTTATTCCTTGTCCATTGCTGGTCCCTTTTGTAGCAGGTTGAAGAACAGCCGTATAAATGGTTGACGGATGTGAAGGAGCCAAGTTGATGAATGGAAGAGGGACTACAGCGGAGGTTTGGAATTCTCTCGTCGCGTATAGCATTTTCATGCAGCCACTACAATCAGGTTTACATTCTTCTGGGCCTTCCTACCAGATACCATTCCACCAAAACAAATTAAGTGTTCTGCCTTGTTTGTATGACAGCGGTTTTATTTTCAGGCAAGCCATTTTTGTAGCAATTATTTTACAATCGCCAGATGTGCTTGGGGCTCTGAAAGTTTGCAAACCAAACATGCCTCGTTTTTCAATAGCATGAGCAGTAACATACTTTCGAGGTACATTGTCCTCTACCTGAAGAGCGGTTTTAGGTGTTATGCAAGCAGTTCCACCCACCACATGAAACGTGTCATGGCCACCCCCAGTGCGGACATTGTAGTCTCCATTATCGAAAACAAACTGCACGCATCCGTTCTCAATGTTTATATGTAGGTGTATTAGAATAACTGTACCTAATTATCTGATTTCATAGCGGACATGAACATAAAGGTTACTTATCGATAATGCACTGTCTGCAAATGCTTTTATTTCACAAAAGCCAGTGCTCATTACTCAGATTTTAGATGCTTTTGTTTCATCTCTTATTCTAACGACACAAACAGTGAACTACTAAAGTTAGTTTGTTATTGATTACATGTGACAGAATGACTTTAGTGGAATTTTTATTCTTAGTCTGGGGTATCAAAATACATGAAATTGCTTTTCTTCGAAGGTGTAGAACGACCGGTTCCATAATTACAGAATTGATACCGAAAGTTAAATTTCCTGCCTCCGGTATGAATTTTTTTTTTTCCAAGGATGTTTCCTGCATTCGTATTTCACATATTTTCAATCAGAATTAGAATGGATGGTAGTAGCTACACATTTATATCGTATTTATAAATATATTTGAAATATTCATTGTATTTAATTATAATAATTTCGTAGAAAGGAAATACTTAGTATGTACTACACGGCAGTGCCCATTAGTCAGTGTACTGCATTTCTCTTCATTCCCGGATAAGAAATGTCATTAGGGTAAAGTAAAGACGTCACTGAAATCGCGAGGAGTTGTGTTGGATGAGGGCGATAGGCGCAGAGCAAAGCAGTCGGTGGATCTACATCTACATCTACATTGATACTCCGCAAGCCACCCAACGGTGTGTGGCGGAGGGCACTTTACGTGCCACTGTCATTACCTCCCTTTCCTCTTCCAGTCGCGTATGGTTCGCGGGAAGAACGACTGTCTGAAAGCCTCCGTGCGCGCTCTAATCTCTCTAATTTTACATTCGTGATCTCCTCGGGAAGTATAAGTAGGGGGAAGCAATATATTCGATACCTCATCCAGAAACGCACCCCCTCGAAACCTGGCGAGCAAGCTACACCGCGATGCAGAGCGCCTCTCTTGCAGAGTCTGCCACTTGAGTTTATTAAACATCTCCGTAACGCTATCACGGTTACCAAATAACCCAGTGACGAAACGCGCCGCTCTTCTTTGGATCTTCTCTATCTCCTCCGTCAACCCGACCTGGTACGGATCCCACACTGATGAGCAATACTCAAGTATAGGTCGAACGAGTGTTTTGTAAGCCACCTCCTTTGTTGATGGACTACATTTTCTAAGCACTCTCCCAATGAATCTCAACCTGGTACCCGCCTTACCAACAATTAGTTTTATATGATCATTCCACTTCAAATCGTTCCGTACGCATACTCCCAGATATTTTACAGAAGTAACTGCTACCAGTGTTTGTTCCGCTATCATATAATCATACAATAAAGGATCCTTCTTTCTATGTATTCGCAATACATTACATTTGTCTATGTTAAGGGTCAGTTGCCACTCCCTGCACCAAGTGCCTATCCGCTGCAGATCTTCCTGTATTTCGCTACAATTTTCTAATGCAGCAACTTCTCTGTATACTACAGCATCATCCGCGAAAAGCCGCATGGATGTCTGTATCTTCCTTGTCGCAGGTCTGGCACAATGGCGTTGCTGCGAGATACGTGTTGTGCTGACGTTACGGTGTCGGGTACTTGTAGTTCACACGATAAGGCCATGTAGTCCGCGCCGACGTCGATAAATTGGGGACTGTATTCAAATCACAGTCAACCGTAAGAGATTTGCTTTCGACCACGATCCGTAGCTGCCGCAAGATGAGAGAGAGAGAGAGAGAGAGAGAGCCTGAACGATATTGTGAGGTGCAGCTGTCTTGCGGCGTTGTAGAATTCCGCAGGAGTAGCAAGTGGCGGAGGAGACTGTTGAAGAGTTGACCGCAGCGGCTTATACAGTGGAAGGTGGCGATTGGAAGACGCCGATGAGTGCAGCTCCCGGCAGATTCGCGACGTGGTCTACAGCCAGCACCTGTAGACTGGGCCCCGGCGGTGGTGACAAGACATGTTGTACATGATGCAGCACTTCTATATCCTACAAATAGTAGTCTTTAGAAACAGCTACTAATAACAGAAAAATGCCCTGAAATCACAATCCATGTGTCGTGAAGAGCTTGTTCCAGCCACTGTTCTCAGTGGATAATGGTTTGACCAGTAAGTACTCTAATGCAACGTCCCAGTCGACTGGAGTTCGCTAACAGCACACACGCTGTTTGACTCTTTGTGCGATCCTTATCGTGAGACGCTACAGAGGCGCGCCACAAAGAGAACTTCACTCACACGATTCAGAGTATAGGCTTTATAGGCTTTGCAGCTGGCAAATTGCTTACCTCCTTTTTATTGCTGTAAAGGAAACTAATGGAGACTTTGGACTGGGAATTTGAGGATCTCCTTTTAAAGCGCTAAATGTTCTTGTGACTGGATCGAAATCTGATGAAACTACCGCCCGACTAAATCGACACATTTGACAGAGGTTTCTTCCGCAGGGTGGGAAAATATTGTATTATAGTTAGATTCCTGGGATGATAAGAATGAAAGAACAATTTTGAGTGCTGCACTTGAGCATATGGAATTTGTTCATGTGGAAATCCCAGTACCTTGATACGTCGGGTAAAACTGATGGACTCAGATGGCTTTCGAAGTTTGAACAACTTTGTTAGAACATTTTCATACTATATCTAATACTGCTGAATGACTATGATGTACATCTCCACTTGAGAAGCAATATTATCATGCTCAGTCGTTACCACATAATCAGTTTCATTCACCAAGATCGACTACCACAATTTGACACTCCTGCTTAATTTTGTATAATATTCGCTGCTTGTTGAGTGTATCAGATGAAGAAATTTCATTCATGTTACGTTTCTCGCATAATGATACGTTATGTTTTATACATTTCTTTACAGATTGTCATTATTGTAATGGTTTTTTAACATAACACTTTATTTTCAAGTAACAAAATAAATGTTTGTGAAATTGTCGACTACAAACAAAGAAATAACTGAACTTAAAATTTAAATTAGAATTTTAAACATAAAACATAGCTAATTAAAAGGAATAAACAGAATGATAATGCACGTTTTGGTTTTTCAAGTAGGTATCTTGAAAATATTTCGACAGTGCATTATTTACAACTTATTTTCAAAAATGGCATTTCAGGGACGAGCTTCATTACATGTGGATGGATGAGGTGTGAGAGCTTCTGTACCTTATGTTGTAACGAAAGCCTTCATTTTGCAGTATTAAGAAGGTATTCTTGTGGTAAGGTAATTTCCAAAACTTTAAATTATAACAAAAATTGATTATACTGGCTTGAAGAATGTTAATTACATTTCAACAATTATATGAACACATTTCATTTATATTTTGTGGTTTTGAAGATATACCCTCTAATCCTAAAATGACTCTTTACCTTTTGTGTTTGTTTATACCCCTTAAAAGTGAAAATGGCCCAAACCGAGACCATAACTATACCATTATTTGCACTTTATGTATCCACCAAGTTCCATCAAAAATCTTACAATGTTCCCTTGTGAGTATTTCTGCTGCTGAAGAGAGTAAACAATGTTCTTACTATGTTGAATATCGTCTGACATCAAAGTCATTTTAACAGTACAGAAAACCCCCTCAGACCAATTGATTTCCACAAACTTATCAAGTATCACAACACTGTTTTCACATTTAACACATCTGGATAAGACATTTTAGCTATGCAAAAATTACAGTCTTTATGCTGAGTATAATAATGCTTAAGTGAAATATTACTCTGTTATTTACCACACATATTCATCATACTGGTACCTAAAAAATGACATTGAACTCTGGAGTAGACTCTTTCCATGCCTAATAACAAGTGCTATAAGAAAAACAGCATAGGAAACCTTATAAATTAGGTGTAAAAGATGTAAACTATAATATCACGATACAGTACTAGGCATGTAGCAAAAGAAATTAGGCAGTCTCGGCGTACTCTTGGTGTAACAAACTATTTTTCAGCACCATTTTAGGAGGGGCGACGATAACATGTCTTAGGAAACATAAATCGATGGCAGTTATTGCACATGACTGGATATAGTCGGGGATAGTTATCAAACAAACTTTTGAAATCGGAATTATGGCTCCATAAATTGTTTGTAAGAGGGACTAAGGCTCTCTAGATGTGGAATTATTTAATTTGAATCCAGTGTTCTTGCAAAGTGTACGAAGTCACTTTAGTCGGCTGTAGTGCCAGTAATCTTAGTGTCGTCGTAACTGCCGTCTGCTTCACATCTGCTGTGTAACAAGCTACGTAAATTTAAATATTAATTGTGTTTTTCTTACGTGTCACTTCTTTTTCCATGTGTTTCTGCTTTTAGGAAGCTTTAATTTTCGTGTACTAGTAATAGTGTTCCATAGATCCAGAGACAGTTCGTGCGTATTTTCATTGTTTCCAACAAGAAGTGTCTAGTAACCACAGTTTAGCCAGCTATTATGCGCCTTTAGTGAATTAGCAGTCTAGTTAAAATTTGATTAACTCTCTACAGCAAATTGTTGATTTATTAGGATGGATAGGACGTGTGACTGCTGTGTACGGACGCAGGAGGAGCTGGCCACTGTTCGCGAACAGCTAAACGTGCTGACGGCGACGGCCAGCTGTCTTTAGGCTGCTGCCTCGGAGTGTTTTTTTTTTTTTTTTTTTGTGGTTTTCGGGCGCACAACTTCAGTGGTCATTAGCGCCCTGACTACTCTAAGAATGCACCGCGAGGCACAAGTTGACAACAACAACTAAAAGGGAAAACACAATAAAAGACAGACTGACAGGCATAGGACTAAAAAACATCTTCAAATGTCCTTAGCGAGGTTTGTCAAATTGATAAAACAAAGAACACGAGCAGCTGCTCGTGGGTCATCCGCTAAAATGGCATCTAAAGTATTAGGCAGGTTAAGATCGAGGCGCAGTGTGTTAAGATCTGGACAGGACATTAAAATGTGTCTAACCGTCAGCAAGTGCCCACATGGGCAGAACGGCGCCGGCGCAGCCGTCAGCAGATGGCGATGGCTGAACCGGCAGTGTCCAATTCTTAACCTTGCTAAAACGACCTCCTCCCGCCGAGAAGGGCGTGAGGAGGACGTCCAAGCCACGGGAAGAGGTTTTAAGGCCCGAAGCTTGTTGTCGGTAAGTGCAGCCCAATCGGCATGCCACAGCGACACAACGCGCCGACAAATGACCCTGCTAAAATCGGACGAAGGGACACAACAAGAAGCTGTCCGAGGCTGGAGGACCGCAGCCTTGGCCGCAGCATCTGCAGCTTCGTTCCCAGGGATACCGACATGGCCAGGAACCCACATAAAGCTAACCGGCGTACCGACGTCCACCAGCTGCTGAAGAGAGCGTTGGATCCGGTGTACGAAAGGGTGAACCGGGTACGGATCACTGAGGCTCTGGATGGCGCTCAGGGAATCTGAGCAGATGACATAAGCAGAATGTCGGTGGCGGCAGATGTAAAGAACAGCCTGGTAGAGGGCAAAGAGCTCAGCTGTGAAGACCGAACAATGGCCATGGAGCCGGTATTGGAAACTTTGTGCCCCAACAATAAAGGAACACCCGACCCCGTCATTGGTCTTAGAGCCATCTGTATAAATTAAAGTCATGTCGATGAACTTCGAACGAAGTTCCAAAAAACGGGAGTGGTAGACCGAACCGGGGGTGACCTCTTTTGGGAGCGAGCTGAGGTCGAGGTGAACGCGGACCTGAGCCTGGAGCCAAGGCGGCGTGCGGCTCTCGCCCACTCGAAAGGTTGCAGGGAGTGAAAAATGAAGGTGTTGAAGGAGGCGACGAAAGCGAACTCCAGGGGGTAGCAAGGCAGAGACATACAACCCGTATTGAAGGTCAAGAGAGTCGTCAAAAAAGGAACTATAAGACGGATGGTCGGGCATTGACAGTAGCCGACAGGCATACCGACAAAGCAGTATATCGCGCCGGTAGGTGAGTGGCAATTCGCCAGCGTCAGCATGAAGACTCTCTACGGGACTGGTATAAAATGCTCCGATCGCAAGTCGTAAACCCCGATGTTGTATGGAGTTGAGGCGGCGTAAGATGGATGGCCGTGCAGAGGAGTATACGAAGCTCCCATAATCCAGCTTGGAGCGGACGATCGACCGATATAGACGAAGTAGGACGGTTCGATCCGCTCCCCACGACATACCACTGAGAACACGGAGGACATTTAAAGAACGGGTTCAACGGGCGGACAAATATGACACATGTGGAGACCAGCTAAGTTTCCTGTCAAAGGTAAGGCCTAAAAATTTTATTGTCTCCACGATTGGGAGAGCAACGGGACCGAGTCGTAAGGACGGTGGGAGAAACTCTTTGTAGCGCCAGAAGTTAATACAGACCGTCTTCTCGGCAGCAAAACGGAAGCCATTGGCGACACTCCAGGAGTAAAGACGGTCAAGAGAACGCTGAAGACAGCGCTCCAGGACACGTGTACACTGCGCGCTGCAATAGATGGTAAAATCGTCCACGAAAAGGGAGCCTGATACATCAGCTGGGAGGCAATCCATTATTGGATTGATCGCGATGGCGAAGAGAGCGACGCTCAAAACTGAGCCCTGTGGCACCCCATTCTCCTGGCGAAAGGTGTCGGACAGGACAGAACCCACACGTACCCGAAACTGTCGATCCAGTAAAAAGGAACGAATAAAAAGAGGGAGGCGACCGCGAAAGCCCCATGTATGCATGGTGCGGAGAATGCCCGCCCTCCAACAGGTGTCGTAAGCCTTCTCCAAATCAAAGAACACAGCCGCGGTCGGGCGCTTCCGCAAGAAGTTATTCATAATGAAGGTCGACAAGGTAACCAGATGGTCAACAGCAGAGCGGCGCCTTCGAAATCCACATTGTACATTGGTAAGTAGGCGTCGAGACTCGAGCAGCCAAACCAATCGAGAGTTAACCATTCGCTCCATCACTTTACAGACACAGCTGGTAAGCGAGATGGGTCGATAACTGGAAGGCAAGTGCTTGTCCTTCCCCGGCTTAGGAATCGGGACAACGATAGACTCGCGCCAGCATGCGGGAACATGTCCCTCAATCCAGATGCGATTGTATGTACGAAGAAGAAAACCTTTACCCGCAGGAGAAAGGTTCTTCAGCATCTGAATATGAATAGAATCTGGCCCTGGAGCGGAGGACCGTGATCGGCCAAGTGCGTTTTCGAGTTCCCGCATGGTGAATGGGGCATTATAACTTTCACAATTCGAGGAGCGGAAGTTAAGTGGCCTAGCCTCCTCTGCCTGTTTGCGGGGGAGGAAGGCAGGGTGGTAATGAGCGGAGCTCGAAACCTCTGCGAAAAAGCGGCCGAAGGCATTGGAGACAGCCTCAGGGGCCACAAGGACGTCATTCGCGACCTTCAAGCCACAAACTGGTGAGTGGACCTTAGTGCCAGATAGCCGGCGCAGGCTACCCCAGACAACAGAAGAAGGAGTAAAACTGTTGAAGGTGCTTGTGAAAGCAGCCCAGCTGGCTTTCTTGCTTTCTTTGATAATACGACGACACTGAGCACGTAATCGTTTATAATTGATACAATTCGCCACTGTAGGGTGGCGTTTAAAAGTGCGTAAAGCACGTCGACGAGCACGTAAAGCGTCTCTACATGCTGCGGTCCACCAGGGGACCGGTACGCGACGTGGAGAAGAAGGAGGGTGAGGGATGGAATATCCAGCAGCAGCGAGAATGACTTCCGTGAGGTGTGCGACCTGACGATCGCAGCTTGTAAAGGTTTGATCCTGAAAGGTCGCCCTGGAAGAGAAGAGCCCCCAGTCTGCCTTGGAGATGGTCCAATTAGAGAAGCACGGAGAGGGGGTATGCTGCAGGAGATGGATAACACACGGGAAGTGGTCGCTCGAATATGTATCAGAAAGTGCATACCACTCAAACCGGCGTGCAAGTTGGGGAGTACATATAGAGAGGTCTAAATGGGAATAGGTGTGAGATGTGTCCGAAAGAAAAGTAGGGGCGCCAGTATTGCGGCAGACAAGATCGAGCTGGTTGAAAAGATCTGCTAACAAGGAGCCCCTCGGGCAGGATGCTGGAGAGCCCCAAAGGGGATGGTGGGCATTGAAGTCTCCAGTTAACAAAAATGGTGCAGGTAGCTGAGCAATAAGTTGCATCACGTCTGCCCTGGCAACGGCAGATGACGATGGAGTGTAAACGGTACAAAAGGAAAACGTAAAAGTGGGGAGAGTAATGCGGATGGCAACTGCCTGCAGGCCGGTGTGCAACGTGATGGGATCGTAGTAAATATCATCCCGGACCAGCAACATAACCCCTCCATGAGCTGGGATACCTACCACAGGGGGTAGGTCAAAACGCACAGAGGTGTAGTGTGCCAAGGCAATTTGATCGCATGGGCGTAGCTTCGTTTCCTGGAGGGCTACGACAAGCGGACGGTGCAAGCGGAGAAGCAACTTCAAGTCCTCTCGGTTGGAGCGAATGCTGCGAATATTCCAGTGAATAAGTGCCATCGTAAGAAAAGAAAGATGAGAGAAGTGGTCACCTCGAAGGCCGCTTAGGGCCTGGCTTCGAGCGAGCACTGCCGCCGCTATCAGTAGGCGGACAGTCATCGTCCATTGGGTCTATAGGGTCATCGGCCATCTCGGGAGGATGGCCGGGAGGGGGAGCTTCCTCCGCCAGTGAACGGCCAGATGTACGGCGACCAGCGGTGCGGCCAGGCGAAACGGATGACGGCCTGGGGCGGCAGCCGCTGGGTGGCGCAAGAGAAGAAATGCGCCGTGGCGGGGAAGGAGAACTGTGCTTCCTATGCGCCTTTTTGGAAGGACGTGTAGTGGAAGTACCGGTCGAAGGCTGTGAGGTCGAGGTACGGAGGAAGTCTGCACGGGATGGTTCCTTCTTGAAGGCCCGTGCATCTGACTTCGGTGTCTTCGTCTTAGCAGAAGCTGAAGAAGGTGCTCGTGTCTGTGGGGTGATGGGAGGAAGAGGAGACGTCGACCGCGCGATCTTAGCACTGGCCGAACGGACGACCGTGGTGCTGAAGGTCAGATCGCATGTCTGGGTTGCTACCTCCCGGGTAGTCCGAGGAGAGGCGAGGACAGTACTGTATTTCCCCGCTGGGAGCAGCGTGGGCTTCCTACTAGCCAATAGCTTGCGAGCAGCCGAGGTGGACACTTTCTCTTTGACCCGAATTTCCTGGATACAGCGTTCTTCCTTATAGACAGGACAGTCGCGGGAGGATGCGGCATGGTCACCCTGACAGTTCACACAACGAGGAGACGGAGGTGGACAGTCACCCTCATGGGCATCCCTGCCACAGGTGACACATTTAGCCGCATTGGAACAAGACTGTCGAGTGTGATTGAAACGCTGACACTGGTAGCAGCGCGTAGGTGTCGGGATATAGGGGCGAACAGAAATAACCTCGTAGCCCGCCTTGATGCGCGATGGCAGCTTAACATTATCGAAGGTCAAGAAAATTGTCCGGGTCGGTACAAGGTCATTGTTGACCTTTTTCATGACCCTATGGGCAGCCGTCACGCCCTGCTCAGCGAGGAATGATTGAAGCTCCTCGTCAGTCAATCCGTCGAGGGAGCCAGTATAGACCACACCACGAGACGAATTCAAAGTTCGGTGGGCCTCCACCCGGACAGGGAACGTGTACAGGAGGGTGGCCCGAAGCAGTTTTTGTACCTGAAAGGCATTCTCAGTTTCTAGCAATAAGGTGCCGTTACGCAACCTGGTACAGGATTTGACAGATCCGGCTATGGCATCTACGCCCTTCTGAATAACGAAAGGGTTGACAGAGGAAAAATCCTTTCCGTCCTCAGTTCGAGAAACTACGAGGAACTGTGGGGCAGGCGGTAGTACTTTTGTCACTGTTGGCTGGTCACGTTTCCGTTTTTGGGTCGAAGTCGAAAGAGATGGAGTAGAGTCCATTGCGGAGGAATCCCCCATGATTGCCAGCGTCTCCGATGGCGCGCTCCTTCCTTGTGGGGACCCTCCCAGAGGGCACTCCCGCCTTAGGTGAATGTTTACACCTCAGGTCACACCTCCCGAGAAACAGACGGAGGGACCAATCGGCATGGTCAGAAGGTATCAGCTCAGGCAATCACCCCTCCCCGGGCCTGGCCTTTACCAGGGGGTACGCGCGTGCCTTACATGTCTACCCAGGGCGGGGACTTACGCGTTACCCCGTCACCGGCTACGCGTGCGAACGCGTGGGTCGGCCTTCAGGCACGCACAGGGAGGAAGGAAGAAGAGGAAAAAGAAGAGAGAGAGGGAGAAAGAGGACAGACTGTCTCAAACGCCGAGGCGGAGACCAGAGAAGGCAAGGAGAAGAAGGCAATGAGAAAGCAAGGGGAAGAAGGCAATGAAAAGGCAAGGAGAAGAAGGCAATGAGAAAGCAAGGAGAAAAAGGCAATGAGAAGGCAAGGAGAAAAAGGCAATGAGAAGGCAAGGAGAAGGCAAGGGAAAGAGTAAGGAAGACAGTGAGGTGGAGAAGAGCAAAGAAAGGAACCAACAAAAGGAAGGAAGAAACGAGAAGTGAAAAAACCAAAAGGACCACGATGATAGGTCGTGGAACCGTCCGTCTCCGGACGCAGGCGCGAACTACCCCCGTGAGGGGGATGGACTCCTTTTAGTCGCCTCTTACGACAGGCAGGAATACCGCGGGCCTATTCTAATCCCCGGACCCGCAGGGGGGTCCTCGGAGTGTAGCGGCACTGGGGAGTCCGGTGCGTCGCATGGTACACCCCAGGTGTTACATGCTTCACCCACGGTCCCTGCTGTCGAGACATCTTCGCGGGTACCGGGTGCGTTTGCTCATGTCGGCACCAATGACTCCTGCCGTCTGGGTTGAGAGGTCATACTCAGTTCATACAGGCGGTTTGCGGAGTTGGTGAAGGCGGAAAGCCTCGCTCGCGGGGTGGAATCTGAGCTAACAATTTGTAGTGTCGTTCCCAGAACCGATAGCGGTCCTTTGGTTTGGAGCCTAGTGGAAGGCTTAAACTAGAGGCTCAGACGTTTCTGCGGAGATCTGGGGTGCAAATTTCTCGACCTCCGCTATCGGGTGGAGAAATGTAGGGTCCCCCTGATTGGGTCAGGCGTGCACTACACGCAGGAAGCGGCTACAAGGGTAGCGGAGTACGTGTGGAGTGCACATGTGGGTTTTTTAAGTTAGAGAATTCCCTCCCTAGGCCCGACAAGACGCCTTCTGAGACGCGACAAGGTAGCAGTAGGTAAAAATTAAGAGGGAATGGCAATATTAATCTGCTAATAGTAAACTGCAGGAGCGTCTATGGAAAGGTCACAGAACTGCTCTCATTAATAAACAGTCACAATGCCCACATAATACTAGGGGCGGAAAGTCGGTTGAAACCAGACGTAAACACTAATTAAATTCTAAACTCAGATTGGAATGTTTACCGCAGAGACAGGATGGACAGTGAAGGGGGAGACGTGTTTATAGCGATAAAAAGTGCAATAGTATCGAAGGAAATTGACGGAGATCCGAAATGTGAAATAATTTGAATGAAGGTCACGGTTAAAGCAGGCTCAAACATGGTAACTGGATGTCTGTATAGGCCCCCTGGCTAAGCAGCTGTTGTGGCAGAGCACCTGAAGGATAATTTGGAAAATATTTCGAGTAGATTTCCCGACCATGTTATAGTTCTGGGTGGAGATTTTAATGTGTCAGCTCTAAACTGGGAGACTCAAACGTTTATAACGCGTGGCAGGGACAAAGTATCCAGTGAAATTCTTTTAAGTGCATTATCTGAAAACTGCCTTTAGCAGTTAAACAGAGAACCGACTCGTGGCGATAACGTATTAGACCTTCCGGTGGAAAACAGACCCGAACTATTTGAAACAGTTAACGCAGAACAGGGAATCAGCGATCATAAATCGGTTACTGCATCGATGATTTCAGCCGTAAATAGAAATGTTAAAAAAGGTAGAAAGATTTTTCTGTTTAGCAAAAGTGACAAAAAGGAGATTTCAGAGTACCTGACGGCTCAACACAAAAGTTTTATCTCAAGTAGAGATAGCGTTGAGGATCAGTGGACAAAGTTCAAAACCATCGTACAATATGCGTTAGATGAGTATGTGCCAAGAAAGATCGTAAGAGATGGAAAAGAGCCACAGTGGTACAACAACCACGCTACAAAACTGCTGCGGAAGCAAAGGGAACTTCACAGCAACATAAACATAGCCAAAGCCAAGCAGACAAACAAATATTACACGAAGCAAAATGTAGTGTTAGGAGGGCTATGCGTGAGGCGTTCAATGAATTCGAAAGTAAAGTTCTTTTTTTACATGGTCATTCCATTTTAAATCACTCCTAATGCCTACTCATAGATAATTTATGGAATTAACTACTTCCAGTTGCTGACCTGCTATATTGTAGCTAAATGATAAAGGCTCTTTCTTTCTATGTATTCGCAGGATATTACACTCGTCTACATTGAGATTCAATTGCCATTCCCTGCACCATGCGTCAATTCACTGCAGATCCTCCTGCATTTCAGTACAATTGTCCATTGTTACAACCTCTCGAAACACCACAGCATCATCTGCAAAAAGCCTCAGTGAACTTCCGATGTCATCCACCAGGTCATTTATGTATATTGTGAACAGCAACGGACCTATGACACTCCCCTGCGGCACACCTGAAATCACTCTTACTTCGGAAGACTTCTCTCCATTGAGAATGACATGCTGCGTTCTGTTATCTAGGAACTCCTCAATCCAATCACACAATTGGTCTGATAGTCCATATGCTCTTACTTTGTTCATTAAACGACTGTGGGGAACTGTATCAAACGCCTTGCGGAAGTCAAGAAACACGGCACCTCTCTGGGAACCCGTGTCTATGGCCGTCTGAGTCTCGTGGACGAACAGCGCGACCTGGGTTTCACACGATCGTCTTTTTCGAAACCCATGCTGATTCCTACAGAGTAGATTTCTAGTCTCCAGAAAAGTCATTATACTCGAACATAATACGTGTTCCAAAATTCTATAACTGATCGACGTTAGAGATATAGGTCTATAGTTCTGCACATCTGTTCGAGGTCCCTTCTTGAAAACTAGGCGTCTAGGGAAGTGATTCCAGTGGCGGTTTCCCGTTGCCTTCCACTGATGATGATGAAATGATAATGAGGACAACACAACACCCAACCTCTGAGCGGAGAAAATCTCTGATCCAGCCGGGAATCGAACGTGGGCCCCTAGGCGTGACAGACCACCGCGCTGACCACTCAACTATTGGGGCGGACTTTATGCTTTAAAGAAATTTATTATATTCGAACTGAGAACATACTCAAGAATTTTGCAGAAAACTTAAATTATGGATATTGGCCTTTAATTTTACGGCTCCATTCTATCACCCAACCGAGTTTTGATCCCAGGTTATGGAAATTTTCACGATAAATGTTAGCTAAGTAAATGTCAAACGCCGAACGGTCCTTGCTATAAAAATAAATTGGATTTCTATCCAGTCATGGCAACTTACTTGCTTTCAACTCTTTCAGGACGCCTCTTTCCCTACCCTCTTTACGGGGGTCTCTGCGACGTTCAAACGATGGTGTGTCTATACAATTCTACTGATTGAATGATATTCTAAACGAAAATTAAAATTTCAATCTGGAAAGAAAACGTCGACTCCCTTAGTAATCCGTATATGAAGGTGGAAATTGTTGTACGCTTCGTGGCTGAACCGTTTTATTGATGCAGGAATTGCTAATTTTGCCTGTCGATATTTCCGCGTTCTCTTTCTAATCGAGAAGCTCGCAATCTCTGCTTCGAGAGGATTTTCTGAAGTTTATTATTAAAAGACGGTGGATCTTCTTCGCTCTTAATCTACTTAGTCAGCACATGCTTCTCTAGATACCGAGCGAGGTGGCGCAGTGGTTAGACACTGGACTCGCATTCGGAAGGACGACGGTTCAATCCCGCGTCCGGCCATCCTGATTTTGGTTTTCCGTGATTTCCCTAAATCACTCCAGGCAAATGCCGGGATGGTTCCTCTGAAAGGGCACGGCCGACTTCCTTCCCCATCCTTCCCTAATCCGATGAGACCGATGACCACGCTGTCTGGTCTCCTTCCCCAAACCAACCAACCAACCAACCAACTTCTCCAGAGCGCGATTTACAGCCAGTTTAGTCTTGGCCCATATTTCATATACCCTTACCGTACTGGAACTAATGGAAGTTTATTTACAGTCTAAGTAGAATGCTAATAACTGTTCAGCTGTCCTTCATAGTTTAAAAACCCGTCCTAGCTTTCTTGTTGGATTAAGTTTAGACTCTGTACTATTTCCAGTTAGTCGGTTCAGTACCAATGATTGCGGTGGATTTTAATGGCATGTGTCTGTCCTAGCAACTTTAGAAACCTATTTTTTTTTCACCTGCTGCTAATATTCTCTCAAGTTAATGTTTCTTTTGTCTTCCCTGAAAGTGTTACACACATTCCTCATCAACATCAGAGAGTTCCAAATGAGTGAAAATTTCAGTTCGTCATTGCTTTCTGTCAGAAATTCCTGGAAATTCCCTCCTGACGACAAAAATAAGACAGAGTTAGTGTAGTCATTGTCTCTCCTCCCATGATGTGGGCGTCGGGCCGAATCGCAAAACTTTGCTCTCTGTTGTCGTTCTCCCAGCATGAATGGCTTCTGTCTTGCATAGCTGCACATGAATGTCTCCTCGGCAGTGCCGGACCTATTCCATACAAGGTGAGCAGCAGCGTCACATTTTCATCTTTCGTCGATTGATAACGGATGGCATGGTAAAAGTTACTTACCCCGAATTAAATTTCTAAAATGCAACACAGCGTCGTTAGTGAGCACCTGAATTCGTCAACTTTACCTCGGGAGCCGTTTAACTGATCTCACATATTTCTGGTAGTATGGTTGCTCCCCTCCACAAAAGGAAGAGGAATTTAAACAAAAGTTGCTTGACAGCCACCGATCCGAAGCGCTAACTTCAGTCTAAATGTATGTCTTCATTTTTCTCCTCTTGTGGGTGGACCCCTCAGCCTCTACAAATTTGAGGAACGACTTCAGAATTGGCTGTGTCCGAAACCTGTAGTGCATTAATACAGTGCTTTGAAATACAGACTATTGTCGAGCAATAACTTTCTTCAAATTTATGAGTTTTATAATTTCGCTCTGGTGGACACCGAAATAAGATGACGAAATACAAATCCCTATCGAAAATATAGTTAAGGCCCATCGGTACCGACTGGCCGCCGTGTCATCCTCAGCCCACAGGCTTCACCGGATGCCGATGTCAAGGCGCATGTGGTCAGCACACCGCTCTCCCTGCCGTATGTCAGTTTACGAGACCGGAGCCGCTACTTCTCAATCAAGTAGCTCCCCAGTTTGCCTCACAAGGGCTGAGTGCATCCCGCTTCCCAAAAGCGCTCGGCAGACCGGATGGTCAATCATCCAAGTGCTATCCCAGCCCGACGGAAACCAGTGTTACCACTGGAGCAAAGCTGTTGGCTGAAAATAAAGTGACCAGTATACTAATAATAACTGGTGTCATAGATTTAACGTCTTACTGTAATAAAATGTTCCGCAAATGAAATGTCCTCAGCTAAAAAAAAAAAAAAAGAAACTGAACGTCAATGTACGTAATAATTATGTGAACAGCGCACCGTTCAAAGTATGCAAATACATTGCCATCACTGGCTTAAATACACAATGGATCCTCCCAATAAAATTACAGGCACTGCGGCACAAAGTAACGAAATTTCTACCAGCTTTCAAAACATCGATGATGGCTGCAGTAGCTGTGGCATTTTGCGACTCTAGACATGTCAGTCGAGGATGAATGTAATGCAACTGCTGAGTACATTACAATGTCACAATTATCTTGTTTCTTGAGAAGACAACGTCTGTTTGTGGTTGTCGTATCTCCTGTTCTCAGACCGTTCTTTCGCGTCCTCCCGCAGATTCGCATAGCTCGCCCAGCTACTGCATTCCCCAAACCGAAGCTGTGTGGCTGCTCAGATGTTCTTTGCGATAGGCATCCTACAGATTTTCACAAAGTAATTAATAAAACCATCTCACACAAGCTGCCCCTCTTTTCCCACCAGTCAGCGACCGTTCATGATTTATTGTCTTCGTTTATAAATATTAGTTGAATACTTTAAGTATGACCAAAGAAACGTCTGTAATCGGACCATTACATTATCCGATCAAAAAGTCATTTATGATTTCTTCGTCACTAGATATTCTTATCAGGGTACTATTGATAGTGTCTCAAACTCCACTAAATTTAAGCCAATATGGACGTTCCTTGCAGCAAAAATCACCCAAAGCATTTATCCACACGACATACTGTACTTAACGTATACTAATGTAATGTTCAGTACTACACGCATTCTAGTGTTTTGTCCGTTGGCTATTTGATTAATGAGTCACAACTCATGCCGTACAGTTATTTGGAAGTATCAGTATGTAGACATATGTGGTTGAGGGATAACTTCAGTGTGTCAAAAACAGGGTAAATACATACCGAACTATGCAGCTGCGAAAACAGTGTTAATGACTGCTTCTTTATTTGTGACTTTTGATTCGTAAAGATATTTGTTCAGTGTTTGAACCTTCATCTATTGTGGAACTCCAGTGAATCAAATGTCGCTGAAATTACGGTGAACGTCCTTTTATGATCATTTGCAAGTGTGAAAAATCCTGAGTTCCATGGTGGTTCTGATGAAATCACTTTAAACTGTAGATTCTCGAAAATCTGGTCCTGTAAGTCAGATCAAAAATCGGTAATACTGTTTGTGGAGTATTACGTATAAAGTTTCATGTTCTTCAATGTTTGGTGGGTCATTATGCCAATTAGGGATCATAGAATGAATTAATGTTGTACGCGTGAGGTTTCTTGGAATCCTAAGCTGTAAATGGTTTCCCCGAGAATGTCGTAGATTGCACAGCATTTTAACACACTTACAGCAGGAAGATGGTACCCACCAATGAGCACCTGATGTATTTGAGCGATTGCTTAGAATCACGTCCGTTAAAAGCAAGCGGCCTTGTGATTGGGATGTATCTCCCTTAACAACTCAGACATGCAGAGAGACACGTGAAGGAATGCTCACAGATTTTTGGAAGTAAATCCAGAGTGCAAGCCACTAGCGAGCCAGCAGGACACAGTGGGAAGTGCTGCGAGATTAGACAACACGAGGTCGACACCAGAAGTCGACCGCTAAAAGTGTAATGCGTCAAATTTATAGCTAATTACCGTGTGTTATCGCCTCATCCTATTATCGGAACTGACTGTTTTTTGGGAAGACTCTAGAGTTTATTTACGAGTTTGTAAAGTTCTATTATACGTGCTTTAGTACAGATTTTGTCGCATGATGTACGAGAATAGCAGATTCCAGTCATATCAGCGAGTTTCCTACGCCCAGCCTACTGCAGAGTCGCGTTGTGCCGCAAAGTTGACAGCTACGGAGTAGCTGGCCTGTAGAAGATCACGCCGAGGCCTGCAGCTAAGAAGAAACGCTTGTTTTTAAAGGGAGAACTAGTGTGCTATTTTTTGTCGCCGTAAATGGTTTTTGGCCTGTCCCTCAGTAATTTTAGTTAGTCCACAGTCTAACATAACAATGGCGACACTCCGGCACTTTTTTGTTGCCCACTGTGACTGCAGCGTTCCAAGCGGCCAGGAAGTTATAAAGCTGAGTTCGACGAGATCCTGTGAAAGCGAAGGCGAATCGTAATTGTTTATATTGGTCTGTAGCATGGTTTTTAGAAACTGGAGCGTCTGCAGCGCAATAAATTGCAGCAATAACAAAAAGAAGACATCGCATTTATCTCTGTGTTTAGTTTTCAGTTTATTTACAATTTTCTTGTAATCTATAGGTATTTACTGGAGAATGTCATGTTGTTTAAGAAAAAATAAACTAATAGTAAACAGCAGAGAACCTGACCTTTCGTAGCAAGGCGTCATATATCTACTCAAAAACGTGAAATTTTCTTCGCTACACTTCCAGTCAAATCAGTGGGTGTGGAACATACCTAACATGTATAGAATGAGATACCTACATTATTTAACGTAGAAGATAAGCTGCCACAACTGTAGCTGAAGAAAAAACCACACAGACGTCATAATAAAAGATCAAAAGCAATAAGACTGTTTTCCAACACAAAGAAATCAATTCCATAATTGCTGCATCTGAGCCACAAACGGAAAGAATCTTCTATACATTCACTTCTGAAACAAAAGTAATTACGGTTACAAAAATATTTCTATATTAGAAAGTCGAGTAAAGAGCGAGACTGTATGAAAAATTAGGGACCCTAGTAGGTGTTTAGTAAAGTGCCTGCTCTGACGAACAGGCGACAAAAGAAATATATTCGTCTCATGCATAAAGTTTGTGTTCCTATTTTCTTGTTTCCACAGGAGTAAGCTGCTACTGTACACATATTCGAAAGTTTTCATAATCCTTCAGTTGTATCTTAAGTCACCGAATTAACGAGATTCAACTGTTTTTACATGTATGTCATGACCATTCATGTCTCTTAAGAATTTCATGTAGCCTGGAACACAAAAATTTAGTAAATATTTCGCTAATCAACTAGAAAAATGATTAAAAACATACTTTAATTTTACGATTGCTTTCTCGCCGTTTAGGGCGGTAGTCTCAGATGGTAACAATTCTGACAACAGTGAGGTCACGACTGTATTTGTTAGATTGTGGTTAGTCTCTCGAAAGTTAGTCTCAAAAGTTGGTCTCAAGAGTTTGTCTCGATTAGCGAGATGCAATGAGAGGGTCTCAATAAGTTAGTCTTCTACGGGTTTAGACTCCGGAGAGTTCAAAGCAACTCAAGTTCTTTTACTAGATACTTTGAAAATATTGCCGAATTGTTGGAGAAACTAATTGCTTTGACGCATTGGGTAGAGTTTAAGCTCACCATGTGCAAGGAAAGGCGGAAACGAAACTTGTGACGAAACTTTGAATTTTGTGGGTAGTAGCAGTTGAGGCTACGATTAATTTAAGTCTGAGATTGACTTCTCCTGCCAGTTTTGTGCGGACGCAGTGGCCGAACGTTGAGAACACTTGATAGCCATGCGTTTGTAGGTGTACAGTGTCTCTTTTAGTTGGAGATTTTCCGTTGGTTTGTGGAAGGGGAGGGACGATATCACTGAAACTCATTATTTGATTTTGTGAGGAGGTTTATCGTATGCACTGAGGGAATAGTGGCGTTGCGTTGGTTTATTGTGGTTGTGGAATAGAAAGCAAGCACTTTGGAATAGTGCCTTTGTGTTATGGCATAATCTGTGACTTCAGCGTGAGCGTTGTTTATTGCAATAAATATCAGAAATCTCTTTATAGATGTACTGAAATCGTAATCTTTGTTGTGAGGAGAACGGACGCATTCGTTGTTAATGTGATATTGAAACTAGTCGGAAGTTGACAGAGATTTGCATACGCAATCTCGATTAATATTTTTTCTCAGGGTCTCTCAACGGTAAAGTAAGAACCATTTTATCGAGAACTCGCTAGCTGCTCTTATGTACAGAACGAGAGGTGTGTGTTTAAGTATTTAAATATTAGTCGGTTCGTGGAAAGTCATGGCCTGAGATCGTTAAGATTTGTGTCATATTTGAAGTTCACATAGTTTAAAAGAAGAGGTGACACATAGATTTCTTTTTATTTATTATTTTTTATTATTTCGTTACCACTGAGTGAGGTTTTGTGTAGGTATCCAGCACTCTTAACGAGTCATGCTGACTAATATCTAGTCACTAGATAATAACAGGCAACAAATACAGAGATTTTCTGTTTTAAATACAAAAACGAGTTCCCGTTTATCATTTACCTCCAAATTATTACTGTAAAGATATTTGAAAATAAAGATCAGTATTAAAGAAGACGATTAATTTGCCCATATAGCAAAATATTGAAGAGAATCCACAGATTCGTAAAGAAAAAGGTTGGTATTTTGTCGAATCAAAGTTCAGTGATCTCAACCCCCAAGGTAACTGAAATAATAATTTAGACTATATTTATTAATTTGCAACGCGAAGGGAGACATTAACGATTTAAGCAAGAGCATAGAGTTTACGGTTTATGAAAAATAATTCTTTTTAAAGGAAAGAAATTTCATTTAGTTCAAGTAGGTTGAAATCTTGGAGAAGGAGTTACGACGCTAAAATTCGATTTAACCAATGATTTTGTCAGCGAGAATTACGTATAGTCGTTGTCGTTTACTAATAAGACTGTTAGTTAAAGATTAAATGATGTCTTTAGAAGTTGATGGTATACTAAATTTTACGTAAAAGTTAGTCGTGGCTGGCTCACGTTATGCGTTGATTTAAACCTTGGTTACTATTCTGTGTTTAGTCTCCAGCGGTTATCGCGATTATGCTGTTATCCTCTCTTTCGGCGAGTGGCAGCAGCGGTGTGTATCGATAGTCGTACCTTGTACTATCTTTGGCCTGGCGCTGATAGTTTCCGCCTGTGCTGTGTGCGAGCAGTTGGTCGATTGGCGTGGAGCAGCGAGGAAATAACCGCGGCACGTAGTTAGGCTGGGGCCGCTGCAGGCGTGGTGCTGTTCCCATTGCTAAGAGGTCCGTGGCTCACCGATCCTGGACACGAAAGTTGTGTTCTGACTTAATCTACCAGCAAGTCACGACTGTTCACATTGTGTCGTTTGGATTTCGTTGTCGGCTGTTGGGACATTCCCGCGAGGAACGACGTGTGTTTTCAAGTTGGCAGATTTTAGTCACCCTCCGGTGGAGTTTAACTGCACTTGGTTATTTTGAATTGAAGTGCACCAGTGCAATCTTCTGCCTTGTGGCCGTTAACGTTCCGGTTACCTGCCCTGCCCATAGACGTAAATTCAGGTAGTGTATTATCCCCATCGTGTTTTCGCTGTCCAGCACGGTGTGTAGCATTACAGCTCAATGTATAATTGGTTGTTGGCGCCAATACTTTCTACGTTGTTCCATTGAATTCCCTGTTGTGTACTGTTCAGGTGGAGCGGAAATTACCTTGTCGGTGATCCGTTGACTGTCTGTCGGTTGGGTTGTCGCCGAATCGAGAATGGTTGAGCCGACTGCCTGTCTCACCTAAGCGAGCGGTAGTGCTTCAATTCCAGACCGACACTCGAAAAAGTCTGAGCGCCGTTGGGTGTACTGCCTTTTCTTATTTGTTCTTGTTGTTTGTATTTGTATCGCTTCTAGCCGATTTCCAAATTAAGATTGTTTTGCCCTTAAGGCGTAAGATTGTTTGGGCCTTCATCCTAATTTAAAGAACTGTTTTAAGTACGGCCTTTGGCCTTTTTAAAAATTTAATTTTGTTGAGTCTTAAGTGATGGGCTTTCAGCCGATTTTGAATTAAAAGTTTTTCCCTTAAGTTGTCAGATTCAGCCTAATTAAAGAACTGTTTTATTTTGGTTTGAGTCATAAATTATTGGCTTTCATCCGATATTAAATTAAAGTGGTCTTGCCCTTAAGGCATGAGACTGTGTGGCGTATTCAGCCGGTTATTAAGTTCCAAAAATTATGTTGTGTTTCTTTTTTTTTTAATTTTACTGGCTCTTGTAATGTTTGGTCAAATAAATAAAGTTGTATGTTTGAGTGTAACTGACAGCCACTTATTTTGACTCCTTTCCACAATTTAAACTACCTGTAGTGTCCTGCGGATTTAGCAGGGCGTCTCAAAACGTACTTAAAGTTCCCATTGATTGGATGAGTTTGCATTATTCTTGTAAGCTTTGGCAGGAAAAGCATTACCTGGGATCAGCGGGTCAGACAGCTCAATTTATCAGTGTTATACGTTGGTGGCATACTTTGGTTACACCGTGGTGTAGCAAAGTGTGTCGCCGTGTTGTCAGCTCGTACAATGAAAGATTTTAGTTAATCGTTGCAAGCGTTAATGCAGAATATCTGATTTCCATCCATCGCAAACTCTTGTGATCAGTAATTTATCGCTGTGACTGAGATTAGCTTTGGTAGTAGTTAACAATACAAACCTAGTGATAGCCTATGAGTTAGATGCATTATTAAAATCTATATTAGCACATCGTGGTAGCTACCACTACCCCATTTATGCCCCGAAAATAGTAACTGTGGGTATCCTTCGGTACACAGTGTCGCTGTATTGACACGTAGTGTGTTCTGTAGAGAGGGAAAATTAACATCGACGCTTACGTGCCATCGCTGTGTCTGGATAGACGATCATTTCTGAATACACAGATTACGTAGTTGACCTTAGGCACTGGCTTCTCTCCACGGTTAAGCGACGTATTCCAGTGCAAAGCCTACACTGTTCGGCGCTGCAGTATGTCCTACGTGTCACAGTATTGCCAGAGTCTGTTCGTACCGTGTCATTTCTAAGACTGGTCTGTCTCTACAGGGTGGCGCAGTACACACACCAGCGTGGACCCAGGGACATTTCTGGAACAAAAGCGCCAGGCAGGAGCAGTTTCATGAAGAATAATCAATGAAGGCTCAAGGAAAGCTGAATGACGAATGATGTATGAGTATGAGTGATAGCAATCAATTGACAAATGACGACATAATGAGTCTCAGATCAATGAGTGGCCAGTTGGGGCCTTCTCAGGCATGATGACACACTGGAGAGGAAATATCAATGAGTATCATTTACAGAGCAGTCAGTGAGAGACCAATGAAGAATGAAAACTTAGGAAGACCAATCAATTAGAAAGAAATGAGGCCTGAGTGTCACCTTTTCGTCGCAAGGAATGTGATCTGATTCCGGTTTCGGAGAAAGCGTTTCGCTGTGTCGGTTTTCAGACACTGGGCTGGACGCCTACATTCATTCCTGCACCCGCATTATCACACGTCCTGATAAATAGTGCGAATATGAGACTGAATAATAAGTGGTACAGTAGGTCTCTGTTTTGGACCTTGATTAACGTAACAAAAGGTTCAAACATTTGAACTAAGCAATCGGTTTTTGAGATAAAGAATAATAACACCTCATTGGTCGCAAATGTAAGGATGCAGTTTCCACTCTTTGTTGTGCGTGTGCGTGTGAAAAAGAGAGGAGAGAGAGAGAGAGAGAGAGAGAGAGAGAGAGAGAGGGGGGGGGGGGGGGGAGGGAGACAGACAGACAGATTGCTTGTTCCTTGTCTGATCAGTTTTAAATGCCACGCAGAAGAGTGTCATCCGATTAATCGTATCAGTTAATGCTGAGGTTTATACAATGGCAAGTCCAGTCTTATCATCCAAATCAGCAGGTGATGGTGTTGTTGTCACCTAATAAATTAGTTGCTTCCGCAAAATGGACATTACATATGGATACAAAAGATAAAGGGAGGAAGCTCACATTCACAATATAAAGCATTATGTAAACAAATTGGAGATAACTGAATACCCTTTTAGAACTACCGGTCAACTGCTGCACGAATTTATCTATGCATAGAATATGGTTTGGTATCCAGCCTCCAGAATCCTCATCGGTAATGTGACTAGACTGTGAATTTATCTTCCCGCCAATATTTATAGAAACGTGGTTGAATACGAATCGAGACAAGTGACATCATAAAACCATGAGTAACCTTTTAGCATGAAGTGGGGGAAAATAAGAATCGGTAGATATTTAATAAGACGAAGAATAATTGCAAAATCCGGGATGGAATGATTACGGTGTTATGAAAAGGGTAGATAACTCTGCACCATAAAGCGGAGATACTGGGTCGCAAATAGGCACAACAAAAAGACCTTCACTGGAAGCAGACAAGATACACACACTCACACACACAAACACACACACACACACAATCTCTGGCTGCCGAATGTGAGATGTCAGAGTTAGTAAGCGTCTGATTCCGGTGAAGGCCTCTTTGGCCGAAAGCTTACGTGTCTGACAGTGTTTTTGTTGTGCCTATCTGCGACTCGGTATCTCCTCTACATGGTGAGTAGTAATCCATCCTTTTCATAATACTCAAAAATAATTGTGGTATTTAAACTGTCGTCCACTCAAACGAGAAATAGCAAGAAGGTCTTCCAACGACTCGCAAACGACACTACATTTCAGCAGATTCCAGACCACGCGTTAGAGTCAGAAGTATGTCTGTTATGTCTCCGATTTCCAACTCCTGTTCCCTCGTAATTCGGTGTGCATAGTGTTTAGGCTCGGATATTTCCCTTACCTTAGTGGTGTAAATTCAGTTACTCCACGTATGTATTCATTCATCCACATTTAATCATTATTCAGTACTGATGCTTACTGTAATTAGTATATCAGTTATATCTCTATCCCAACTTCTAAAAAGCTATGGTGCTGAAGTGAGAGGCTGTATGTGTTCTGCTTTCCTCCAGTTTTTGTAAAGTAGGCAGAAATGAGTGAATTTCATTCGAAGTAATGGATAGTTAGGTGTCATTATTTGATTGTAGACTCCATATGTATGCACCGTTTCGCTCTCATTTTCCTCTCGAACAGATAATCGTAACTGACGTTTTGTAAATTCCTGAAGTGTCAGAAACAACCCACGCAAAATACTAGCCATAATTATCTCTCACTGATGTACAGAATAGTCTGTACCTCTCCTATGTGATATTATGCCAAACACACTGCAAGCGTCCGAGCTTTAATGCAATAACAACTGGCCGGAGTGGCCGAGCGGTTCTAGGCGCTACAGTCTGGAACCACGCGACCGCTACCGTCGCAGGTTCGAATCCTGCCTCGGGCATGGATGTGTGTGATGTCCTTAGGTTAGTTAGGTTTAAGTAGTTCTAAGTTCTAGGGGACTGATTACCTCAGAAGTTAAGTCCCATAGTGCTCAGAGCCATTTTTTTTGCAATAACAAACACTGGAAAATGTATGCCGAGCTCTAGGAAATTATGTTCCAATTATTACGTTAATCAGTTACTCTTTATAGATTTGTTTTTCTATTGGTGCTTTGGAGAAATCATTATTCTCCTATGTATCCTTCATTTGGAACCGTGCACTGTTTTAATATTTCTATCAATTTTCCAGGTACCTCATGAATGGTATTTCGCTTTATAAATGTACCAAAGGCTTTGTAGGTTAACAAGTTACGAGAATCCACGGGCACTATGATCCAATTTCGAAGCTCGCTGAAAATGCCACAAAATAAAACGGAAGTTGTACTTGCATACTCGAACACATCATATGCCTGGTATTCGTCACACATAAGCAAACGACACAGCAAGGTCCCCTATTCATCCTGCACTCGTATCAACCCACTTTTCAGTACCTCTTAATTAAGTTCACGACACGTGCTTATTGATGACGGTGCTATAGTAATAATGCACGACTACTCAAGCACTGGAATTAACACACGTGCGAGCGCGCCTCCCGCCACGAGGTTGAGGGTCGGTGCATCGAACCGTCATCCGTGACCCCACGCACGTCATCGTCCATGCATCTGACGGCACTTGTAAGTTCCCCTTCCGGTCTGTCACTTCTGCCTTTCTTCCTGCTTCCCACGCAGTGTATGCATTAAAAACTCAGGGTTTATGATATCAAAAGATTTTCTGTAAAGTCTTCAAAGGACATCATTAGGCAACCGTTAAAAGCTACCATAATCTATTCGCATTCACAAAGAAGCCGTTCTGGTGAAGTGACCAACTTCATGTGACGGATGCCACTGCATCAGGTTGAAGGAACTCTCCTTGATCTCAAATAAAAAACTTTCTTAAACAGAACATACTACAAAAATGGATGTACATACGTATACATAGGATTTCCGTAAGTAAAGTTCTAGTTTCAAAGCGCCCTGGGGGAGAATAAATGCTCACATAACGTCAGATTTGAGTTATATACTGTTGACGCAGCGGGGAAAAGTCATGGTACAAAAAACACATGAGAAAATGTGACCAATACAACAATGGTGACGGTGCATCTGTAGCCCTGCAGAGGTTCTAGACACAGAAAGTTATGACAGAAAGGTATTTGTCAGATATCTGCTACGACTGTAAGGAAATGACTACAAAATTCGAAAAGACACGTTATTTTGAATTGCAATGTGGAGAGCAGTTGATACGTTTGCCGGAGATGAATTAAAAAGGTATTGTCCAAAATTATTAATTTACTGAGACTGAATAACTATTAACGATGTTCATTTCCAAACAGCCCAAAATTTAGTACCTTAGTCATTTTTACGAAATTTATATATATTCTCGTTAGGGTAACATGGGTTTACAAACAGCTACCTCATGTGGAACAAGACTACTGACTTTCACATGTGCGGAGACTTGTGTATCACTCTACCACACAATCATAGAAAATCACTATAATTTTAGGTCTACCTATTATCGAGCTGTATTCCAGAGGGAAACACTGAAAAGCCGTGGAATAGAGACGCACAACCTTGACCTAATCATGATATATAGATAAAACGAATATTAAAAGTTTGAAAATTGCACACAGAAAAGAGATAACTAATATAGTACGCACAAATCACTTTGGATATTTTAAAACGTTAACTAATTTTATTTGGTAAAATGTTCGAATTTTCACATTACTTACAGAATATAAGCTACAGTTTATTTGTTTTAAACAGTTCAGTGAACAAATATAAAGTAAAAATCTGTTGGACTGAATAGATGCATTCGACAGAGGTTGATGGAACTGGATGGAGTTGGTTGTATGATGGATGGCTGGATGCTGGAGTACAACTGGAACTGTTGGAGACTGATGTAGGATGAATCTTGTGGGAACCAAGAACCAGGTTGTACGGAAGTCACCAGACAGGACCAATAGGACATGAAACTGTTTCAAACATTGGACCAGTTGGATATTCTACCTTAGACACTGAAGAAAACCGATTAGTAGCACATTTCTCCATTGGATCTGCCAGGAATTCAGTGGATTCAGATGAGGTGTGACTCACTACACTGCAAAATCGATTGTATCTATGTTCAAATAAGTCTTTCGAAAAAAATCACTGCTCATGGTCACTTCGTTAAACTCAGGTGTTGTTGGACTTTATGAAGTGGGTAAATCACCCAGTACTTTCTCCACCTTATACCACATAACTCAACATACACAAATTCCCCTTACATTCATGATCATTTGACATCAAATAACTCACACAAACATATATAAAGGATTTCATCTTCCGAAAGTAAAATTCATTAGGGTCAGAAACCATCAAACCCATCCCAGTCTACACCCTATATACAACCCAACTTCCAACTACACTACATGCCCAGAATGTAGCAAAATTTAACTCAGCATTATCAATGATTTCTGTGAGTCCCTAAAATGTCAGCATCATTATAAATCAGAATACCTTCTTCGGGCAAGTGCAGTCAATTCAGCTACGTTTTCTCTCACACGAAAGACTAACTTATGTTGCATAAACCTGAGTGAATGAAACACATACACACATCCTAAATAATTACTCAAATAATTAAAATTGATCAAACAACCACAGGGTGAAGCGAAATTCGCTCACTCAGGCTTCGCAGTGTGACTCCTCACATGCCAGTGGTAAAAAATTGTCTCTCACAAAATTTCGTTGAATGGGTAGTACATTTGGCAGAGAAAGGGACGTTGAAGAGTGGCAATCTGGCAACACTGTAACCACATTCATCGTAACGTGGTTACACTGTTGCCGGATTGCCACTCTTAACTTCCCTTTTCCTGCCGGATGTACTCACCAGACGAAATTTTGTGACAGACATTTTTTTTATCGCTGGCATGTGAGGAGTCGCACTGCGAAGCCTGAGTGAGCGAATTTCGCTTCACCCTGTATATATATATATACCCTGTATTCCTAAAAAATAAAAATGTGTCTTGGTCATCAACAAAAGAATTAATTAGTTAACTGCTTGATAAACACTATCATTACATCTGTAAAACTATCACTATGTGGTGCATAGTCTCTTATTAGTAACACTGATCTCGCTATGAGTACACCATAGTCCAACAACGAACACAATTACTATAAATTTAATCATAGTCCATCACTCCTCACTATTTAATTCCTAATTACTATGAATTCAATCGTGATAGTGCTTTTCACATGGTTAATCACTTTACATGGTACTTCTTAATATCCTGAAGCGATACAATCTCTGATTCGTAAAATTTGTGGATCTACCAATAAATACACACCATGGTTTCGAACCTTCACAATTACCAATGGTCCAGTGTATAATAACTGCCACTCCCAATACTTTTTGGAAAGTAATGAGGATTGCTGACATGCTTGCAACAATATATTTTCACTGATCCTGAATGTCTGCTTCTGTTTGAGTTTGCTGTCATAATCCTCATAATTCTTTTTTCTGATCCTAGCCTTCTCAGTGAGATTAACCAGAGCCTGTGTGATTTTCTCTTCGCAATATATGTCAATATCTTCTGCCTTCAGAATTTTATCTACCGAATCATTTCTTTCCTTTTTCCTAAACATCAGTTCAGCAGGTTGCATTTGGTTGAGGAGTGAAGCAAGTTCATAATTTCCTCAAACTCTTCCAGATATTCTACCCATGCAGTATGCCTGGAAGAACAGTAAGTTCTCATGAACCTGTTTAACTTGCGGTATACACATGCAACTGGGTTGACTTCCGGATGATAGCGGGAAGTTAGTACATGTTTTATCCCCTGTTGTTTAAAGTACATCTCCACTTGCAACAAATAAACTTTGCAGCATTACTCTGACAAAAGCGCTTCAGGCTTTCTAACCTTTGGAACATATTCATTAACCAATCTGTTTATGACTGGGCGACTCGTAGCTGTCTTCATTGGATGAAGTATTACATACACCTGACACTGCTTGCCCCCTCTGCTACTTTATAGCGCCGGACACGGCGCATTGCTCACGAGACTTTAGGTATAAGAGAAACCATTACGTAGCACTTGGGGAGAAATTTAGGCTCCTACGTTTGGCAGGTACCGAAGTGGACTTTGTTGAAGTTTAAGAACCACTTCATTGTTGCCTCTTGTCTATCCATGGCAAGCTTCAGGTCATCTGCTACTTTTTCTAAGACAGATGTTGTGCTGCAATTGTTATGGAAACCTGATTGGTATTAGTGGGTTGTCTGTAGTTCTGTAGTTTCTTAGCTTGTCATAGATTATGTGTTCTAAAGACTTGGAGAATGCAGAAAGAATAGAAATATGTCGGTAATCAGAAGGTGCTGTGGCAAAGTCATTTTTATGGAGTGATTTAATTGAGGGAAAACACTTGTAGTTATGGAGTGGTTGCAGATATCTGCTACAGTGGGCAGTAGTGCGTCAATAATAAGTATAAAAAATGGTTCAAATGGCTCTGAGCACTATGGGACTTAACATCTTAGGTCATCAGTCCCCTAGAACTTAGAACTACTTAAACCTAACTAACCTAAGGACATCACACACATCCATGCCCGAGGCAGGATTCGAACCTGCGACCGTAGCAGTCCCGCGGTTCCGGACTGAAGCGCCTAGAACCGCTCGGCCACCGCGGCCGGCCACAGTTCATTGCACGACCTCCATTGGACCCATGGCTGACATGTGAATGTTCTTCAGAGCATAGTGGAGCCCGCTGCCAGCTTTTCTCTGTCCCACAGGGCAGATGTCAAGGAGCTGTTATCCTGGAAGACGACGGATTCGTGCCCTACCATTGGCATGATGAAGACAGTATCTCGATTCATCCGACCATGCAACACTCTGCCATTGCGTCAACGTCCAGTGGCGATGGTTAGGTGCCCATTTTAGTTATAATTGCCGAAGTTCAGGTAACATTGGCACATGCATGGGTGGTCGGCTGCGGAAGCCCATCTTTAGGAGTGTTCCCTGCACTGCGTGTTCAGAAACACTTGTTATCAGCCCATTATTAAAGTCTGATGTTAGTTCTGCCACAGTTCACCGCCTGTCCTGTTTTACCAGTCTGCCCAGCCTACGACGTCTGAAACCTGTAATGAGGCAATCCTATGACATTTGGACGTGATTCCACCTTGGCTACACCACGTGTTGAAGACACTCACCACAGAAATCCTCGAATACCCGACAAGTCGTGCAGTTTCCGAAAAGCTTGTGACCAGCCTCCGGGCCATCACAATCTGCCCTCCATCAAAGTAAGATGGCGCAGTTTTCCCGCTCTACATATTGACAGCACGCTCACTAATACTACATTCAACTTGCGTGTGTGGTGATAATGTTCTGGCTGATCGGTGTATGTTCAGTATTATAAATTAAATTAGGTGTTTTTCAAAGACAATATGGGATAAAACCCTACGGAAATTTTTTTAATGGTAATCTATAATGACAATATAAATTTAGGTTTCTGATATACCTTCTTTTTGAGCTACACAAAATTACATAATATACATAATTCAACACTTTCATTAATAAGAAACTTTCTCACTAGTTAATATGTATTGAATAGAAGTCAGTGAGGACGATGGATGGTGCATCTGACCATTAAATAGCACAGTAAAACAGTTTTTTGGAAAACACCTAAATTTAGATAATAAATATCTTTTACTGACAATTATATTCCTTTTAAATAATCCCAATTGCATTTCTCTTGTGTCTGAGTGAATGAGGCAATAAATGGGGAACGAATGTGACATTTGCATCATTGTACGAGGAGCGTTCAATAAAGTAATGCAACATATTTTTTGCGAAAGCAGGTTGGATTTATTTAGGATTCAAATACATCATATTCCCCACTTTCTTGGCTGCATAATCCTGTTTTTCAGCCTGTTCTTCAGCACAATCACCTTTCTATGCGACGGCCTTACACCACATTACTGGGAGCACCTGTATGCCCCGCATGGTACCACTCTACTGGCGGGCGTTGCCGCCCAGCGTCTCGGTGCTCCAGTGACCTCCCCATCATCCACCGTCATACAGATGCAAGACGGAAGGTGCAAGATCCAGTCTGTACGATGGGTGAGGAAGAAAAGTGTAATGAAGGATTGTGAGCACCTCTCGGGTGCATGTGGGACCTCGCGTTGTCAGGGAAAAGAAGTTCATTTGCACCTTTGTGGTGGAGAAGAGGCTGCACTCCATTGTTAACTTTTCAAGGGGGTAGCACAGTACACTTCAGAGCTGATCGTTGTTCCATGAGGGAGAACGTCAAACAGAATACCCCCTTAAGAGTCCCAGAAGAGCGTCGCCATGACTTCACTGGATGAGGGTGCGGCTTTGAACTTTTTCTTCGGAGGAGAGAGATGGTGGTCAGCCGCTTTCTTTCCCAATCGAAATGATGAAGTCTTGTTTCACCGCTTGTGACGATGTTAGACAAAATGTTATCACAATGTGCCTTGTAAGGCGCAAGTAATTCCTCAGAGGTAGTCCTTCCTTGCTCTTTATGGTCTTCTTCTGTTAGGCGGCTAGATTCTAATGCGCACACACCTGTGAGTACCCCAACTGGTGCACCAGTGCGTCAGCACTACCGACAGAGACTTACAGTTGCGCAGCGAGGTGTTTGAGTGTGGTCCTTGGATCAGCCCGAGTGACAGTGTCCTCACGTTACAACAGTCCAGGTGTCAGAGCTGTGTGCAGCAGGCCGGCACGCCGAAGATCGGTCATGCATGCGCGACCGTGTTGCGATGATGACACACGCCTCGACCAACGAGTCTCAGTGCTTTTGGTCCACTGCTAGTTCCTCTTAGATATTCTGCAACCGCCTATGGATATCTGCAACGCTCTGATTTTCTACCAAAGGAAACTGACTGATAGCTCTCTCCTTCGAATGTACCTCCGTCAGAGGTGACATTTAGAATTGGAAATTTTTGGTAAGTTCTATTGGACCAAACTGCTGAGATCGTCGGTAGCTAAGCTTACACACCACTTAGTCTAAATTAAACTAACTTACGCTAAGGGCAACACACACATCTATGCTCGGAGGATGACTCAAACCTTCTTCGGTTGTTGCAGCCTGCTGTTACAGTATCGAGTTTGAGTTTAGTGCACAGCTTAGGCGTAGTGTTTTGGAGGGATGAAACCTCCACAGACGACTGGAAACAGTCTTACCTTCCGAAGGTTTTCTCCTAACACCACATTACACCTCGCTTCCCGCTCATTTGCCCATCCTGACTGACTTCAGCACATACATTCTGCCGACACTCACAACAGCGCGCATAACCCACCTCCGAGTAGCAGGAAACAGCAAATCGTCAGCACCATGTCAGAAAGTAAAACTTAACAAAAACGGAATCCCTACGTCCAAAGCATCACCTAGCACACGTAGCCCAATTTTACCAATCAAAGACTGTAATATGTCTAGCAATCGATAACATGTGCTACAGAAAGACTTTTCAACAGCTTTGCTACTGTAAAGACGAATAGCTTGAAAGCTGCGTTTTTAACAAACGATTTTCAAAATGAGAATTTTGGGAATATACTACAATCCTCCTATGTATTATTACCATAGTAACTGACAGGACAAGATTACACTGATTATAGTGTGCACAGAGGCGTTTCAGGAATGAATCTTTCTGTTGTATCCTGCCTACTCGTAGAATATGGGATGCCTAGGAAACCTGCTTTCTCGGATCGCTAGACAATAATTTAAGCAAATTGTATTAATGAAGTTTATTACAAAAGCAAAAGATTACAATACTTAACTTTGTGAGATAGAGGCGCGTCGCGAGCAAAGGGTGACAGACAAACAATAAACCCCTTCAGTATATACAAATTGTAATACAAGAGAAGTAATACAGTTTCTTAGTCGCTGCTATACAAGTGCCTATTCTCGATGCCGCTGTGGAAGTCATAGAATGCTAGTCTTCAACTGTCAGCCGGCTCAGCGCTTATGTCCTCTTTAGGTCGAGGGCGCTGCCGTTAGGTTGTCGTCCTGGAGAGGGGTCGGTCCACTTGCAATTGGCTGACGTCCTCTTCACAGCCCTCTCTGCTCTAACGTTTCCGCCTGGCCTCCCGTCGCTTGACTTTATGCTGGAGCGAATTCCATACTTGTTACGGAACCACATTTCCGGAAACAGTCACATAACTAATGCAGATTCATAACAAAAGTCCCATTTGATCGGAAAATTTAATTGATACCAAGGTATACAATAAAGAGCGGTGCTATTTATAGTCGGTAATTCACTAAAGCAATCATACTGTTATTTTACTATTAATTCGAATTTGCATTTTGGGTCGCTGGTAGAAGTGAGAAAATTTTGAAAGTGTGAACATACACAAATCCCCAGAGGCAGCAGAGTCGACTGCCTCAGAGTTTGTTCACAGATGGACCGTCGAGGGGTTTTTGTGGTGCCGCCCTAGGGTGGGTGGGGTCTCGGAGTCCACTTAACAGGCCATGTTTCAACTAGATGCAGGAGGCAGCTACATGGATAGCGAGGTGTGTGTGAAATGGACTGGGTGACTTTAGGTTAGACGTTCTCGAGAGACTGCAGGACGAACATAGGAAGACGGTAGACATAGCAACGTCGGCCGCTGCGGCCGAGCGGATCTAGGCGCTTCACTCCGGAACCGTGCGACTACTACGGTCGCAGGTTCGAATCCTGCCTCGGGCATGGATGTGTGTGATGTCCTTAGGTTAGTTAGGTTTAAGTAGTTCTAAGTCTAGTGGACTTATGGCGTCAGATGTTATTTCCCATTGTGGTCAGAGCAATTTGAACCGTCTGACATGGCAACAATCAACACAGCAATTGTAAACTGTCAAAGCTACGTTGGGGAAGAACTGTCATAGCTGAGTTGGGGAAAAACCAGACGTCCAGGAACAAATAGAAAACAGTGAAGTTCAGCTAGTATGTAGACTAAAGAAAGTTGGATAAAGTCGGAGATAAGTTCAGCTGAAATTTTAATAAAGGGCTAATCGTGTTTAGAAAGTGTAGAATAAATACAGTTTGATGCGACGCCTTTTACGCTTTTAGCAGTAGTTATGCCATAGCAAAGTTGACGTAGATAGTGCATGTGAGTTAGTATGCGTAGAGTTTATACGTAACAACAGGAATAAATTAATAATTGGTTCCTTTTACCACTCTCGACTAGTTTGATACACTTAGTGTAGAGTTCAAAGATAACTTGAGTCTCATCACAAATAGGCACCCCGTCCATATGACAGAAGCTGTTGGTGAATTGGATGTGCCCACGATATGTTGGCGAAAATACGTATTCACTGCCTCTGGTAGGTATAAAACATCGTCAGAAATTGTCCTAAATGCTTTCTCCGGAAGTTATTTTGTGCATTTGGTTCAGGAGAGCACTAGAAGTGGAAATTAAATTACAATGAAATTCAGTCCATTAGCTTCTTACAGGGGTTGATAAATGTCAACGGGGACGGCTGAGAATGTGTGTCGCGACCGGAATTCGAACCCGGGATATCCTACTTACACGGCAGACGCTGTATCCGACTGAGGCATCAAGGACACAGAGGACAGTGCGACTGCAGGGACTTATCTCTGACACGCTCCCCGTCAGACCCACATTTCCAACTTAGTGTTCACACACTACATTTGCCCCTGCTTACTATACACGCTACTCGCGGCAGTCAATCTACCGATTCCCGTGAGAGTTTGAGCAATGTGAGTGCATCTGTGCTGAAGAAAATCATTGGCCGGCAAACCCTATCTATATGACATGCCTGAAAGAACAGATACCAGAAAGAACATATACCATCTTCATATAGAAGTGTACCAGGTGTACCGGTATGGAATGAGCGTTTTTTGTGAAAATGAAACACTAATTTTGAATTGAAAAGTAAAAACATTTTATTCAAAGTACTGACCATTGCTTTCTATACATTTTTACCACCTTTCTGGCAATTTGTGGGCACCACGCCAATGGAAATACTCGTCTTTTGAAGCAAACCAATCAGACACCCAATTTTCGGCTTCTTCATAGGAATCGAAGTGTCCCTCAGCCAATGCGTGTCCCATTGATGAGAACAAATGGTAGTCGGAAGGGGCCAAGTCTGGTGAATACGGCGGGTGGGGTAGTAGCTCCCAGCCAAGTGTTTTAATTGTATCCTGAACCAGTTTTGCTTTGTGTGCAGGTTCATTGTCGTGTAAAAAAATTACTTTTCCATATCTTCTGGCCCATTCTGGTCTTTTTTCGATCAATGCATAGTACAAATTGTAGCGATTAATATTCACAGTTTCACCGGGTTTTAGGAGATCATGATACACCACACCTTTCTGATCGCACCACAGAGCATTGTCTTCTTGCCGAATCGATCTGGTTTTGCAGTCGATGTTGGTGGTTGTCCCGGATTAAACCACGATGTTTCCCGTTTAGGATTCTTAAAATGAATCCATTTTTCATCGCCAGTAACAATTCGATGCAAAATTGATTTTCTTTCATGTCTTTGAAGCAAAATTGGACAAATGGTTTTTCGGTTTTCCATCTGTCTGTCATTCAATTCATGTGGAACCCATGATCTTTCCCATAGCTTTCAAACTGCCAGAAATTGTTTGTTGTGCAACATTTAGCATTGCTACCATTTGCTTCTGACTCAAAGTATCATCTTCATCCAACATTGCTTGCAATTCGGCGTCTTCGACCTTTTTTGGTGGTCTTCCACGTTCTTCATTTCTTACATCGAAATCATTATTTCTGAACCGTTGAAACCATCTTTTGCATGTTGCTTCTGATAGAGCATGATCACCATATGCCTCGACAAGCATTCTATCCGACTCTGCAGCACTTTGTTTCAAATGAAAACAAAAAATTAGTGCTCATCACTTTCTGGTACAAAATTCGACATTGTTAACACGATGAAAACATATCTACATACATACTCCGCAAATCCACCATATGGTGCGTGGCGGAGGGTACCTCGTACCACAACTAACATCTTATCTCCCTGTTCCACTCCCAAACAGAAAGAGGGAAAAATGGCTGCCTATATGCCTCTGTACGAGCCCTAATCTCTCATATCTTATCTTTGTGGTCATTCCGCGAAATATAAGTTGGCGGCAGCAAAATTGTACCTCATTCAGCCTCAAATGCTGATTCTCTAAATTTCCTCAGTAGCGATTCACGAAAAGAACGCCTCCTTTCCTCCAGAGACTCCCACCCGAGTTCCTGAAGCATTTCCGTAACACTCCCGTGATGATCAAATCTACCAGTAACAAATCTAGCAAGCCGCCTCTGAATTGCTTCTATGTCCTCCCTCAATATGACCTGATAGGGATCCCAAACGCTCGAGCAGTACTCAAGAATAGGTCGTATTAGTGTTTTATAAGCGGTCTCCTTTACAGATGAACCAAATCTTCCCAAAATTCTACCAATGAACCGGATACGACCATCCGCCTTCCCCACAACTGCCATTACATGCTTGTCCCACTTCATATCGCTCTGCAATGTTACGCCCAAATATTTAATCGACGTGACTGGGTCAAGCGCTACACTACTAATGGAGTATTCAAACATTACGGGATTCTTTTTCAGATTCATCTACATTAATTTACATTTATTATATTTAGAGTTAGCTGCCATTCTTTACACCAATCACAAATCCTGTCCAAGTCACCTTCCCGTACACCACAGCATCATCAGCAAACAGCCACACATTGCTATCCACCCTATCCAAAAGATCATTTATGTAGATAGAAAACAACAGCGGACCTACCACACTTCCCTGGGGCACTCTAGATGATACCCTCACCTCTGATGAACACTCACCATCGAGGACAACATACTGGGTTCTATTACTTAAGAAGTCTTCGAGCCACTCACATATTTGCGAACCAACCTCATATGCTCGTACCTTAGTTAGGAGTCTGCAGTGGGGCACCGAGTCAAACGCTTTCCGGAAGTCAAGGAATATGGCATCCGTCTAATACCCTTCATCCATGGTTCGCAAGCTATCATGTGAAAAAAGGGCGAGTTGCGTTTCGCAGGAGCGATGCTTTCTAAAGCCGTACTAATGCATGGACAGTAACTTCTCTGTCTCAAGGAAATTCATTATATTCGAACTGAGAATATGTTCGAGAATCCTGCAACAAACCGATGTTAAGGATATTGATCTGTAATTTTGAGGATCCGTTCTTTTACCCTTCTTATATACATGCGTCACCTGCGCTTTTTTCCAGTCAATCGGGACTTTACGTTGGGCAAAAGATTCGCGATAAATGCAAGCTAAGTAAGGAGCCAATACAGTAGAGTACTCTCTGTAAAACCGAATTGGAATCCCACCAGGATCTTGCGATTTATTTATTTTCAACCCATTCAGCTGCCTCACAACCCCAGGGATGTCTATTACTATGTCTTCCATACGGGATCTTTTGCTAAGGTATGACGGTGGTAGTGGTTGTACGCTTCGCGCATCGCTCTTTTTACAGCAGCACGAATCTCTACTAACTTTTGCCTGTCCTCGTTCTCCCGATCTTTCTTGTACAGCGAGTGCAACTGCCTTTGCTTCCTGAGCATTCTCCGAATTGCGCTGTTAAACCACGGTGGGTTTTTTCCGTCCGTAACCATCTTTTTCGGCACATACTTCTCCAATGCGTGATTTACAATGTGTTTAAAATTTGCCCATGATTCTTCCACGTCCATCGTACCGGAAGTAAATAAGGTCGATTCATTTACTAACAAGGGAACCTCCCCATCGCACCCCCCTCAGATTTAGTTATAAGTTGGCACAGTGCATAGGCCTTGAAAAACTGAACACAAATCAATCGAGAAAACAGGAATAAGTTGTGTGGAAGTATGAAAAAAATAATCAAAATATACAAACTGAGTAGTCCATGCGCAAAATAGGCAACATCAAGGATTATGTGAGTTCAGGAGCGCCGTGGTCCCGTGGCTAGCGTGAGGAGCTGCGGAACGAGAGGTCCTTGGTTCAAATCTTCCCTCGAGTGCGAAGTTTAATTTTTTATTTTCAGACAATTATTATTTGTTTGTCTGTCCGCTATATTTGCTGGATTCATATTGTCCACGGAATGCATCTCACGTATTTAATGCACTCTCGTCCAAAGTAGCGAACAGACAACTGCCAGCCAGGGAGCCTCGTTAGCAGGAATACTCTCTCTTCCGTGCGCTGTAGTCAACTGACGTCGTGTGTTTCGACGTTTTTTTTAGGTGTAGCGTCCCCATACTACGGCGCAGTTACCTCGCATGAGACGGACGGACGGACAGATAATAATTGTCTGAAAATAAAAAAATTAAACTTTGCACTCGAGGGAAGACTTGAACCAAGGACCTCTCGTTCCGCAGCTCCTCACGCTAACCACGGGACCATGGCGCTCCTGAGCTCGCAATATCCTTGATGTTGCCTATTTTGCGCATGGACTACTCAGTTTGTATTTTTTGCTTATTTTTTTCATAGTTCCACACAACTTCTTCCTGTTTTCTCGATTGATCTGTGATCAGTTTTTCAAGGCCTATCCACTGTGCCAACTTATAACTAAATCCGAGGGGGGTGCGATGGGGAGGTTCCCTTGTAGGTGGGATGCTAACTACTGCTTATCTGCCCTTTCTAGTAAGAATACTCTCCTAGCCTTCTTGACCGACTTTTTAACTTTCGTAACCATAGTCGTCATGACAACATCATGATCACTAATCCCTGTCTCAACACTGACACCGTCGATGAGGTCTAGTCTGTTCGTGGCTACCAGATCTAAGATATTTCCACTACGCGTTGGCTGTCGATTTATCTGCTCAGGACAGTTTTCGGATAATGTGTTCAAAAGTAATTCACACGACGGCTTGTCTGTACCACCTGTAATGAATCCATAGACATCTCAGTCTATACTAGGTAGCTTGAAGTCGCCTCCGACTAATATAGCATGATCTGGGTATTTCTGCGATACAGAATGTAGACTCCCTTTGAATGATTCTAGAACTGTCACGGTGGAACCTGGTGGCCGGTAATATCACCCAACAATTAACTTTATTTCCCCTAGCCCTGTTAAACGTGTCCAGATAACTTCACAATCACACTCTACTTCGACCTCGGTAGACACAATATTTTTGTCAACTGCAATGAAGACACCACCTACTACGTTGTCTAATCTGTCTTTCCGATACACGTTCCAACCCTCACTAAATATTTCAGAACTTCCTACCTCAGGGTTCAGCTAGATCTCAATCCCGAGAATAATTTGGGCGCCACACGCTTCCTGGAGGGTAGTAAATTCAGGAACTTAATTCCGAACACTCTGAAAACTTACTGCTAATATCTTGATAGCTGAAGTGTCTTTACACTGAACGCGTCCCGATTTCCCTGCCTGCACGTCGACTGGTGAGTGTTCATCAGGATACCGCGCACTACTGCCTAGCCTAAAAAACCCCCATGTGCACGCCACAAGTACTCTGCTCCCCGAGTAGCCGCTTCCTTTGTGTAGTGCACTCCTGACCTATCTAGGGGCGTCCTAATATTCCCCACCCAATAGCGCAAGTCTAGAAATCTGCAGCCAAGACCGTCACAGAGTCGACGAAGCCTCTGGTTTGGAGCCGAGTGGAGGGTCTCAACCAAAGGACCCCGATCCACTCTGGGAACGATGCTGCAAATAGAGAGCTCTGCTTGTACACTGCGTGCGAGGCCAGCGGTCGTCACCAAATCCGCCAGCCGGCTGTACGAACTGAGGATCGTCTCAGAACCCAAGCGACAGGCATCATTGGTGCCGACGTGAGCAACTACTTGGAGACGACTGCACCCCTTACCCTCGATAGCCGCAGGCAAGGCCGCCTCCACATCTTGAATGAGGCGTCCCGGCAGACAAACAGAGTGCACGCTGCATTTCTTTCCAGCTCTGTACACTATTTCCCTAAGGGACTCCATCACCCGCCTAAAGTTGGAGCTCCCAATAAGTAGCAAGCCTTTGCCCCCGTGTGTCTGCTCGGGCCCTGCTGAAGGAGCGGCCACCTGCCCACTGACAGGATGAACGGGCGAGGCCAGCCTGACAGCCTCCACATTGACCGTCCGCCTCGAGCGACGCGAACGCGTTGCAGTCCGCCACTCACCCTGAGGTGAGGGCGGCCCCAACGCGCCGGGTACACTAGAAGGTGCCTCGGCGGCTGAGTCAGCGGACGCAGCAAGCGACACCTGGGGTGTCTCAAGCGATGCGCCAGACCCTACGCCGTCGCTGCACCTCGAGGCAGCAGCCTGAAGGCGGCTGGCCGTGGCCAACAGCACGCTCTGCTGCTCGCGAACCGCGGCCAGTTCCTCCTTCGCCCGCACACACCCTATCCATCCTACTGCCAATATCTAACGACTCCGTGAATTTATACTCTACGGCTATCAATAAGTAATATTACTCCTCTCAAATGCGAGAATACGCAAGGATTTTATGTAATTAAATAAGCAAGCGCACAAACACTCGGAAAGAAATTAAGATCAAACTGCATAACAAATATGAAAGCTAAATATGCGACTCGCTACTGCACTGCTGCTGCACTGATACTTCACCAGCGGCTGCTCAAGGCTCACTGAGCTGTGTCAAAAGCGCACACGTCACGTTATGTAGGAGCAAATAGAGAAGCAAATCTCCAAGGTCATGGAACGTGTCAGTACATGAAATTACAACATAAAAGTAATAGCAGATAAAAATAAATGCTTATGAACCAGAAAAAAATCAGTCCATAAGTGTAAGTAAACGCAATCAACAATACAATAAGAATCAGCTTAATTTTTCAAGGAACTCCTCGACAGAATAGAAGGAGTGACCCATGAGGAAACTCTTCAGTTTCGATTTGAAAGCGCGTGGATTACTGCTAAGTTTTTTGAATTCGAGTGGTAGCTTACTGAAAATGGATGCTGCAGTATACTGCACACCTTTTTGCGCAAGAGTTAAGGAAGTCCGACCCAACTGCAGGTTTGATTTCTGCCGAGTATTAACCGAGTGAAAGCTGCTTATTCTTGGGAATAAGCTAATATTGCTAACAAAATATGACACTAAGGAATATATATATATATATATATATATATATATATATATATATATATATTTTGAGAGGCCAATGTCAAAATACCCAGACTCGTGAACAGGGGTCGACAAGAGGTTCGTGAACTTATACCACTTATTGCCCGAACCGCCGTTTCTGAGCCAAAAATATCCTTTTAGAATGGGAAGAGTTACCCCAAAATATAATACCATACGACATACGACATAAACGCATGAAAATAAGCAAAGTAGACTAATTTTCGTGTCGAACGATGACTCGCTTCTGATACCGTTTGAATAGTAAAAATGGCAGTATTAAGTCTTTGAACAAGATCCAGAATGTGGGCTTTGTATGACAACTTACTATCTATCTGAACACCTAGAAATCTGAACTGTTCAGTTTCACTAATTATATGCTGGTTCTGTGAAATTAAAACGTCAGGTTATCTTCTTGAACTGTGTGTTAGAAACAGTAAAAACTGAGTCTTACTGTGATTTAGAGTTAGTTTATTTTCTACAAACCATGAACTTAGGTCATGTACTGCACTATTCGAAACGTAGCCAATGTTGCACACGACATCCTTTACTACCATCCTAGTGTCGTCAGCAAACAAAAATATTTTCAAGTTACCTGTAATACTAGAGGGCATATCATTTATATAAATAAGGAACAGGAGTGGCCGCAACACTGATCCCTCGGGCACCCATCCCCTCCCCCCCCCCCCCCCACTTGACAGTGCCCCACTCAGACTCCACATCACAGCCGTTATCAACATTGTGAATAATGACCTTTAGCTGCCAGTTGCTCAAGTAAGAGGTGATCTAAATGTGAGCTACTCCCCGTGTTCCGTAATGGTCCACCCTCTGGAGCAATATTTTGTGATCAACACAATCAGATGCCTTAGTTAAATCAAAAAATATGACAAGCATTCGAAACCTTTTATGTAGACCATCCAGTGCCTCACAGAGAAAAGAGAATACAGCATTTTCAGTTGTTAAACGACTTCTAAAGCCAATTGCAAATCGTGTGATATAAAATGATCAACTATCCTTACACACACAGCCTTTTCAATAACTTTTGCAAACACTGATGGCATAGAAACAGGTCTAAAATTATCAACATTATCCCCTTCTCCCTTTTTATAAAGTGGCTTTACTACTGAGTACTTGAACCGCTCAGGAAACTGACCATTCCTAAAGCAAAAATTACAAATATGGATAAATATTGGGCTAACATTTACAGCACAGTACTTAAATATTCTTCCAGACACTCCATCATAACCATGTGAGTCCTTAGTCTTCAGTGATTTAATTATTGACTCAATCTCCCTCCTGCCTGTATCACAGAGGGATATTTCAGACATCAGCCTCGGAAAGGCATTTGCCAATAAAGTTATACTATTTACTGTAGAAAATAAATTTTTCCTTAAATCACCAGCAATGCTCAGAAAATCATTGTTAAATACTGTACATATATCTGATTTACCAGGAAAAGAAATACTTTGACTCTGAACTGACTTTATATAGTCGACCTTGTGCTGCTGACTAGACACTTCATTCACAACTGACCATATGATTTTAATTTTATCCTGTGAATTAGCTATTCTATTTGCATACCACATACTCTTTGCCTTCCTAATAACATTTTAAGCACCTTACGATACTGTTTGTAATGAGCTACTGTAGCTTGATTCTGACTACTTCTAACATTTTGATATAATTCCCACTTTGTTCCACAAGATATCCTTATCCCACTAGTCAGCCACCCAGGCTGTCTATTACTGCTAGAACCCCACTTAGAACATACTAATGCAAAACAACTCTCAAAGTGCATGAGAAATGTGTTAAGGAAAGCACTGTATTTATCATCTATGTTATAGGCACTATAAACATCCTGTCACTCTTGTTCCTTGACAAGGCTTAAAAAACTCTCTATTGCTGTTGGATTAACTTTCCTACATAGTTTGTAATTAAATATGGCATTGCTTTGAGTACAAAAGCCTTTTAGTGTTAAAATTTGTGCATCATGGTCTGAAAGACCATTCACGCTTTTACTAAGAAGCTGAGAAGCTAGTGTACATTTCCTTACAACCTCAATCAGCACATCATCTATTACTACTGTTAGTGATCCTTCTCAATCAGTCATCGTCTATAACTCGGTGGATGTATCGCAAAACCTCTGACATTAGACAGAGTCAGAAAACAGTACAAGTACTATAGAAATATCTAGCTGAGGCGGCGTGATGGAGTCGCAAATATCGCTTCAAATAGTCTTGTGCTTTCTCAATGCAAATTGTGATTTTAGTGGCCGGTGGTATGTTGGTGATAAGCCCTTGAAGGAACGACAACCTCACCACCTTCTCAAGGGGCGCTACTTTTTAAGGGAAAAGAGGCTTCCACAGGGCTAGGCCATATAAACCTGTGGTACGGAGAAACCCACTCTGAACTTTCTCTGGACAATGCCACATTATGTATGAGTATCTCTTCAGGATAAATGATTTTAAATTATGAAAATATGTTGTGTATAATAATTATGTTATATAATTATACCACTTTTATTCATAACGTTTTTAAAACTGAGGCTTTTGGAGGCATTTCTTTAGAAATAGGCATATTTGATTGTATATTGCAACCATAATTTATTAAAATGTTTGAAGTTCAGGAACTGAGTTCAGTAGTAATATTGACTAAAAATGTAGAATGTTAGATGTCACCTAAAATTAATGTATTCATCAGTATTCAGTCCCCCATCTAGATCTTCATGTATGACATTCGTGTCCCTGTTAACACATCCTAGGACTGAACAATTACCAGATATGCAGTTTAGACCTCCTTTCTGCCCTCGCAGTTACGGACGCATACGTCTTTGCAAGCACACGCTACGAGGGACAGTAATTCCCAGGCAGCTGCAGGACGTACTGTTGTAAATACTCTCAGGTGTTCGCCAATCTTTTTCCACCCGCACTCGAGCGTATTGTTCTTCTCATTCAGCCACTGATGCACCTGGTAGGGTGGTAGGTTGTAAACTAATGCTGCCTGAAAGCTGCTGAAGGGGGAGGGGGTGGGTGGGAGGTTAAAGGGCAGCCAACTTCAACAACAGCCTACAAGTAACACTGGCAGTGAAAACACTCTAGATCACAAGTTTGCTGCGAAGAGCTTTGTTGGCTTGCGCTTTTCTGCAAAATACAATTTTCCCCTTCTTTTAGATAGTTGATACAGTGTCACTTCCGGTGAAGGCGTATGTTGCTAAGGGTATACCTTTCATATCCACAATGCGTCGCCGAACGTCAGAAATAGTGTACACATTTTGCTGCTGATTGCCTTTCTTTGGTACCACAATTTTCAGTTTGTTCTGTGATGGTACATGGACAGTCAACAAGTCTATGTCATCACCAATCACACAAGATTCAACTCCTTTCATAGGTTCATCAATCGTTTTAAAACTATTAATAAGTCATCATCATCCGATGCTTGATGAACTGTGAACCATCTCTTTGCAAGTGCCCTGTAAGGAGAGAAATAAGGTCCATTTTGTTTTTAGCGTTACCTAGAAATTCTGTTTGATTGACATTTACATGGATGGATCTTCTACTTTCACATCAATCTTAGTGGTTGAACTTGATCGGTGTAAGTGTTCTTCATCTTTTGTGTTTTCTTGCTCGTATCCATAAAATAAAACGGTTGCTGGCCAATAATGAGGAATTATGTAATCTGCGTTCTGCTTGAAACCTGTGTGTAGGTTGCTGGGTGTCGCCAGATATCACAACGAAGGAGGTGACCTGCATCACTGACGTAGGACTCTTACTCTGAATGTGGTGTGATTGATTATTCATTTGGATCTAGAATCAAGCCAGCCACCATTGAAGACTTGCGTCCCTTCCTCATTAAGCCAGATTCGTCGTAGGATGGAGGATAAGCACATAATTCGGATCGAAATATTTCTTCAAGTCTCTCATCATTCCTTACTGTGCACGTCATCTGATATAAGACAGTGTTACTGTTCACACAAAGTGTTGTTGTTGATTGTCATAAACTTGGCTGTAGAGGAAATAGATTTAATAGTTAACTTTCTTTTCAAGTGTATCTTATTGAATGTTTGGTTCTCAATCCCTTTCAAGGCTAGTGTTTCAACTTCAAGCGATTTATCAGAGTTCACGTTCTCAATTGCTACAACCTCTGTCGGTAACGGAGAGAGTTCGGGTGTTTTAGAAAACGGATTATGTTCCTCAATCCAAGAAATAAAAGTTTGCAAGTCCGTGCTGTTTCTTTTCTGCCTTGCCTCCCGTTGCTCCACGTTCGGCTCTGAAGCGATGATGCACACACCTGCATATTCTTCCATTGCTTCTCACACCCGAGAAAAATCTGGCATGGACTTAGTTCAAGTTGCAATAGTTGTCGCTGTCATTCCTCTGCCTCTGGTCAATCCACAAATGCTATTAGAGGATCTCATCGAAACCGGTTCAATGGTTACGTCACTCCAGACTCCAGATCAAGTCTTTTCTGGTCTCATTCTGTTGAGAAGTTCCAGCGAGTCTTGCAGGTAAACATGAGCAGATTTAGAGCTGACAAGAGAGTTCCAAACGTCCCGTATAGTTCCTCTTCCATTCATCTACTTGGCTTCTTTAAATCTGTCACCAGTTTATACGGCTCTTCTTCAAGCTGCCACAAAAGGCACCAGCAATGGATGAAGCCTAACACCAGTGACTTTTGATCAGCCTTTGTACGCTAAATGTCGTGTAATAGTAGCAAAGGCAACTGATGATAGCCTATTGAAGCCAGTCTTCATTCGACTAGGAAGTTTTCACTTGTTAATGCATTTCCATGCAACCACTCCAATCAGGTTTACATTAATCGGGGCCTTCTAGCCACGTACGACTCAACCAAAACAAAATAAGTGTTCGGCCTTGTTCATATGACTGTTTTTATTTTCAGGGAAGCCATTTTTGTAACAACTGTTTTCGAATACGCAGATTTACTTTGGACTCTGTAAGTTTGGAAATCAAACAGGCTTCGTTTCTCAGAGAGAGCAGTAAGGCGAAGTGTCAAATCATGACTTCCTGGCTACACAAATAGATGTAACAAATAATTATCAGTCCACTGGGTGAAGACTGATTGGCTAAGACTAAAGTTTGTCTATTCAGTCTGTTACTCCAGCTCAAAATAAGGATAACGCAATCTGAAATTATCTAACTGTGAATAGACTTTGATGGATTTATTCTGCACAGAAATTGTACTACGTTGGTGCAGCTGAGAGCAACTGAGATACTGGGATTCTGTTTGCCAAAACCAGCGGGTACAGCAATACTACACCCCTTTCTCTATGCGTAGCACTGTCTGAGGTGACAGTCGTGCAGCGAGCGTCAGCAGAGCTCTGACGTGCGGCACCTGTAATTCGTTATCACTGGCCCGAAATAAGCAAAGTCGTGGGCTAGAGATCTGTTGGATGGATTGCAATTAATCTCTCATGGAGATCTGAAATATCGCTGGGTTCCAGCATGTGACACTCGCGCTCCCCAGTCATACCACTGACCAATTCGATTCACTCATATGGCAGTGTACACAGGGAAATCGATCGTCAGACGTAATACGAATAAGATTATAAGATTGTCCTCGGCACAGCGAGTTGTCAGAGATAACTAAGGTCCAGACTGCTGATACAGATAAGGCTTCACCACAGGTTCTTCCGGTCAAGACCAATACCAGTGTGAAGCCACGAGTGTTCCAAAAGCAACCCACTCATAACAAGACTCACGACCAAAATCTCCTCTCCAGACTGGAGTCTGCGTCTGAAGACCCACATTTCTCCGCTCCTCTCTTTCCGCAAAACCTCAGTAAACTCGTCAAAGGCAGTCACGCAACTACTCCCACGAACGTTCCGTGCCAATCATAATACTCGCCAACCTCCATGTCTCCCCTCTAACTCGTCTGCGCTACCCACCGGCCAGTCCCAATCAAAGTTAATAATATTCTTTTCTTTTCCGCAGGGACGTCGAACAGATGTGCTGAACTATAGACCTATATCTCTAACGTCGATCAGTTGTAGAATTTTGGAACACGTATTATGTTCGAGTATAATGACTTTTCTGGAGACTAGAAATCTACTTTGTAGGAATCAGCATGGGTTTCGAAAAAGACGATCGTGTGAAACCCAGGTCGCGCTGTTCGTCCACGAGACTCAGACGGCCATAGACACGGGTTCCCAGAGAGGTGCCGTGTTTCTTGACTTCCGCAAGGCGTTTCATACAGTTCCCCACAGTCGTTTGATGAACAAAGTAAGAGCATATGGACTATCAGACCAATTGTGTGATTGGATTGAGGAGTTCCTAGATAACAGAACGCAGCATGTCATTCTCAATGGAGAGAAGTCTTCCGAAGTAAGAGTGATTTCAGGTGTGCCGCAGGGGAGTGTCATAGGTCCGTTGCTGTTCACAATATACATAAATGACCTGGTGGATGACATCGGAAGTTCACTGAGGCTTTTTGCAGATGATGCTGTGGTGTATCGAGAGGTTGTAACAATGGACAATTGTACTGAAATGCAGGAGGATCTGCAGTGAAATGACGCATGGTGCAGGGAATGGCAATTGAATCTCAATATAGACAAGTGTAATGTGCTGCGAATACATAGAAAGATAGATCCCTTATCATTTAGCTACAAAATAGCAGGTCAGCAACTGGAAGCAGTTAATTCCATAAATTATCTGGGAGTACGCATTAGGAGTGATTTAAAATGGAATGATCATATAAAGTTGATCGTCGGTAAAGCAGATGCCAGACAGATTCATTGGAAGAATCCTAAGGAAATGCAATCCGAAAACAAAGGAAGTAGGTTACAGTACGCTTGTTCGCCCACTGCTTGAATACTGCTCACCGGTGTACGATCCGTACCAGATAGGGTTGATAGAAGAGATAGAGAAGATCCAACGGAGAGCAGCGCGCTTCGTTACAGGATCATTTAGAAATCGCGAAAGAGTTACGGAGATGATAGATAAACTCCATTGGAAGACTCTGCAGGAGAGACGCTCAGTAGCTCGGTACGGGCTTTTGTAAAAGTTTCGAGAACACACCTTCACCGAAGAGTCAAGCAGTATATTGCTCCCTCCTACGTATGTCTCGCGAAGAGACCATGAGGATAAAATCAGAGAGATTAGAGCCCACACAGAAGCATACCGACAATCCTTCTTTTCACGTACAATACGAGACTGGAATAGAAGGGAGAACCGATAGAGGTACTCAGGGTACCCTCCGCCACACACCGTCAGGTGGCTTGCGGAGTATGGACGTAGATGTAGAAGCAGCGAAGCAGCCAATTCCTGACTCATAAATGCATGGAGGAGAAGAAGTTCGATGCTGACTTGCTTTCCCACAGCCACTTTGGGAAAAATGTTCTGAGTTTCCATTTAGGCATAAAGTGAACAACGAATTTATCACTGAGATCATTATGCAGATGGGCCGAACGTTACAGCATGTCGGACCACAGCCCTCGGCAAAACTTAGCGCTTTTATGTCCCAACATAGACCATTTCAGAGCAGCGATAAATGTTGTGTTCCATTCTAAATTTCTTCCGAAAGCCGGAGGCTTCCCAGAAAACTGGGCAGGCAGTGCGACGACACCATCTGAAGGCTCCCTTAATAGCGTCCAGCTCAAGTTGAACATGAAAACTAGTGAACTTTTACACCTCCATTCCTACACACAGTGAGCATTTATGACACTGTTGAAACGCCTTGGCGAGGCCCTTAACAGGTAGACCCAAGCAGGCAATTGTTTACCATCTTGGGCCGAAAGCACTGTCTGCCCACTGGTACGAGAAATTCTTGGGACCAGCTTCGAGGTGTTCCTTTCCCCAATAGCTGTACGTTGCTTCCAAGTGCCAAATGTTCCGTGCAAGATTCAGTGATAGATAACCAAACTGCCTGCTTGTTCTCAACTCGAGAAAGTACTATTCGAAAGAGAGTAACCATAAAGGTCCCACATGCGTTGACAATGTACATGCTCCCATCACTGCCAACAGTTGTTGATAACTTTCTGTCGTCTCACAAAAATGAGGTCTAGGATGTAGTAACAAAATGAAAGAGTAGCGCTGAATGTGAAAATAAGTGAGAGACAGACTCGTCCTCTCTCATCTGGTTGTGATCAACGGTTACTTGCCGCCGACGGGGCCGCTGAGAGCCAGAAGTGAATCTGGCGGAGTACGTGTGGTTGGCTCCCATCTCCGAATATAGCAGTCCGGTTTTATTGTTATTTTAAAGCAGATTCGGCATTATTAAAAATATCATACTTGGGGAATATTGGAGATGTACCAAAATTATTCACAGGGATGAAATGTAGTGGAAATGGATTTTTTGCTGAACATAAATTCATGTTCACCCCTGTATTACGGAGCCACTGTTAACAGCACAAACATTGGTTCATGTCACGTTCGAAGGCTGCCTGGAGTCTGTTAGCTGTCGTTGGCGAGATTAGCAAGATTCTTGCCAAACATGTAATCTTCGACACCAAGTAGGCGTTAACTAGGTCGATCGTCGCAGTGCATCCTGTGATTGCAAGGAGTCTAGGCGGATTATGGCGCGAATGTTCTTCAAGGCACGTTTGTATTTGAGAGGGATCGTGCGGCGTGTTGTGTTAGTGTACACCACTCCCAAACATTTCATTTCAGTGGCCACATTAATGAGTCCGTCCCGTTCCGCAAGTAAACTGCGACCAATGTTCGTGAGTTCCGATTTTCGCCTCTTCACTTGGGCAATAGCCACTTTTCCACAACACTCAGTCATAGCTTGTGCCATGGTAATCTCTTTCGACCCATATCAACTACGTACGCCTATACACATATTTATCTCCTCGCACGTTGACACAATATAACGTTTTGTGAAGTGCATCAACAGTGGCACAGTAACTTGTGCAGACAGGTGCGTGGAGAGGGTACACCCTTGTCTGACAAAGCACTGAATCCGTACTGGTCGTGTCAAAAGACCATTCACTAAGACCATTCACTGTGATCCGTGCCGTATTACTGTTGTGGTATATTCATGGCTCCCATCGTTGCTCGCAAACAGTAAAGGCCGACAGCGTCGAAGGCTTTCTCTAAGTCGACCACAAGCATCGTGCCATGTATTCTGCAGGCGGTGACATAATGCCCTGTGAATAGCGCTGTTATCACCGACTCATGTCTAATCTTCTCCACGCAACGTTGTAAGTGCCCGTGAAAATTTTAATGCGCAGACAGCTTCATCTCTGCCTTACTTGACAACAGCTGCTCGTCTTCTTTCCGAAGTGGTGTGCCAAGTTTCCTCCTGGAGGAAGGGTGTATAATGCGTGACTCTTTAGCTCTGTAGCCACGCTATGCTCGAACGACTGTACCATCCATCTTTTGGCGCGTGAGTTGCAACAGTTTGGCTCTGACGTGGTTAATTTTGCACAAGAAGAACCGGTTGCTGTTCTGCGCGCTAGCGTTCTCGCTTCCCACGCCCGGGTTCCCGGGTTCGATTCCCGGCGGGGTCAGGGATTTTCTCTGCCTCCTGATGACTGGGTGTTGTGTGATGTCCTTAGGTTAGTTAGGTTTAAGTAGTTCTAAGTTCTAGGGGACTGATGACCATAGATGTTAAGTCCCATAGTGCTCAGAGCCATTTGAACCATTTTTGCTGTTCTGCACTGTGAAATAGAACATAGAGGACACTAAGTGAAATTCCACTATGTCATTGTACCATCGGTTTCTATTTCGGCTCTTGTGTTTTCTTTTCCATCGGTGTATATCGCCTTCCACGGAAAAAGAAGCATGATCCTATCGATTTCTAATATTGAAGTATATTAGCTACTGTTTTCAAAGCGCCAGAATATATTGGTCAAGACCAAATCACTGATCACTTGCGCATATTCAACCAATATGACCAAATAAGTCCGGCTTTCATAGGTACCACAGCACATACCCAGGACTAGTTGAGGTAACTGATGATATGAGATATGCTATTGACGACCGTATTGCAACGACTCTGACACAACCAGACGCTAGCAAAGCTTTTAATACTTATAACACATACTGCTCAGGAAAATGTCAAAACGAAATTTCGCAGGTAATGTGCTGAATTGGTTTGAAAGCTATTTGAAAAAACAGATAGCAAAATGTTTTCTGTGTGAATGAAAAGTCATCGTGGAAACATGAACACTGCGGACTGCCAAGGGGGTCAGTCTCACTCCTGCATTCGTTCTCCTTGTATGTCAGTGACATTTCTTCATTTCCATTGTTCTGTAAATATCGTTTCAATACCGACACGCAATTTTACCTAAGTGCCAGACCTGAAGATATAAATACGAATATTATGGTCGTTGAGGTGGCTCATGATCTCTCTTCAGTGGTAGTGTGGACGTAAACCTGATCCTTGAACTGTATGCAAAGAGGTTACAAGTAATCATAGTAATCATAGTAACTCGCCAGAAATTAATAATTTCGGAATTTCGCAAACACTTGGCTTCTATCCAGCTTCAAAATATTCCGATATCACATCAGAAACAAGTGAAGAACTTGGTGTGCCGTTGGAAGATCATCTCAACTGGGTAGAGAATAATGTCGCAATGTGGAAGAGCACCCTCAATTGAGTCCCTGATTACAAATAGTTTCGAAACCTTTTCCGCAGGATGTGAACGTAAACTTAAGCAAACACTCATTCTGCCGAACCTCCAGTATTGCGACGTAATTCATCGTGGCACGAGTGGTGAAAACACATGACTGTCAGACATAACCATGAATGCGTACGTGCGTTACATCTGCAGCATCCATCAGTACGGCCTGTAGGTGCTTCACTTGCTCAGTTAGGATCGTTGTGGCCAAACAAATTACGGGTCTACCGCACGCATTGTCTGCTTCACAAGTTCCGCAGTGTGCAGACTAACCACTACCTTCCATTAGAGAATAAACACGCCACCGCAATCGAAACACAAGGTCCATTTATCTAGTATCCTAGCTCTACCATCTCCGCTTCTGGAAGGCGCTTCGCTGCATAATGCGAAAAATTCAAAATCTTCCTGATTTCAAGGGAAGCCTGCGCACTAACTCTTGTCATCCCCAGAATTAAAGTATAAGCCCAATTTCCCGTCTGTCAAAAAGCATAGCCAATGCTCCTATCTTCTGCCAGTCATGACCCTATACCATTGCTTTTCTCTATGAGTCACGCCATCCTCTTCCTTCATAATCTTTCTATGTGTGTTATTACTTTCTCCTTTCCCTGCCTTCTGTATTCCTTTCACTCATGCGTACTGCTGCTAGCACTGACAATTGAAAACCCACATCCCATAATTTCTATTATGCTATTTATCATGTGCGAATATAAAGTTTGTATATGTGTCTTTTTTACGTGCACTATTATAGTTTTCAATTTCTAAAAGCAGTAATACGTGATTATTGAGATATATGTTGAGTAAAGTTAGCGAAACGCCTGGTTAGATGTGAGATAGAGCCTAATGCCCCTCCCCCCCCCCCCCCTCCCCGTATCGCAGGTTAAATAAATGGGTAAATAAATACATTAATATTTTTAAAAATAATTCATTGTCTTCAAGGCATATAACCCTTCTGGTTAGACAACCGTACCATACGGTTTTAACTTGGCTCCAAAATTATCTGACATTTCTTATAGACGCTTTCCGTCATTTCATAAGATAGATGAAATTTGCAGATGTTAAGATTAATCGCTTCTTGCTCCAAGCTTTCCTGCTCAATTATCCCGACCAGGTATTTAAATTTCTATACGACAACAATCTTCCCTTTATTTAAAATCATCTCACTGATGTTTGTAATGTATTTTGTCTTCTCAAAGGAAACCTGTAATCTTACTTTTTCAGCTACCTCTCTTAGTTGATGAATCTTCTGGATTGCTGAGTTAATGTTGTTGAAAAAAAATGGCTGAATTTGGGTCCTACTCTGAATAATTATTCATTCCCATCCATTTAGCTCCATTCTCGAATGACCTTTACCAACATACAGATAAGAAAGAGTGGAGAAATTCATCGAGTTGTTTGATACCAGTATCAGTTTTGGAAGCGGTCCGAGATATTGTCAATGAAATTCATTTTTTACCCTGTATCGATCAGAACCTGTTGAATCATCCTCTCCAAATCCTTCCATAACTTTCAACAGTGACTCACTGTCAACTGAGCCGTGCACGTTTTTTTATCAATGCACACGACCCCACAGTAGTACCTAACAGACATTTTATGCCTGATAATGTGTGTGAGGTTGAAAATCTGCTCTAGGCAAGAACGTCCTTTCCTGATATTAGCCTGTTACTCATTAGTCTGTTTATTAAGATAATCTTCAATTAGGTTCTGTAGTGTTTACGACAGCTTCTCCCATAGAACAGATACTAATGTAATAAGCCTTCAACGGCTGATCACCTTTCGAGCCACCATTTTATGGAGTTGGCGGACTAGGGCCGACAGCCAGACAGAGTTCAGCTGGTATCTTCAGAATATCTTCATACGCCACCTTCTGGAACTCTGCAACAATTGATTCCCTTGTATCTGCTATATTATTCCTTAGGCCATCCATGATCTGTTTAATATCTGTCTTAGATGTGTGGATGCGAGTTTGTCGCTATTCGAGTGGCTTGTCGTATGGGTAATCTCCCTTTTGGTTCATTCCAATTACGCAGTTTTCTTAAACACGCTGCCAAGATATTAGAGTATTAGCCTATTAGACTTTTTGTTCATGCCCAGTGCAATTTTTTTCTCTGAAGCACATGACTGGGGGTTGATACACTTTCAGCTTAGACTTGAAAATTTGGTTGAAAACCCTGAAATTGTTCTTTAGAATATCCTGATCAATACATTCCATCTGTTGTTTGTAAAATAATTGCGTTATAAGTGGAATCAAAGGGGCTGTGCGCTTCCGACTTTTACAAAAGGAGTTAAAATCTTCATGTTCCTTCGGGGAGTTTCATTTTTTCAATGAATGTGTTCTATGTGCGTAATTTTGGTTCCAGGTCTAGTTGCACCATCTACGTTTCCGTTTGCGACCTTTCAAGATTGAAACATTACCTACTTCTTGTATTGTATATTGTGTTGTACTGCCTGTCCACTTCTTAGACTGAAATGTTAGTTGCTGATGGCACTCACCCAATACTTTAATTTTGCCACATCATTTCTGCCATTGTTCTTTCCAGTTGTTGGTATTTATATCCTGGAGAGGTAATTATCAAAATTGTACTTGGTACCTATCTGGAATTTAATATTCTTGATTTCCTTCATCGCATTCCTAGAATGGGGCATGTGAACGATTTTTCATCGTTCGCGTTTCCAAGTGGACGCCGTTGTCTCCTCCTTACTTAGTTTGCGTTTGATATTAAACTAAACGTTCGACACAGTTTGACAAAATCAAATTCAAAATGTGTTGCTCCTTCCGTGTGTAGGATGTTTTCCTGTACCGGTTCATAATTTGCTTCTATTCCACGTCAGCTTACAGTTGTCGACAAAAATCTTAATATTCTTCGTAGTTATTTTCGCCTTCTCCTTCTCTAGGAGGTCCCAAAATTGTTCTTTTTTCTCTGGACTATGGCTGTTGTTCTCACAGGTGAGATGGCCGCATGTACATTGAACAGGGCGTGGCCGCCTTCCGCAGCAAAAAGTGAGTATTGACAGTTATTTGATCCGCTAGAAAAATTCACCACTGCGTTGATAAACGTCTTACTTACAGTGAAATCTGTTCCAAACATTGATATGTTCTTGCTTATATTCACGGCTTCCTTTTTATCATAGATCGTATACCCTACATTGACAATAACGTTCTCGCCCTGATAATATGTACCTTGAAAACCCGGATTGTGACGTTTTGGTAGTCCAACAAATCGAAAATCCCTCGCGTTTACCAAATTTTCACAAATATTTCATTGTTATCGTACCGATGTAGTAATTTTGTTTCGTTTTCAACTTAATGTTTCTCGATTGCGGAGCATGCAAGTCCCTCTGATTTCTCTACAATGCAGCTGCTGGCATAAAGGATCCAAAGATACGCTTGCACTCCTAACAGTGATGGGTTTCTGCCTACAGTTGCCACCGGGATTAGTGGTTTCTTGTTGACTACTTTCCCTGATGTCTGATTGTTAGAGAAATGTGGGTGGAATTTGTTCCTTCCCGTTAGTACATTCAAAGTATTTTACCATGAAGCATGAAGTTCGTTTGCTTTATACACCTTTGGTACGAACGGTCCTCTTCTGCTTTAAAAACCGTTGACTTTTCCCATCTACAATCTTGGAAAAGTATGCTTTCAAATTGCTATCAGACGGGGCGGCTGAACGAATATCTTCCTTCTTCTTCTTTTTTTTTTTGTTACAGGCAGAGCCTGGTTTCGTAGTGTTGGCCCAGATTGTGGTATTGATTGTTTGTATTATTAGATGGTAATTTGTTTGTTATTAGTAAGATCTACAATTTATTCTGATTTAGCTAACTTATCTCGACATATTTACAGTTGTTCTTTACTGATATTTAAGGCGTCGAAAGTTAGAAGTATTTTATTTCCCTGATTATCTGGCTATTTCAGTCAGTGATATGTTGCACTTTAATGCTACCAGAGGCATCTTTTTTTATCTTAATTTTACATTATCATCATGTTGTACATTGAACATTTTGGAGAATTTAATTGAGTTTTCATTGAAGTGGGCCATCATAATACTTTATCACTTTGTTAACTCATTACTTGCTGTTGTGGTAGTCTCCCCACTAAAGTGTTGTGTGAGTTTTTCAGCCCAATGTTTTCTTTACTGTGATGAATAATTTTAACTGTCGCCAAGAGAGGAGGACTCTACAATGTGTGTCTGCATGCATACTACGAGGGCAGGATCCAGTTTATGGTGTCTGGGGAGGGTGAATTTGTGCAGACTGGGGATGGTGGGCTGTTCTTCCTATAATCCTTCTAAAGGGGTTGCAGTTGGGGCTACCGTACTAAACTAATGGCTAATGGCTTTCCTGTAACAGCAGATCTTTTACAAGATATTCTCAGAACTCTTGGACGGGAGTCCCATTTTACTAAAGACTATTGTTAGTTGAGGGCAGGACATAGTCAAGAATATGCTTACACTCTTTTCCTGTGGTTAACTGCCTGAGAGCTTAAACATTTTCATAAAACTTCTAGGAGCTCGCTAAGTCGAGGAACTGTCTAAAAGCCTTCCATAGTATCGGAAGTCCTGATGTGGAGAGGTAAGTCTGCGAGTTTCGTGTGGATCACATTGGTTGGTTACTGATCCGTCGTGATCAGTGGAGTTACTTTTATGAGACAGATTACTGGGGAGAATTATTTTTTATAATCTATGTCCGGGCTCGTTGCTGTACGATGATAATTTTTATTTTTTCCCTTCGGCTATGCATTTATTTCGGCTTAACTGCCATTAACGAGTGACCTGTTCTGCAATGTGGGTGACGTTACTCTCATTATACATTTTTTGTTATAGTAGGACAGTTGAGTCGAAACAGATCTGTAGAGAAGGGGAGGAAAACAGAATTTAATATCACACAGCAGCGAGTTTAGACATCCCTCACAAATATGTCACATGCTGACTTATACTACTCCCATTATTGTGGAGTATGAAAATGAGGCAACCAGTCTGAAAGTACTCGTACTTTCAATGAGTAAGGAAATTATATTTAAAACGTACTCATTGTACGTGGTATCTCTTTTCCAAAGTAGGCACCTAATTTTGTGGAGAAAGATTCATTTCGTTTTCTAAACTGACGCACGAAGGCGCATACACACACACACACACACACACACACACACACATGCACATGCACAATCAAATTTATCCCATAATTACATAAAGATTGTAACTTGCTTTGTTTTGTAGTATTTTAATGGGGATTCAAAAATATGAAACATCGAGCAGCATATTTATCAAAAATATACCGTAAATCAGCGTTCCTGTACGTGCACAGATCCGAAGAATCCTCAAATTAATTGCTTCTCACATCTAATTGCTGTCAGGCGTCACAAGGTGGACAGAAAACCAGCGGAAAACGAATACTGATGACTCTGCATTTTACAAGTCTCAGGGTGTGTGAGGTGAGCACACATGCATTTTTGTCCAGTCGACAAAATATAACTTGCTTGGAGCTTGCGAAAATATTGACTCGCTGCCTAACAAGGGAACTATCCCAGATGTAAATAAATGGTGTTGATGATATTTGGTGGGTACGTAAACTGGTCCAAATAATGCAATACACGTTGTAATTTGGTGCATGGTGGAGAAAAAAGTGTGTGTCCACATAGAACTGTATTAACTTTCCTCTGGTATAAACTGAATTTTTCTGCAAACTATCGTACCACTATCAATACATTTGGAGAAATTAAAACTTCCGTTACAACGTCAATTAGAGACACTCTCTTTCTATATCCATCCATATGTAATAAAGCTGCATCCTGAAACGCCATTTTTATGAAATATGTTACACAAAAGTGCTGTAGGAGTATTTTCGACATATGTAATTGAAATACGTACATCTTCATTATGCTTCTAATTCTTTGCCTTATTTAGCTTCGCTTTATGTTTCCAAATGATATTTTACTTTTAAAATTCGTGTTTTTTTGTCTTTGTCTACCAATTCACACATGTTTAAGATATCAATTGAAAATAATTGTTAACTCTTTCTGACAATGCGAAATCATTACAGTAATGATAACCTGCAAGGAAAAGCTTGACACATTTTTTCTTCTGTCAGATATCTTTTGATGTGATCAGACGTTAGTTTATCAAATTTAAATGCTGTGACGAAAACATTTGGGGCTTTATACAATCTTCGCTGCCAACTCTCCATTAGTTTCTTTTAAAGGAATGGAAACAGGATAATCCATTAGCAGGCCGCATACGCTCTGAGGTGAATCGTAAAACTCTGAGTAACTGAAGATAATGATAGCAAAATGAATGATTTTTTAACCCTTTGCAAGGCAGTAGATCCCTAAAATTGTAAAAAGAAACTTTCGAGATAATTTTTGTCGCTTATATAGTTTCTAGATATAATCTCTGTTATTCTCCATGACAGAATTGCGTGTATCTGTTTAAAATTTAATAGTGCTTTGGGGCTTGCCTAGAAATACTTTAACTTTACTTTTCATCTCGATTTCAACGCCCACGTTTGAAGATCAATGTTATGAAGATCAGTTGATTATCGATAAACTAATGTTTTTTTATAAGTTCAGCAGTATAGTACCTTCATCTTACCTCAGAGGCATTGAATAACACACTTTTCCCAGCGAGAAAGCTGTGCCACTCTACTAACTTGAGATATTTACGCTTCAAGTATCAGGGGGACTCTGTGTGTTTGGCAACTTTCGGTTTTCTTACTGAAACACTGAGCAGTTACATCACATACCATACGATTTCAACGGTTACCATTAAAAACCCTTAGAGTAACAAACTAACGCTAATGGGCTTAAGTCCTAAAACAGCGTGAGTAATGTCTAATTTTCCAGGTATACAAAATAAATTCCTCCGATCCTCATGTCACTTGCAACGTATAACTTCTCTCTCCTAACGTTTGTAGCGAGGTCGAATTCCACAGTTCTCGTGACCTGGTATTTTTCTTTTTTTGTATTTATTTTTTTACTTTCCGGCTGGTTACCCTTCATGTGGCTGCAGCCATAAGTTAAACGTAATGGAGGAAAGTGATGTTCGCCAAATGTCTGCGAATGTTGCGATCACTGATCTGTATGTCTTCGTTGTGCAACTGTTTGTGAATGGTATATTTTTATGAGGTGGAGATTGGAGATCAGCCCAGCATTCGCATAAACGAGGGTGAAAAACCTCATAAAAGCCATACTTAGCCTGGCTGGTGGACCAGACCAGTAGTCGTGAGTTCAATATTTGCACTACATTCGTGTCTGGTCAACCTCCCTGTCTCGCCAGCTAGCTCACAGCACGTTAGTCTATACGAGCATGTCTGTAACTCTGCTAATGCTGATTTCTCATTACACTCACGTATGAGTAGTGCCAGACCACTATTTCATTCCAATATTCTTATTCAGTTTCTGTTGTTACAGTTTGCTATGATTTCTTAGATCAATGATATAAAAAAATTTATTCAATGCCTGCCACTATTCTTCTTAAGATGCAAACAACGCCAAAATACTATTTTAATTTGCTTTACGGTATCACTTAATTTGACGCTTGAATCGTCACCAAACCTGTGTGAAAAAGACCCTCAGTATTTTTAAATTTGGCATAGATTCAAGGAAATATCAAACAAAGGAAAATCTACGATAGAATAATATTGAAAAGACTCAAAGAATCTAGATCCTTAATATGTTCATCCTCTGCTGATGCAAAATGTTTGAGATTCACAAGGAAGTAATGTTTCTACGGATTTGTTTTTGAATTTTGCAGTCACTAATTCACATCCTTCTCTTTCTTGTGTTCCAGCACCAATAACTCAGCTGCGATAATTACATTCCAAGATTTTTCTTGCTTGCTATTACGTATGATATTAAAACATTATCTTTGAATTGGTACACTTTATGAGAGGAAATATCTCGCATACTAATATGTTATTTGTTTGTGTTATTTTGTAGTATGCCTTATTAATTAAGCGCAACACTGCAACTACATCTGTGGAATTCAAAGTCGGGCTGGCAAGCAACGGATAATCCAGGCTTTATCTAAAAAGGTTTTCACTACCATTATGGTGACTAAAGTTTTGTCCTTCAAGCCAGGTAACTATATTAGATTTTCCTATCTCACTGTAGTTCTGAAGAAATCCGTGTTTAATTGAATACAAAGACAGATTGTATGTAACACTCAAAAGGCGTCATTTTGCTACTGCATTCCGTTGAAAAAAATTGAGTTTGCCAACGTTTACGACGAGAGCTGACCCACCAAACTTACGACACCTGACACAGCTTGTTCTCCTGACACCACAGTAGGGGTCATTTGACATTCTTCCCTTAACAGTTGCAAACATTTTTAGTGACTAATTTACTTGCATTTAGTTGCATTTAACTAGGCAGTTAAAAAAACCAGTTTTGTTAGTAATAAATAAAAATGTACTTTCACTGGGCCTTTCTCACAGAACAAATCTGATAGTGAAAGTTTGGAATAATATTCAAAGTAAGTCGTTTGGCAGTCACGGACAAGAACTTGGATTTAATTTGTATTTTTGATCAAAGGACCGGAATCATCAACAACTGTTGCGGTTCTGCTATTACAGGTGCGCTTCTGTAACTCAAAATATTCTATTCTCTTGTATGAAAAATACCTTTCCGATTACGTCTACTGGTAATTTATGACTTTCCACAGCCTTCATTATTGAAACACTTTGGCTCCACAACAATTTAACTAACAACAGTCTCCAGTCTTCAGAACACCTGATACATTGTTTAAATGTGAAGACCTGTTAGGACAGTTATTTGTATTTTGGGGCGTTAGTGGGGAGGGTTAATAAGTGCTGTTTTTGTTTTGGTTGTTTCCTATTACAGGGACATCCTGCGGTAGGCACATGGCTGACATTTAATAACTGAAATGAGTAAGCGTAGCTAGACAACAGATGGAACAGAATCTGTAAACAAACTTATTTAGAATCGTTTAGTTTCTGATCAAATATTCTGATTCGGGAAATTAAGAGTGTAAACACACACATCAAAATTTCAGTTGCACATCAGATTGAGACACAACGATTTAGTCTTTGATATATAACCACATTACTGGGCCTAGTATATATGAATTATAATTTATGTTATTCTTCTACTCACCACTGCTTGCATAGCTAAAGCTTTTGCAGTACGTTACCTCTGCCACTTGTGAATTGTCGGCTTCTTCGTGCAGCTCCTCCGTCCATCTGCAGAGGTCCTGGGCGCTTCCGAAATGCTTCAGCACCCAGGCAGACACCATCTCTTGGTTCTCCTTCGAGTAGGTTTCCTGCAACTGGAAAACACAGTTAGATTAATTCAGGATTACTTCCCCGGCAATGAGACATATACCTATCAAACCAAAGAGTTGTCAGTATTTGTATTACAAAAGGAAATCCCATTTTCCGATCTTCTGTTATTCATCTCGTCTACACTTCCGTCCTGCAACAGATGAAGACACTGCTAGGTCCGTTTAAATAGAAACGTCTCTCTATACTGAGCGTTAGATCATTGTTGTAAATGGTGGCGTGGACGAAGAACGCACAGAGAATGCGAGCTACACGGGGTTGGTCCGTGATGATCTTACAAACTTTCAGGTGTGATGGAGAGGGATAAATATATCAATGCAACGCATGGGACCCTCGTCCAGAAACGACCGAAAATTGTTTTAATAGCTCTGACAGTGGATCACTTCTACTGCAAATTCTTTGCTTTTCGTGTTTTGGGATTAGGTAGTGTGAACCAAAACAACAACAATATCCAGCAAACAAGGGCGCTAAAACGCATACCTAATGAGCTATGAGTTGTTGTTCAGTAGAAGACATGTATTCCACAGTAGCAAACGTTAACAACCGCTCCTAGTTCTTCAGGTATGCACGTTAGAGTCCATATTTAATGAACCATTTTGCTTTTATCGATCCATTCTAAATCCTCCCCAAGTGCGAAAATCGAAGGGCCTAGAGCACAAGGGCGACTGCCAGACAGACCGGAGCAATTTTCGCTTATAACTTTCAATTAAGTCGTTTCCTGACCATGGCCGCTTTCGTCACGTTGACACTTTTACCTTTTTCTATCAATCCTGAGACTTTGTAGTATCGTCGTGGAATCACACTGTAAGTGGTGTGTTGGGGCTTATGGGCGCTCAACATCGAGGTCATCAGCGCCCTGACACACATTAAAAGGAACGAATGTGGACAGACCTAAGAAAACTAAAGCACACACTCAAAGAAAGCAGGAAAAGAAGGAAAATGCTACATAAGAAAGTAAAACCTAAGGAAAGCTAAAACATAGCAACAAGAATGTCACAGGAAATTGTTATTGGCTGGCCACTTACATAAAATATGGGCGAGCTTGTCACACAGTGAGCAAATTAAAATCCTCTCCCTAAAATTTTTGTAAAAACATTTGACAGGGCACAGAACCTTAAAACTTTAACCACATTCGTCCGAGTGTTGCCTAAAAGAGATGGCAGGTCCGTTGGCAAGTCAGCCGCGACCCGCCGGTCAGAAAATAAAACGCAATCCAATAAAACGTGGCGCACAGTGACCTGGACGCCGCAATCACCACAAATTGGAGGGTCCTCTCGCCGGAGCAGGAAGCCATGCGTCATAGGGCTGTGGCCTATTCGAAGCCGAGTGAGGAGAACCTCGTCCCGTCGATGGGGCTGAAAGGAAGTACACCACACACGCGTTGTGGGCTTGACTATACGGAGCTTATTGTCAGTCACTTCCAGCCACTCATCCTCCCACCGACGCATGACCCGTGAGCTCAACAGCGAGGTGAGTGCGTGCAAGGGGATAGCACACTGGGATACTTGTGGGCTGCGAGATCTGCCCTTTCATTCCCAGGGAATCCCACTGTAGACTGTTATTATCCTCCAATTAAAACGTTACCGATAAGTACAGTTTGTATACTGCTTGGCAACAATATTATGGACTTTGTTTGTGATTCAACAATTCATAAAGTCGCATCTATGCTTCCAACTGCTAATACATGAAGATTTGAATGAGAAAAAATGTATGTTTATTTTAACGCTTATTCTTGTATCTGTAACTAATCGAAATGGTCAGTACTCACACACCCTTTTACCAACGTATCAACAATGTGTATATCAACACGTCAGGTAAAGTGAGAAAGGCATGGCACTTGAGAAATTTTATGTTGATTACGTCTCACTCATAATCGTTTGACGACTGTTCTGTATGTATCAACGTGCGATATAGAGGAATAAATACAGGAATTTTTCACATTGTATCCTAGTATGTAACATCCCAGTCCGTCGTTATCTGTAGGAAATCCCAACGTCTAACGCAAGTTCTTGTGTTCAAAAAATGTAGCATTTCTGATTAACATATGAGAACATATCAATTTGGATGTTACCAGCCAACAGCTAACACAGGTACAGTTTGACCTATGCAATACCCAGAGGATTTAATGTAGCCAGGGGTTTCTTGATTTCGGATAATGGAGAAGTGACTGCAACAGTTTACAACCAAGACAAATCTCCGAAAACAGTGGACAGAACCGGGAAATTGTAATCATTTTAATTTTGATTAGATAGGAACATGCCCCAGCAGGAATTATCAAGGGCATATGCCTAAGCATGTGTAACAGGACAGATACGGTCATTTTCCTGACGAGTGTTACAGCTGACCTTAATTTAAAGACATATACCAATCTGGAAATCTTCCCTAAATATTTCCAGATGGGGTACCATCTGATTACTATCAATTCAGCTTCCATTTGACGGACAAGACCTGGGCTGAGGATCCTACCTCAAACTATCCACACTACTATCTGTGGTAGCGAATGACAAGTATAAAAATATGATAATTTCCAATTTTCACTTTGTACCATTTGCTTATTCGTAGAGTATTAATTGTTTTACAGGTAGAGCCAAGGTTGCATCGTGACTCATAGATTACACTGCACACACAGACTGAGTTACTATTTACTGCTAGTGTTATTTAAATTAAGCTTCGCTAGACTTCTGTTGTAATAAGTACAATTAACTGTATATCACAATTTTCCTTGAGTTGAAATGATGCCAAGTATTCTCTATCATTACTCAGTTAACTACTAATGTAATTAATGATACGGCTATTGGACAAGTAGTAGCATCTTATATGTCTTTACAAAGATTTTGTAAGTTTTGTACATGTTTCTCTCAATACATACCAGGATTTTGACGACAGGGCTCTGCTGCGTAGCCTGACTGCCAGGTGTCAGCGCTTCTTCAGGATAAACTCTGAAATTAATTAAATATTTTTAATTTTATTTATTCATAAACTTAAAATAATTTTTGGGCAAATTATGCATACAAGATATTATGCATGTAGCTGCCATGCAAAACTGTTAAGTAGTTATGATTACTTTGATTAAAACACATTCATGATTATCTCACGTAAATAACCAAAACTCGTTGACACTTGAGTTACTGTTATAATTTGGAATTTGGACGTTCTTCATAGGCATTCTTTGAACTTGAGTGAGCAATTTCCGTACAATCAGAATTCTGAAACATGAGAAGTGATACTAAAGTCCCCACACACATCTTCAGAACATAAATTTGGATAAGCCCAAACACCCCTCCCCCACTCCCTCCAACCCTATTGGTCACTGTGTGGGGCAGTAATTACGGCACATTCACGAATTCAGCTGTGCTACATGGTAAGTTCCACGCTGAAGAATTCTGAACACACGGCACAACAGGCCGGACTCACCTGGTGGTCCTCCTGGACCTGCGGCCTCGTGGCAGCCTAATGCAGAGGCAGCAGGCCAGCAGCCGCCGCAGCAGGCCGCGGCTGGTCTTGCCCTCCCTCACCTCCTCCTCCTCGTCGCCTCCCTCTGCCTCAACCACATCCCGGTGCTGCTGCGGCGGCTGCTGTCGGGCTGTTTCGCCTCCGCCTTGCCTCTCCTGCACCTTACCTGCTGCCACGTTTGATACTATGTACGTGAGCGCGGATCTCTGGGATGGCTCAGACTGCACATCGTGTCGGTAGCAGTGGCCTGTAAAGTAAAAGTACACCATCAGTCTAAACAACATCTATCTGCAATAGCTCACAGTCATCCACTGCTACAGAATAATAATGTGTTATAATTGCAGTATGTACATAGACAGCTATAATAGTTATCATTACTGCTCTTGCATGTCAGAAAAGGTGAATACATCTTGTAGTTCTTACTGCTACCCAAAGTTGTCGACACTGTTAGCGGACAAATAATAATGAAGTTAGCACCCTCTGTAAACAGAAATTCATTTGACATGATCAAAATAATTATGAAGTAATCTACCGACCATCTCAGAGGGCTGTGTGCTGCCCATTAGCAGTACAGTATTTAGTGGAAATATGACACACGATTGTAGTTCTAAACCAGAGTGTTATTAAGATCTCCACAGTGTCTTCTCTAACTCTGTTACTACCATATAGATCTAGTTGAATGATCCATCAGGAACGAGTGCACTCACTGACAGACGCAATTCATGTCCTAGCTACTCAACTACCAGGCTAATGAAGAGAACACGACCAGTAAAAAGTTCATACCCTAAAATGTGGCTTTTCTGGCAACACTCCTAATACAAATGGTCGGTAAAGTGATTTTAGCTGTAAGACTAGCAGAACTGAATATCCTTCCCATAGCAAATGTTACAGAATGTCCATATCACGTTACGTATAAAGCAGACTACAACAAAGTAACAAAGACGCAGCGCTGCATTCATTTCGTGTTTATTATAGCAGACGCAGCTGGGATACAAATTGCTGATATATAACGCAAGCTCTGTAACAAAGTCACCTCATCAAAACCATTACACTAGTTGAATCGTTGCTACTCGTATCCTCACAACACCGAAAGGTACTCACGGTGTTTCAACAAGACCTCCACATCTTGCTCTCGTACAGGCCGTAGAGGTGCAACGGCCCTACACTCTGCATCAGCGCTCATCACCTGTAACAGAGATACAAAATTCAATGAGTAATGGGTATTACGCTAAATTGAAAGACACTGAACTTCATGAATAGCAGCAAATGTTTGTAAAACCCCCCAGCACAACTTCTGATTGATATTCAATTCAGTAATTATGCCTATTGAGTGATATTAGGACAAAACGACATGTAATGTTGATAATGTAAAAAAAAGTGTAAACACCAGCTTGCGTTGGTGTACTAAGGAATTATTTTAGCTACAGTTCGTAAATCTTGACGATAGCTTCCGTGTAGGGCATGACGGTGGAATTGACCTATATTCGGCAGCAGTACTTAGGACCTGGAACAGAGACACAGATGGAATGAGTGTGGGGTATTATGCTATATCCAAAGCGACGGTATTTTCTCAATAGTAGTCAACGTATTGTAAAACACACATCATAATTTTTGTCAACGTTCAGTTCAGTAATTATTATAAAAATGTATTTCATCACGTTCCATCATTAATAAGAGCAAGATAAAGCGTGCTTCCACCGATGTGCTAAGAGAAACTTTTATGATTATTCTCTAGATTACGTATAAAGCTCTTCGAATGAATGTTTATTAGTCATATATCTAGTTATGTCCCTACCTCATATCAGTTTACTAAATAATATCACGGAAATTATTTTCTAAAGTGACGCTATATATTTTTATTTCTGTGCCAGCAGAGCTGCAGATTATGTATATGTGTCCAAGATGTATAAAGAAGCGCAACAGGACGACAAAACTATGCGAAGAGTCACGTGTAAATTGCGGTCGAGTATTTAAATACGGTTCGCAAAGCCACACGTCTAGTACGAGGCTTCTCTTTACTCGAATTATTGTACGAACCTTACAAAAAATCGAAGCACGCAATCACCCACGATCGGTTGTATGAATTAAATTCTTGTGCATTTCTAACCGTGTCATTTTGTAACATTACCATACAACTCAATTAAAGAAAGAGAATTTTTTTACTGAATGTGACCAGCAGATGGAGAGGCCGATACACAGGGAGAAACTCAGTCGCCGTGCTGGTCTTTCGCTGTGTTACAAATTAAATGGCGAGAACACAAATAATATGTAATTACGTGTCATACGCTGCCATTAGGAATAATCGACATTTCTTGTCACCTTCGTCGAACTTTCTTGCGTTTTGAGCTACAAAAGTATTTCAACATTCAAACGAAGTCAACGTTTCTAATCGAGATTTATTTAACAGCACCATTTTGTAAGGTGCTTGACAAAGTTTGTGAGTTTCTAGCCCATGCTACCTGGAAAGAAATTTTCTTTTCAATAAACAAAAATGGCATGGACAGTGTGTTGATAGGAAGGTATAAGATGAACATCAACAGAAGTAAAACGAAGATAATGGAATGTAGTCAAATTACATCAGGTGATGGTGACGAAATTAGATTAGGAAATGAGACACTTAAAGTAGTAGATGAGTTTTGCTATTTGGGGAGCAAAATAAAAGATGATTATCGAAATAGAGAGGATATGAAATGTAGACTGGCAATGAAAAGGAAAGAGTTTCTGAAGATGAGAAATTCTTAAACATCGAGTAAAACTTTAAGTGTCAGGAAGTCTGTTATGAAAGTGTTTGCATGGAGTGTAGCCATGTATGGAAGTGAAACGTGGACGATAAACCGTTTGGACAGGAAGAGAATACAAGCTTTTGAAATGTGATGCTACAGAAGAATGCTGAAGATTAGATGGGTGGATCACGTAACAAATGAGGAGGTACTGAATAGAGTTTGGGAGAGGAGAAATTTGTGGCACAGCTTGACCAGAAGAAGGGATCGTTTGGTAAGACAAATTCTGAGGCAGCAAGGGATCACCAATTTCATACTGGAAGGAAGCATGAGGAGCAAAAATCGTAGAGGAAGGCCAAAACATGAATACACTAAACACATTCAGAAGAATGTAGGTTGCAGTAGTTGCTGGGAGATGAAGAGACTTGCACAGGATAGAGTAGCATGGAGAGCTGCATCAAAACAGTCTTTGGACGGAAGACCACAGCAACTACAATAAACAAAAATTTTCACTACTTAGCTTAGTATTCCGTCAAACAATTTAATATTTGCCATACATCATACAGACAATTACCATCTGCTTCCAACAATTCGTTGTTTGCTGTCTAGCTCAATATAGAAGTTGCACAGTAGTAATGCATGCTGATGGAAATAAAATCACCTTCTACAAAAATATGTGGAAATTTTGTATCAAAACTGTGGCTGTTGTCAATATCAAGTCAACGTAAAGAATCGTAATATGTTGAAATTTATACTGAGAAAACTAGACACTTAAGTTGAATGTCACTGCGCACATAAATATGAATCATTATACGTGTCACGATAATACACTCAAACCCATCATTTGCTGGTAAGAAAAGAAGACAAAGACTCCTGTAAGGTGGCGGAACTTGAGTACGATATAGTCGAGGCACAATAAATCATTAATGTTGGCTCGGAAGACCTTTAGAGTTACTGTCTTTTTAGTTCGATTAACTCAATAGTAAATAAGAAATTTTTGGGTGCCGGTCAGGGAGAAGACGAACTCGCTCTACCTCCCATACGCACTTTCAATCCAGACACACAACATCGATTTCGACCACAAGAAGAGAGGCTAGTGTAGCAAGCGCAATTTAGCATCATTGTATTGGTCTTGTAATAAATAATATCGCATCCTACAACGGTGAATGTCGTTAAGTCTATAACAACACGAATTGAGTTTTATTGTGTGCGAAACGACGCGAACCTTTATAGTTCCGTTACTTCTAACACATGTAATTACTGCAGCTACGCACTTGATGTAACACTGCATGGGTCGTGTTCTTTACCTTTCCATACCGACGCAAGTGCACGTATTACTCCTGCTACTTCACGTCTGGAACAGCAGCTGGAACACTGCTGGTTAGCGCAGCCATTGTAATGTGAGGTGTTTCTGCAGCTACAAGCTTAGCGATCGTAAAATGTAATCAACTGATTTATGTTCGGGTTCGAAACTGCGTATAAATCCCGTACAATAATATTTCTGTTTTCAAAAGAAAGTCGTGTTGTAATGTATCGAGATTAGGAAAGGCAAGACGTCTTTATCAGAACGCAAGCATTATGGCTTCATGATGGCTCTTTTCACAACTATTGGATAGCAGTTACAAGAGGTGTATTACTCTGATATACACTCCTGGAAATGGAAAAAAGAACACATTGACACCGGTGTGTCAGACCCACCATACTTGCTCCGGACACTGCGAGAGGGCTGTACAAGCAATGATCACACGCACGGCACAGCGGACACACCAGGAACCGCGGTGTTGGCCGTCGAATGGCGCTAGCTGCGCAGCATTTGTGCACCGCCGCCGTCAGTGTCAGCCAGTTTGCCGTGGCATACGGAGCTCCATCGCAGTCTTTAACACTGGTAGCATGCCGCGACAGCGTGGACGTGAACCGTATGTGCAGCTGACGGACTTTGAGCGAGGGCGTATAGTGGGCATGCGGGAGGCCGGGTGGACGTACCGCCGAATTGCTCAACACGTGGGGCGTGAGGTCTCCACAGTACATCGATGTTGTCGCCAGTGGTCGGCGGAAGGTGCACGTGCCCGTCGACCTGGGACCGGACCGCAGCGACGCACGGATGCACGCCAAGACCGTAGGATCCTACGCAGTGCCGTAAGGGACCGCACCGCCACTTCCCAGCAAATTAGGGACACTGATGCTCCTGGGGTATCGGCGAGGACCATTCGCAACCGTCTCCATGAAGCTGGGCTACGGTCCCGCACACCGTTAGGCCGTCTTCCGCTCACGCCCCAACATCGTGCAGCCCGCCTCCAGTGGTGTCGCGACAGGCGTGAATGGAGGGACGAATGGAGACGTGTCGTCTTCAGCGATGAGAGTCGCTTCTGCCTTGGTGCCAATGATGGTCGTATGCGTGTTTGGCGCCGTGCAGGTGAGCGCCACAATCAGGACTGCATACGACCGAGGCACACAGGGCCAACACCCGGCATCATGGTGTGGGGAGCGATCTCCTACACTGGCCGTACACCACTGGTGATCGTCGAGGGGACACTGAATAGTGCACGGTACATCCAAACCGTCATCGAACCCATCGTTCTACCATTCCTAGACCGGCAAGGGAACTTGCTGTTCCAACAGGACAATGCACGTACACATGTATCCCGTGCCACCCAACGTGCTCTAGAAGGTGTAAGTCAACTACCCTGGCCAGCAAGATCTCCGGATCTGTCCCCCATTGAGCATGTTTGGGACTGGATGAAGCGTCGTCTCACGCGGTCTGCACGTCCAGCACGAACGCTGGTCCAACTGAGGCGCCAGGTGGAAATGGCATGGCAAGCCGTTCCACAGGACTACATCCAGCATCTCTACGATCGTCTCCATGGGAGAATAGCAGCCTGCATTGCCGCGAAAGGTGGATATACACTGTACTAGTGCCGACATTGTGCATACTCTGTTGCCTGTGTCTATGTCCCTGTGGTTCTGTCAGTGTGATCATGTGATGTATCTGACCCCAGGAATGTGTCAATAAAGTTTCCCCTTCCTGGGACAATGAATTCCCGGTGTTCTTATTTCAATTTCCAGGAGTGTACTTCACACTCGACTGTTATCTAAAGTCAGGATTCTTCGTGGTAGGTGAAGTAGAACTGCAGCGATAAAATTTCGTAGGTTTGACAGGGACATTTTTTCATCATTTTGGTATCAGTGACCCACGGGTTATGGTTGCTTTTTACCGAGTAATTGCATTTCGTTTGGTTTCCTATTCCCGTTCCTGTTTGTATCTGTATTGTAGGGAAATTACATGGGCACATTGCAAGTGTCTCGTTTGCGACAGTGTCACACTGATACACAGTAGTGCTAATAAGTTTACTGACGAAGAACAGGCCGACTTTCCTCTCGTGTCTGGGCTGACTGAGTGCGGTGGCAGACTGCCACGACTCCGTGCTGACTGTTCCCGCAGCCACAGAAATACACATCACTGTACTCTAGCACTGTCCGAGGGTTTTTGCGCTACACTGTTCTGTTCAGAATCTATTGTTGATTGCTTATCACATGGTTTTTTACTATTATGAAGATCCTTTCAAAGAAATATACGTAAATGTGGTAAAAAATTGAATAAATCATCATTACTTTATTATTCTATAACGAGGGGCTGGTGACCACGAAACCCTTATAGTGAAATACTCATAAACTGCCCACAAGAACTTCAAGAGTTTGGATTCGCCCTGTATTTTGGGTCTCATGTCTTGACTGCTTTACCTTGTACAGAGATAATTCAAATCACTGCTGACAGGAAAGTAAAATATATTCACACTGTCGCCTTAGACAGCATCACCTGTAATTTTGTGAGTTACCTTAGTTCATGTTGTTGAGTACAAGTCCTCGCTCCACAGGTTGATTCAAACCTTAACTGCCCGCATCTCGTGGTCGTGCGGTAGCGTTCACGCTTCCCACGCCCGGGTTCCCGGGTTCGATTCCCGGTGGGGCCAGGGATTTTCTCTGCCTCGTGATGGCTGGGTGTTGTGTGATGTCCTTAGGTTAGTTAGGTTTAAGTAGTTCTAAGTTCTAGGGGACTGATGACCATAGATGTTAAGTCCCATAGTGCTCAGAGCCATCAAACCTTAACTGTCATTATTACACAAGCGATGAAAGGTACTAAAATTGGTACTCTGTGATACGAAACTAATAGCCGGTAATGCGATAAACACGTTGACATCAGTGTAAACTCAGTTGGTGATTTGTGGATCTACCTTACGTATTCGCTTACTACCCCCAAACTAGGTTCAGAGGTAACTCGAATCCTTCCATGTTTCTCCTTTGTTAAATTGTTGCGCTTTCCTTAGCGACATTAACATTTCTTGAAGAGGGACATACAAGTTTAGGGGCTTGGGACAAAGGTCTCTGCTACAGTGGCAAATGGTTCAAATGGCTCAGAGCACTATGGGACTTAACTTCTGAGGTCATCAGTCCCCTAGAACCTAGAACTACTTAAACCTAACTAACCTAAGGACATCACGCACATCCATGCCCGAGTCAGGATTCGAACCTGCGAGCGTAGCGGTTGCGCGGTTCCAGACTGTAGCGCCTAGAACCGCTCGGTCACCCCGGCCGGCTCTGCTACAGTGATTACTGTTTCAGCGCTAAATATATTTACGATCGAAACCGCTAAATAAATATATAAATTCAGTGACGCAGACGCCGTTTTCCATCATGATACAGCGGTTACGGTTATCCCACGACATTATGCTTTGTATTATGCAAAATAATTGTCACGAAATCGAGCAACTACAAGTATCATTAGACACCCGGAATGCACGGAAAATATTTCAAATTTTTATTGATTACCTCAAATTTGCGAATGAAGATGAAGTTACAGTGAGGAAGACAGTGTCCTAGACCAATCTGCAACAAATCTGCAACATTTTTGAATAGATGTAACGGAGATAAGAATGATGGGAAATCTTCTAGGCAAGAATAGAAAGCAGGAGAAGACGTACATACGTCAGATACTGGCCTTGCGAAGTTTACAAGAAAATATTAGCTCTGTCTGAGGTAAAAGAGGATAGGGTTAAGATGGAAATTAGTTTCAACTGATCATATACTACCATGCCGATTATATCCAAATACGAGGTATTGCATATAATTATTCATTAATTTTCACATATATGAAACAAAAAAATTCCCATAAACATCACAAGTAATATACAGTTGTACAGAGTGTAATGCATCTTTTGTGATGATTTGTTCCCTGTACATAAAACAACTATTTTATAAAGAATTTTGACTTATTTTCATAGTCTACGCGATAGACGGTATAACTGTTAAGAAAGTTAACTAACGCGAAGTAGACAACGCCCAGTTCATGTAGAACAGGTACTGACAGGAAAAACGAAAATCCGAAAACAAAAGAGGTTGAATACTATTTTATTTCTATTAGGTGAATATGTTCCGCCACCTGACTTAAGATTATATAACGAAAATAATGGCTTTCCGAACAAAGTATCCAGTAAGACAAAAATCTTTTTTAGATAATCATTCTTAGAACAAATGTTTCAAATCTGTTACTTAGGTGACGATATTGAAAACGATATTGAAAATAAAATGTATAATCGAACTGTCTTTCGGACCAGTAACAGAAAATTGACCCCTAAAGTGCAAAAAGGAACCAGTACTAAATTTTATAACCTGATGGTGATTAATTCGTTAGACCTGTCATGTTAGCCGAGGGCGTTAACACCTTGCTTCCTGGACACGGGTAGGCGCGCCAGCCCTGGATCGAACCCACCCGGTTGATTACCGACGAGGCCGGTGTGCCGGTCAGCCTGGATGTGGTTTTTAGGCGGTTTTCCACATCCCACTACCTGGATAACGGGCTAGTCAACACGTGACGCCTCAGACAAACTACTAGCAGACATTTGAAAACGTTCGCACTATTTCATGGCTTACACTAGACACATATAGGTGGGGTACACTAATTCCATCCTGGGGGGTATGGGGTGCGATAGGAAGGCTATCTGCCCCCCCCCCCCCCCGCCCCCGACAAATATATTGTAACCAGGCTGACACATCGATGAAGTGGGACAAAGGTCCAAACGAAATTAATGATGATGGATGATGGTGGTTACTTTGTTACACTATGTAAATGAAACTTTGGAGAACACAAAAAGAAAGAACAGAGCCGTGATTGGAAATGAAAGATAAATCGAGAAAAATCGACACAAATCCTCATGAGAATTCGAGATTCCACAGAAATTCGTGAAATACAATTCGAATGGTAAAAGAGTTATTGGAGGACTTCAGAAAAGACTGAAATGATTGTTTGTTAAGTTTGGAATGACCAAGAGTCTAATTCTTCAAAGGAAGATGATGATGTGATGAGTATCCATTGGCGCAACGCATTTTCGTTTAATCGTTATTGGGTAAAGAGGATGGTGAGATCGCATTCCTGACTATGGTTACAAAGTTAATGTTAAGTTTGTGGTCGTGGGTACCCAACCCATTACGATCAGGCTTGATGGTATGGCCCATTTTTGGATGTACCATCTTCTTGACTATCTATAAAACTGAAGTTAAGAAATAATTTTCGTGTTTCATTTATTCCTAACTCGTATTTGCATCGAAAATTGTAATATTACTGATGTTAGGCAAATGATATTACAACCAGTGTCTGCTGATAGAAACATGAACAACGATTAGAAGTCAACCAAATATGCAACGGTAGTTTGACGTGTGAGATGCACAAGAAAAGGTAAAAGTGCACTTACCCTGTCTACGGCCTTTTTATTGGAAGAGTTCCCGTAAAAATGGTGGGAAGTGAACACGGCGAATAATTAATCGGATGTGGATAATGAACAACACTGCTTCTTCGTAGCTTCTTGTGTTTCATAAAGGAAGTTGATGGAAATTTCCTTCACTCGGAGCAATTTTTAGGTATAGTTTCGGAAATGGAGTTAAAGTCGGAAAAAACCGAAGTGATTGATTTTCAGTTGCTACCGGGTACTATCACCAGACTGGCTACGACGTACGACAACGGATTACCAACAGTAACATACTACGGATGAGTTGCACACCAGTTCACGCCAGTTCAACAAATTATTACTGAAACGCAAAATAGATACAAAATGGAAGCTACAGTGATTTAATCCTTGCACTTCGAAATGTGTATAAACGATAAGGGAATTTTGATAGTCATACATAACGTCTTTTACATTTCGTCTATTTACGAACTGCATAGCACACAAAACTACGCAAATCGACCCGCATTTCAAGCAAAGAAATAACGACTACACTGTATTTCAGTATCTTTGTCTCTCATAATCAGTAATATCGTTGGATGTAACTTCCAAAGTCACTGAGTCCGTATAAAGTCGTTTTACGAAAGCGGAGCGGTGCACACTCCATCCGAATTTTGTAGCTTCTAATCTGCGCACTTTCCACTGCTTCGGATCTTACCTGAAACCGTGTGCAACATATCACTTACCATTCCGTACTCGTTCCACGGCACGTAGTACGGCTGCCGCTTCGCCTCCGTCACAGAGACAGGAACACTTCCGACGCGCTGAGACATCTTGAAGTGAATGAAGGGATGCGTTTCCGCGGATATGACCTTAGCGATCGTTAAATGTCGTTTATTGTTGCGTGTGGCGTCTCTTTTGCAATATCGATGTTACTGTTTTTGGAGGATCAAAGTCGAGCCGTCTAACGGATTGCATGCACAAAAATAGCGCCTGTAATCAATTCAGAGTGTTAAACCGTAGTGGTGATTCTCGCACATGACATGCGAAACGCACGCAGAAAGTATTTAAGGCTTCTTTTACACTGTTTGTCTCAGTTGTTTATGGGAATAACTAACCACACCCGTTAGTAAAATGTGAGCTTCATGCTTAATTCACATCTAACTATAATATGTGTGTCGAAAACTGAATTTAACTTTGCCGCAAATAGAGTCGATCTAAAATTGTTACCACTCTCTGAGAAATTATTAGTTGTCTTCTAGCCCACGCGTTAAACAGCATGTAATATTTAATAGGACCGTGTACGTAAATGGCTTTCAGTTCGATATTCATATTTAATGAAGATAGTTTCTGGATAATTGAAGCTGTTAATTCGGAAACTTTTTTTTGTGGTAACCACGTAATTCATCTCACTTATTTCATGTTTTCCCTTTGAGAATGCTATATGTCTACATCATCACCTAGATAGAGACGCAACGGCTTAGGAATAGTTTGAGGTAAAACCATGAAACTTAGTTTTAGAAATGATTTTCACTCAAAACAGTATGTGACCAGATAGAGGTGGTAAATAAATTTTATATACAATGCAAGTTCTGAGTAAAAAGTAATAATAATTCCATTTTTCCTTTCACATGGGAAACGTACCATACTCTAAAATTCGTACTAATCATTCTACAAACATAGACCTAGAGGTGAAGATAGTTTTAAGTACAGCTATTCCAGTTAGAATTTCCTATTCGGAAATATTGAGCTGAATGGTTGTAACGCACAACAGAATGGCTAAAGGTGGTTGTATTATTAAGTTAACAGAGGTTTTTTCACTATACAAACGCAAATCAATGCTGTTGCCAGGCAAAACACAAAGCGCAAAATTTTCATAACAAATTGTGCAGTCGCCCTGCATCAGAATAAGTGTAAATACGAATGAGACGGTAATCTTTTATGATTTGTGTTTAATGTCGCACCACACGCGTAAAAGTTTTTAGAGTACCGCATGTGTCGAGTTATGGAAAATCGTCTTGTTTAAGTAGTAACCTTCGCACTAGTTTCGTACCAGATTATAATCCGGAAAAGTGTTGGTAATTGTACACCGCCCCTCCTTGTTGATACGACTCACTTAAATTACGGGTGGACTATAGCTGTGATAACACTGTCGGCCAGTCAGTCACTTTCTGTTACTGAATGCGCAATCTGTGCATTTATCCACATGATTAGCGATGTTCATACACAACCAAGATGTGTCTTACATTCTACCAATTCACGTCTTTCACATATTTATTGTTAGATCTATCGTGAGTATGCAAATCTGGGTAAGGAAAATAAACTGGAGTGACTCAGATAGTTTTTCATTCTGATGCCAATTCCCTACTATACGCTGAAGCCGTTCAGGATAACTTTTTATATGAATTCTCTAGGAACGTCATCATTTACACTGAAGGTAACGCTACGTGTTTCGTGTTGTTATCTTAGACAGTTGCCCAATTAACTGAATCACTATGCTCTGTAAGAGCAATTCTATGAAAAAAAATAAGAAAATAAAAATGTCGCTTCATAACGCCCCCATATTAAGTAAGAAAAGGCAGCGGGCAGCAGCTTTCAACAGCGAGTCATGGTCATCGTTCGTCTGTGGTCGAAAGGCATCAGCTTCTTATGGACTATGAAATTATCTGGTAGTTAAAACATAATTTTTAAACAAAACTGTGGTTTTTACGCTTATTACGACTGTCATTAATTATTGCTAATTTGCTTAATAATTTGAAAGCACTCAGTCTGCAAGATCCGGGCAATCATGTTGTTGTTGGTGTTGTTGTTGTTGTTGTGGTCTTCAGTCCTGAGATTGGTTTGATGCAGCTCTCCATGCTACTCTATCCTGTGCAAGCTTCTTCAACTCCCAGTACTTTCTTCAGCCCACATCCTTCTGACTCTGCTTAGAGTGTTCATCTCTTGGTCTCCCTCTACGATTCTTACCCTCCACGCTGCCCTCCAGTACTAAATTGGTAATCCTTTGACGCCTCAGAACATGTCCTACCAACCGATCCCTTCTTCTAGTCAAGTTGTGCCACAGCTCCTCTTCTCCCCAGTTCTATTCAATACCTCCTCATTAGCTATGTGATCTACCCATCTAATCTTCAGCATTCGTCTGTAGCACCACATTTCGAAATCTTCTATTCTCTTCTTGTCTAAACTATTTATCGTACACGTTTCACTTCCATATATGGCTACACTTCATACAAATACTTTCAGCAACGACTTCCTGACATTTAAATCTATGCTCGATGTTAACAAATTTTTCTTCTTCAGAAACGCTTTCCTTGCCATTGCCAGTCTACATTTTATATCCTCTCTACTTCGTCCATCATCAGTTATTTTGCTCCCCAAATAGCAAAACTCCTTTGCTACTTTAAGTGTCTCATTTCCTACTCTAATTCCCTCAGCATCACCCGACTTAATTCGACTACATTCCATTATCCTCGTTTTGCTTTTGTTGATGCTCATCTTATATCCTCCTTTCAAGACACTATCCATTCCGTTCAACTGCTCTTCCAAGTCCTTTGCTGTCTCTGACAGAATTACAATTTCGTCTGCGAACCTCAAAGTTTTTATTTCTTCTCCATCGATTTTAATACCTGCTCCGAACTTTTCTTTTGTTTCCTTTATTGCTTGTTCAATATACAGATTGAATAACATCGGGAATAGGCTACAACCCTGTCTCACTCCCTTCCCAGCCACTGCTTCCCTTTCATACCCCTCGACTCTTATAACTACCATCTGGTTTCTGTACAAATTGTAAATAGCCTTTCGCTCCCTGTATTTTACCCCTGCCACCTTCAGAATTTGAAAGATATTCCAATCAAGAGTGTCAAAAGATTTCTCTAAGCCTACAAATGCTAGAAACGTATGTTTGCCTTTCCTTAATCTTGCTTCTAAGATAAGTCGTAGGGTCAGTATTGCCTCACGTATTCCAACATTTCTACGGAATCCAAACTGATCTTCCCCAAGGTCGGATTCTACCAGTTTTTCCATTTGCCTGCAAAGAATTCGTGTTAATATTTTGCAGCCGTTTCTTATCAAATTGATAGTGCGGTAATTTCCACATCTTTCAACACTTTCTTTCTTTGGGATTGGAATTATTATATCCTTCCTTAAGTCTGAGGGTATTTCGCCTGTCTCGTACATTTTGCTCACCAGATGGTAGAGTTTTGTCAGGACTGGCTCCCCCAAGGCTGTCAGTAGTTCTGATTGAATGTTGTCTACTCCGGGGGCCTTGTTTCGACTCAGGTCTTTCAGTGCTCTGTCAGACTCTTCACGCAGTATCATATCTCCCATTTCATCTTCATCTACATCCTCTTCCATTTCCATAATATTGTCCTCAAGTACATCGCCCTTGCATACACCCTCTGTATACTCCTTCCACCTTTCTGCTTTCCCGTCTTTTTTCAGAACTGGGTTTCCATCAAAACTCTTGACATTCATGCAAGTGGTTCTCCTTTCTCCAAAGAAGTCTTTAATTTTCCTGTAGGCAGTATCTATCTTACCCCTAGTGAGATAAGCCTCTACATGTTTACATTTGTCCTCTAGCCATCCCTGCTTAGCCATTTTGCACTTCCTGTCGATCTCATTTTTGAGACGTTTGTATTCCTTTTTGCCTGCTTCATTTACTGCATTTTTATATTTTCTCCTTTCATCAATTAAATTCAATATTTCTTCTGTTACCCAAGGGTTTCTACTAGCCCTCGTCTTTTTACCTATTTGATCCTCTGCTGCCTTCACTATTTCACCCCTCAATGCTACCCATTCTTCTTCTACTGTATTTCTTTCCCCCTTTCCTTTCAATTGTTTCCTTATGCTCGCCCTGAAAGTCTGTACAACCTCTGGTTCTTTCAGTTTATCCAGGTCCCATCTCCTTAAATTCCCACCTTTTTGCAGTTTCTGACGTTTTAATCTACAGTTCATAACAAATAGATTGTGGTCAGAGTCCACATCTGCCCCTGGAAATGTCTTACAATTTAAAATCTGATTCCGAAATCTCTGTCTTACCATTATATAATCTATCTGATACCTTTTAGTATCTCCAGGATTCTTCCATGTATACAACACTCTTTCATGATTCTTAAACAAAGTGTTAGCTATGATTAAGTTATGCCTTGCGCAAAATTCTACCAGGTGGCTTCCTCTTTCATTTCTTAGCCCCAAACCATATTCACCTACTATGTTTCCTTCTCTCCGTTTCCCTACTCTTGGATTCCAATCACCCATGACTATTAAATTTTCGTCTCCCTTCACTACCTTAATAATTTTTTTTATCTCATCATACATTTCATCAATTTCTTCGTCATCTGCAGAGCTAGTTGGCATATAAATTTGTACTACTGTAGTAGGCGTGGGCTTCGTGTCTATCTTGGCCACAATAATGCGTTCACTATGCTGTTTTTAGTAGCTTACCCGTACTCCTATTTTTTTATTCATCATTAAACCTACTCCTGCAATACCTCTGTTTGATTTTGTACTTATAACCCTGCATTCACTTGACCAAAAGTCTTGTTCCTCCTGCCACCGAACTTCACTAATTCCCACTATATCCATTTCTCTTTTTAAATTTTCTAACCTACCTGCCCAATTAAGGGATCCAACATTCCACGCTCCGATCCGTAGAACGACAGTTTTCTTTCTCCTGATAACAACGTCCTCTTGAGTAGCCCCCCCCCCCCCCCCGTAGATCCGAATGGGGGACTATTTTACCTCCAGAATATTTTACCCAAGAGGACGCCATCGTCATTTAATCATACAGAAAAGCTGCATGCCCTCGGGAATAATTACGGCTGTAGTTTCTCCTTGCTTTCAGCTGTTCGCAGTACCAGAACAGCAAGGCCGTTTTGGTTAATGTTACAAGGCCAGATCAGTCAATCATCCAGACTGTTGCCCCTGCAACTACTGAAAAGGCTGCTGCCCCTCTTCAGGAACCACACGTTTGTCTGGCCTCTCAATAGATACCCGTCCGTTGTGGTTGCACCTACGGTACGACTATCTGTATCGTTGGCGCACGCAAGCCTCCCCACCAATGGCAAGGTCCATGGTTCATGGGGGGGGGGGGGACACTATGAAATTATTTGGTAGTTAAAACATAATTTTGAAACAAAACTGTGATTTTAGGCTTATTACGACTGTCATTAATCATTGCTAATTTGTTTAATAATTTGAAACCACTCAGTCTGCAAGATCCGGGCAATCATAGAGGGTGGGATAATTGTCAGTTGGGGGCTGTGCTGGGTAAATACCAGAGCTCCAATTGCTGATAGAAAGCACTGATGCTCAAATCTTTAAAGGCACTGAAAGCTTGCTAAAGTCGGATATAAGCTCAGCCGAAATTTTTCCGAAGAACCTAACGGTGTTCCGAAAGGATGGGCTAAACAAGGTTGGCGGTGGCCTGTTTGTTGCTGTTAGAAGTAGTTTAACTTGTCGTGAAACTGAAGCAGATACTTCCTGTGAGTTAGTATGAGCAGAGGTCATTGTTAGCAACTCGAATAAAATAATAATAGGATCCTTTACCTACCTACCAATTTAGATGGTACAGTTGCTAAAAGGTTCAAAGGACACTTGAGTTTGATTTCAAACACGTAACCGACTCATAGGGTAACATTTGGTGGTGACTTTAATTTACCCTCGATGTGTTGGTGAAATTCCGAAGGTGTGCATAAAATATCATCCGAAATTGTGCCAAACGCATCCTCTGAAAATTATTTCGAGCAGTTAGTTCATGAGACCACGCGAATAGTAAACGGTTGTGAAAACATACTTGACCTCTTAGTAACAAATAATTCTGAGTTAATAACGAGCATCAAATCCGATACAGCGATTAGTGAACACAGGGTTGCCGTAGCGACATTGAGTTGCTACACACAGCCTTCCGAAATGCCTTCACAAAAGAATTCGAATCGAGAACAGCTGCCAACATGAGTAGCTACTACTACTACTACTACTACTAAGCCCTGTGGACCGCACGCATCTACAAGTTTCCTCATCAATTGTATTCTGTCCATTGCTGCTATCCACCATTCGTTCACATCTATTGACACTTGGTTTAAATCTTCATGGAGTCCATCCCCCCAACGCTTCTTGGGTCTCCCTGGCGGTCTCTTTCCTGTAGGTGTGAAATCCAGGAGCTTCCGAGGCCATCTGAGTTCTTCCATAAGGGCCACATGGCCGGCCTACTACATTCGTTTGGCTTTGACAGTTCCTGCTATGTTGGGCTGCTAGTATAGTTCCTCAAGCTCTTGGTTGTATCTGATCCTCCATTTCCCTGTATCTGCATCCAGAACCGGACCGAAGGTCTTCCGAAGCACTTTTCTCTCAAATACAAGGAGCTTATGGAACTCCTGTTTCCGGATACTCCATGTCTCACAGCCATATAGAACAACAGGGTGGATCAGGGTTTTGTACAGTCGAATCTTGAACTTTCTGGAGAGATATTTGGACCGAAGCAGTTGTGCTAGGCTGTGGTAAGATCGGTTTCCTGTTTGTAACGTAGAAGTAAATATCCTCGGAGTAGTGAAGCAACTTAAATCACTTAATAAAAGCAAGTCTTCTGCAGACTCTATACCAATTAGATTCCTTTCGGAGTAAGCTGACGCATTAGCTCCATACATATACAACCATTCGCTCGACGAAAGATCCGTACCCAAAGACTGGAAAGTTCGGGTCACACCAATAATCATGAAAGGTGGTAGGAGTAATCCACTAAATTGCGGGCCTAAATCGTTAACGTCGATATGCAGCAGCATTTTGGAACAATAGTGTGTTCAGACATTATGAATTACCTCGAAGAAAACTGTCTATTGACACACAGTCAACATGGGTTTAGAAAACATCGTTCCTGTGAAGCACAACTAACGCTTTATTCACATGAAGTGTTGAGTGCTATTGAGAAGGGATTTCAGATCGATTCCATTTTTCTGGATTTCCTGAAGGCTTTTGACACTGTACCACTCAAGCGGCTTGTAGCGAATTGCTTTCTTATGGAATATCGTCTGTTATGTGACTGGATTTGTGATTTCCTGTCAGAGAGGTCACAGTTCGTAGTAACTGACAGAAAGTCACCGAGCAAAACAGAAGTGATTTCTGATGATCCCCAAGGTAATGTTATAGGCCCTTTGCTGTTCCTTATCTATATAAACGATTTGGGAGACAATCTGAGGTGCCGTCTTAGGTTGTTTACAGGTGACGACTAATAAAATCAACGGGTGTTCAAAACAAGTTGCAAAACGATTCAGAAAAGATATCTGAATGGTGCGAAAATTGGCAATTGACCGTAAATAACTAAAAGTTTAAGGTCATCCACTTGAGTGTTAAAAGGGATTCGTTAAACGTCGTTTACACGATAAATCAGTCTAATCTAAAAGCCGTAAATTCAACTAAATACGTCGGTATTTTAGTTACGAACAACTTAAATTGGAAGGAACACATAGAAAATGTTGTGGGGAAGGCTCAGCAAAGACTACGTTTTATTGGAGGGACACCTGTAAAATGTAACAGATCTACTAAGGAGACTGTCTACACTACGCTCGTCCGTCCTATTTTAAAATACCCTATAGGACTGACGGAGTACATCGAAAAAGTTCAAAGAAGGGCAGCACGTTTTGTATTATCGCTAAATATAGGAGAGCTTGTCACAGAAATGATACAGGATTTCGCCTTGACATCATTAAGAGAAAGGCGTTTTTCGTTGCGGCAGAAACTTCTCACGATATTACAATCACCATATTTCTCCTTCGAATGCGAAAATATTTTGTTGACACCAACCTACATAGGGAGAAACGATCGCTATGAAAAAATAAGGGAAGTCAGAGCTTGTACGGAAAGATTTAGGTGTTCTTTCTTTCCGCGCGCCTTACAAGATTGGAATAATAGAGAATTGTGAAGGTGGTTCGATGAAACCTCTGGTATACACTTAAATGTGATTTGCAGAGTATCCATGTAGATGCAGATGTAAAATAATGACGTGAATGGGAAGTAAGATATTAAATGGTTATTACGCGGGCAGTTCAATAAGTAATGCAACACTTTTTTTTCTGAAACAGGGGTTGTTTTATTCAGCATTGAAATACACCAGGTTATTCCCCAATCTTTTAGCTACACAACACTATTTTTCAACGTAATCTCCATTCAATGCTAAGGCCTTACGCCACCTTGAAATGAGGGCCTGTATGCCTGCACGGTACCATTCCACTGGTCGATGTCGGAGCCAACGTCGTACTGCATCAATAACTTCTTCGTCATCCACGTAGTGCCTCCCACGGATTGCGTCCTTCATTGGGCCAAACATATGGAAATCCGACGGTGCGAGATCGGGGCTGTAGGGTGCATGAGGAAGAACAGTCCACTGAAGTTTTGTGAGCTCCTCTCGGGTGCGAAGTCTTGTGTGAGGTCTTGCGTTGTCATGATGAAGGAGAAGTTCGTTCAGGTTTTTGTGCCTACGAACACGCTGAAGTCGTTTCTTCAATTTCTGAAGAGTAGCACAATACACTTCAGAGTTGATCGTTTGACCATGGGGAAGGACATCGAACAGAATAACCCCTTCAGCGTCCCAGAAGACTGTAACCATGACTTTACCGGTTGAGGGTATGGCTTTAAACTTTTTCTTGGTAGGGGAGTGGGTGTGGCGCCACTCCATTGATTGCCGTTTTGATTCAGGTTCGAAGTGATGAACCCATGTTTCATCGCCTGTAACAATCTTTGACAAGAAATTGTCACCCTCAGCCACATGACGAGCAAGCAATTCCGCACAGATGGTTCTCCTTTGCTCTTTATGGTGTTCGGTTAGACAACGAGGGACCCAGTGGGAACAAACCTTTGAATATCCCAACTGGTGAGCAATTGTGACAGCACTACCAACAGAGATGTCAAGTTGAGCACTGAGTTGTTTGATGGTGAACCGTCGATCATCTCGAACGAGTGTGTTCGCACGCTCCGCCATTGCAGGAGTCACAGCTGTGCACGGCCGGCCCGCACGCGGGAGATCAGACAGTCTTGCTTGACCTTGCGGCGATGATGACACACGCTTTGCCCAACGACTCACTGGGCTTTTGTCCACTGCCAGATCACCGTAGACATTCTGCAAGCGCCTATGAATATCTGAGATGCCCTGGTTTTCCGCCAAAAGAAACTCAATCACTGCCCGTTGTTTGCAACGCACATCCGTTACAGACGCCATTTTAACAGCTCCGTACAGCGCTGCCACCTGTCGGAAGTCAATGAAACTATACGAGACGAAGCGGGAATGTTTGAAAATATTCCACAAGAATTTTCCGGTTTTTTCAACCAAAATTGGCCGAGAAAAAAAATGTGTTGCATTACTTATTGAACTGCCCTCGTATTATACCTATTGACGAAGTACACATGAGCCTGAGAACTGTGATTGTACAGAAAAAAAGTAAATTATAATCTCAAAGATATTTTGTAATGTACAACAAGCCAGGTTATGTAATTGGGAAAACAAGAAATACATTTTGAAAATTCTGTTATTTAACCCTCCGTTAGAGAGGTGGATACTATAACACCAACAGAAAGGAGGGCTGGGGGATGCATTACGTTTTTGGAAGTGTGGGAGCGCTCGGATGTGAGGAGTTTATATAGTTTGAAACGGAAATGAGGGAATGAAACCAGACGGACCAAAGTGCATGGTAAAATGGTTATCACAATGACAGCTTCGAAGTATACCATCACACTTGAGATCCATGTAAACCAGTTCAGAGTTGCATTAATTAAGCGATAGTGACGATTCGGCATTGGAGTCTATTCCACAATTAAAATTTCATGGATATAAGGGAGAATATGACACAGGAAAATTAATGCAAGCTGACCTACTCTCTCTTTCTTTCCAAGCATTAATACCGACTGGCGGGGTCTGCTGTTTTGCTACATCTCCTCCATTTCTCCCTATCGTTGACATCTTCTGGTCTTAAGTCAACAACGTGCATGTCTCCCCTGACGTTGTCAGTCCATCTCTTTGCCGGTCTTCCTCGTAGTCTTGTTCCTCCTGGGTTGATGTGGAGCGCTGTGTTTGCGACTGAGTTGTCTTGATTCCTCATGACACAAGCTAACCTACAGCACCAGGAAAAAATATCACTTTTGTTTACGGAAAGTACTGGGACTAAAGAAGTTTGGAATAAATTTAATTTTTGCATTGACACCGATGCAACGCTATGGTATCAAACCAAGAACAGGAAAAATATTAAGTATTAATTCCTTGTACACTTCATTCAGTGCATTCTCCCCAAATGCAAAAATAGCATACAAAGAACACATATTGCACAAGTACAGTTTATGAGAATACAACCCTTGTACCAGCACTTTGGCCCAGGTAAGTATAGCTATGTCATGTACAAGATGTGTAAGAAAAGTAATGAGAATGATTTTTTTTGTATCATGCTTATAATTTTTTCAAACCAGAATTTTGTCCTCTCAAAAGTAGTTCCCTTCAGGAGGTGCACTCCAGTGGAGTCGTTTGCAGTATTGGTATCTGACTTGAAAGACTTCAGTTGGTAGATCCTTTAACATGTCTGTCACACTCTTTTGAGTGTTCTTCAGTGATCTAAAATGATGTCGTTTTCAGATATTTTTCAGTTTCTAGGAAAAAAAGTGGAAGAGACTCATATCAGGTGAATAGTGGGGCTATGGAACAACAGAATTCCGATTGAGGTCAAAAAATTCGTGATAGATGTGACCACTTGAAGTGGAGTGTTGTCACAATGCAGTATCCACCTGCCTGTAATGTCCGGCCTCACTCGATTCACCCTTTTCCTGGCTTTTAAAGAACATGTTTGTAAAACTCTTGCTTGACGGTTTTGTCGTGAAGGAAGAATCTCACAAGAGCCCACACACGTTCGTTGTTCTGGCCGGATTTTGATGTTGATGTCTCTCTCTGAGCACAGTTCTGCTTCAGCGTGTTGTCGGCCTTCCTAAATCTATTTGCGACAGTGAAAAATTTGCGCTCTTGATAGAAATGTTTCCTAAGGACCGGTTTCTAGTGATCTAAGGTCACACGCGCTGATTCTCCAACCAACATGGCATAACGTTGCTCTAAATTCCGCTTTTCCATTTTCGTAACA